>NW_020654466.1:4517331-4665213 GCF_003589595.1 Hyposmocoma kahamanoa
ATTTTCAGGTACTTCTCATTTTATAAAAGTATTATGACTTGCCAAAAGTAACATTTCTTTGTGACAAAGCCAATAAATGAATTTAATTGAATATTTTAGTGTATTTTATTATGAAAGAATTAGTATCTCCAACATAGAATGACAAAAGTAAAGCAAAAACGCCCTAAACGAAGTTATCAACTTGCCTATGCTCCTTCGTCCTAAAAAGATTACATCAGCGATGTCAATAGTGACAGCCGTGCTGACGTTAATGAATGCCGCTGATTTCGATTTCAAATCTGATATAAAAAGATCATATAGAATATAGAATGCTTTTAAACACAGTGAACGCACAAGGCGTGATTCATAATTAGTTCAGACTAGACCTAAAATAATATCCAGTTGTGCAATATGGTGGTAGGCGCCGCTACGAGCAGCAACGGACCGGCAAGGCCGACGCGCTTCGCTCGCAGTACGTTGACCACCGGGTTAAACAACTTCATGCTAAGATTCCATAGATTGAAGTTGATGTTTTCATACCACGCGATTCTTTACTAAAACTTTTTATGGACCGGAACTTTGTCCACAGAAAACACGAAATCCACAATGGGTTTGAAAGTTAAGTTCTAGTTTGGGTGTTTCTACAATTCACCGGTAAGTGTTCGGCTAAACAGTAGTGAATATTTCTAACCTGTTTAATGTGTTTTCATAGATACTTATCTGTTTAAACACGTGAGTAAACGCGAAAGAATAAATCACTGTTACTTTACACATGGAATCACGAAAGCGGGAAACATGATCACGCGTCAATTGTTTTTATATAAATCACCCATATAATCCACAATCTTAGCAGCGTCTTCATTATTAGTTGAACACGACTATCGTGTAGCTTTGTGTTCAGCGTTATAATAACACGCTTTGCACTCATTGCTTCTGCGATTGACAGCCAACCGGCTTTCAACTGTTTCACATTTTTCTATTTGACTGCCGATATAAAATGAACTACGGGTTCTCAACTTTTATTAAATTGTCAGAGATCATCCCTAAAAAGTTGTTGCAGAGCCAAAACGACACGCCATTTTTTTACGTAACTATTTTTCTTTAATTCGCAACATAGGTACGTTTACTTTGATTTAAACTTTCAAGATTTTCACACATTATTTGATTTTGAGTTCGGAACTTAATCGTGTATAAATCGTGTTTTAATTACCTCGACATTTCACGCGTAAAGATGCGCGACTTTGAACGTTACTAATACTAATCACTCGAATGGGCAAATCATTCGTCTAAATCGTATTCAAGCACAATCATTCTACTCGAGTCGAATGATAAAACTCCACCAGATCATTCACCATGTCCGTATCAAAACGTCCCTGTTCCCGTCACATTTACGGTATTTACCATATGAAAGAGAGGGCTAGGCAAAAATGCTCTATTGAATCTATGGATTAATAATACTAATTACTAATGATGATCATTTGAATACGAAAATGATTTTACTAATTTCTCATTCAAATGCCAGAATTAGTAAATTACTAACGAGTCGTATATCAAAATACCTGCACTTGAGCTTCATTATTTATTTGTGCACTAGGGTAGTCACTAAACTGACACACAACACGTCCGCAACGTCGTGTTATACATAATTAAGTACCGAACTAAAAATCAAATAATAGTTATTATTATTCTAAATTCCTTCGATTTGACTAGGCCGCTCTTAACCAATTGAGTTACAAACCAAGTCAGCAGATTTTATGAATTTTTTCAAATGCTTGTTAGAGATCTTTGTATTATATTTAAACTCTTATCGCAGTCAGCGCACCGGTGAGAAACGTTTCTCACTCAGGTACCAGAAATGTTGTCTTTATTTCTCACGGCAAGTACTTCGTGAAAGTATGTAAAAAATGTACATACCTTCGCAGCTACATTTCATGTAGGTGCATTGATTATCATAAATGTGCACACCAGTCGGTATGTAGAGTATTGTACAAGTTGACAGACAACAAAAGTGGAATGACCTCGTTATTTCCGAAAAGGTAAAAAGGACAATAAGCAAAGGGTTAACAACCACAAGCTTCATCGTATATTGAAATGCAAATTAAATGTTGGAAGTAAATAAATATAAACATTACTGAGCGGCGTGTTTGACGAATTTTATACATATTTACAAATGCAATTTGCTGTCAACAAATCCTTTAGAACGATGTACGTTTCAAAATTTTTAGCAACAACATTTTTTATCGAGTTCTTAGATTTTCGCGATTGTTACACATAAGAAATAAAACTATTTCTCCGGATTTAAATCGCGTATATTTGGTTTTTCAAACAAACCCACGTTTCGGGCCTTTTACAGGTCCCATGGTCACGCTTGACTGAGGTGGTATAGTCTTCAACCAGTTACGTCTAATATTAATGCAAACCACCCTATTTTTTCCACTATAGTTACAATAGTTATTAATTAAATACCTCATTTTTAAATTTTACAAAGAAAACATTCCAATTTACGCTACAATAAGTTTTACAAATTATTTTATTGAATGAATTTTTATTAAGTTCAATTTATTATTAATTAATCACAGAAATTAGAATAAACTAAGACATATTAATTAGTACTGCAGTCTTATGTCTGTTTTGGGATTTTTCATCAGAGGAAATACTGGATCCCAAACCATCTTCCCTGTTGAAATTTTATAAAATAACGGTTTGTTTGAAAAAACAAATTCTTACATTCTTTATTATTAAGTAGTTTCACACAAAGTTGTATGTGCAGTTTTTTGAAAAAATTTAAACTGCATAAATAAAATTATAATTAAAATAAAATTCTTCTTCTTGTCGAGTCAAAACCAAAAACCAGTAGAAAACCTGTGTTAAATTTCTTTGGCCCAGTAAGCAGCCATCTCTATGCCCCTATCTGTTGCTTTTAACAGGTCTTCGCGGGTGCAGCTGGTCGGACACAGTGGGCACGAGAATAAGTGAGACATACTTTGTGTGGGAGATGCAAAGTTTTGAGTCGGATTGATATATCCCCATTTTACCATGTTGTCTCTACGTCGGCCAATCTCTGATCTGAGGCGATTCAGGGATTTCCATATTGACCACTGCAACTCGTGCCCGGGGACTTTCGGTTGGGGTAATGTGTCGAAGGAAGCTCTTAGTCGTACAGGTGGGAGCTTGCGGCCGAATAAAGGGTACCGACTATCTACCTCCTGCTTTAGTTTCTCTACTCCACATGCTATATTGGGAGGACCAATACCCGCTCGCGAATATAATGAAGAGAGTGGAGTGGGCTGAAGAAGAATAAATTTAATAATAATATACTAACTCTAGATTCGTATATATCCATTCTCTGCCTGTTCTATTTTACGTACATGGTAAAAATTGCTCCTTACACACTTAGCCTGTATAGTTAGTGAATAAGGTATATAATTGACAAGACACTCGTCTCTACTTTGTATCCACATACTACGGTGCCTTCAACGGCCTTACGGCCTTTTTGTTTAATATAAAGTAACATAAAGTATTTTTTATTTTTAAAGATCTGGCGTGTGTTTAATGCGTGCATGCGTGTGTGAATGAACAGTATTTAGTCTAATTCTATCTAATATCAACGCGTTGTATACATAAACAGTTTTTTTATTAACATCGTATCTAATTCAATTTAACAAATCAGGATATCACGAGAACATTTTCTTCATAACACTATCAGTCATTATTATCATGTTTTCAGTTCATCATTTATATTTTTAGTTTCAACTAATGCGTAGGACTGAATAGCTGCGCAGTTCATTTCTTGCACACGCCAGTTTTGACTTGTCGTGTTTTATGAAGAATTATAATATAGCTTTTGTTGTGAATTGCGCCGCGGTTTTATCATTTTAAATGCTATTACATATTACAATGTAGCTATCCAAGACAGCTCCTTAGACACACGTATCTTATAAAGAGTGATTATTCTGGAGATGGCAAAGTTTTCTATTTATTTTAAATTTCTTATCAAGGGCGTTAATTTAGTTGCATTACTTTAATGACAGGTAAAAGCCAGTGTGTGAATATGAAGGAAATGTGAGTGAAATCAGCCTGCACAATTTGTATACTTACACAATGCATTTTTTACATTTCAGTAACTTTGTGCATTAAGATACGAGTTTGAGAAAGTAAGGCGACGTTATGTGACCAAATGAACTTATCTAAGTTATATCGATATTTATCGATTCTCGACTTGCGCGAGAGCGACATAAACATTGACTTACAATTATATGGACGTCGTGTCCGCGCTAAAAAGTAAGCAAAATTAGACAGTACTGCGATGACATTACAATTTAAATTCAACGGTTGAGCTTTTTCATATTCCTTTACATGTCACTACGTTTAAATAGGTTGACTTGGGACATTTTTTTTGTGGTTTTTGTATTAGACCCGTCGTCCATTTATTTGTAAGTCAATGGACATAAAGCTCTAGGCACTGCTATTTTTCGCATAGAAATCCCGCGCTTTATATCACTCTCGCGTTTATGTCGCTCTCGCGTTTTTGTCGCTCTCGTGTTTATGTCGCTCTCGCGCAAGTCGCGCCCTAGTGGTCCTTTATGATTTAAAGTTCTGAGTGGTACTGTAACTGCTAAGGACAGGCGTGTCGCTTACAACCAGGCACACGACTTGTTTGTCTCGTCATTTGATATCATAAAAAAAAATGTGAAGCAAAAGTTACAAATTATTGTCGTTTCAAAATTTACCACATACATTAACAAGCGATATAGAAAAAAAAGTAGTTTAGTACAATATAGCATAACGATTAATATTGCCAGACTTATACCAACATGACAGACTGACATCACTGACATAAAATTACAAAGAGACGTGTTGCATACTAAGTTAACGCATGCGACATGAACCTGCCTACACAAATATTGATGTAGATAATTATGGTCGTCACGTCTGTGTATTATAGGCAAACGCTAAAGATTTGACGATTATCTTTTGCAAAAGCAAAAGCCTTGTCCAGCGAAACTATTTTCGAATAATAATAATTCTTCATTTGAACAGAAATGTTACTTTTCATTGGAAGGCCCTGGGTTCCGAGCCAGGTTCAATGAGCTGTGTTACGGAAATCAGTGTCTTCTTTCATTATTAGTTACGCTTATTTATGTCTGGTAGTTTATGTATCTGCTATTAATGTAATATTTATTAAAACGTCAATAATCGGAAAGTTATAAAAATCGACTTATATTAATCATGCAGCTCTCAAATAAATAAAACAACGTTATAAAATCCGACTCTTAAAAACTCATTTCATACACACACCGGCACATTTAACTGATAGCAACAACCCCAAAATAATGCAGTGCTTTTTAAAAGTCTGGCCGATAACTTTTCTTAATTTTATTTTACGACTAATTTGAAAATAAATAATTAGCCCATTGTAATTATTTGTCTAATGGTTCGAGGTGATTTTGCATCTTTGTAAATTTCGTAGTTTTTTTTATTTCAACAGTTTTGATTTAATCAATGTGAAACCGTTACAATTAAAAAAAATCTAAACTTAAATTTTATTAAATTTCGATTTTTAACAATAAAGGTTAAGTAAGGCTATACTAAGTATTAATTTAATTGCGACTTTATGTCTAATACTTATTTATTAAAATATAAACGTTACTATTTTATATTCTCACTTATTTTTTCCGCTAAACGTGCTGGTGTATTTCGTAAAGCCAAAATAACCATCAACTTGTAGCTCCACAGAGACTTAATGAAAGTAAAATCCTTAATATTTTTTCTACTAAACATATTTAATTAACTTAGTTTATATAGTAATGTATATCCGTAATCTGAACTAATAGATATAACTTAGCTAATGGGCGAACGGTCTTCATTTAAGCATATGTGGGATTATCCGGCATTTGGAGCAAATCCAAGTGACTCCTCAACTGGGTCACACTAATCAGTAAGCCTGGTACACCTACAGTTGGTTAAAATCGATAGCTGAATACGTCACAGTGAAAAGGCTTCTTTTATACCGGTGTATTATGTATACCGGCTTTCTTTATATCGGCACTTTCAGCTGAGGGAAGTACTGCCACTTTACTCATTTCTACCGCCAATCGGTAATGTTAGCATTAGTGCGTTCTGGTTTTGAAGGGTAAGGGTGGTGGTGAAATTATAGGCGCGTGGGACTTGACAACTTGTGTCTCAAAGTGGCGGGAGCAGTGGCAGTGCTCAGATTTTGTAATTTAAAGCTCTAAGTGGCACTGCAAATTGCAACCAGGCGCACGACTTGTTCGTCCCGTCACTTGGTAGTTATGACTGAAGTACGCAAACGGAACTGGCCCAGTGTACAATAAACCTAAACTATCTCCTTAGAGAAACACTGAACCCAACTATGAGACATAAAATGAGTTGTGGTGTTGTTGATATTGCTGTTACTAAAAGTTCCTATGTATACTAAATCACTTCAACAGATTAAGAACACAAAAAGTTTTAATCCAAAACGATTGTAACGGAAGTTTTAAATTGTATTATTGGGAAGGAGCACTAGAAAACAAAGCAGGGAACAACTTTGTCCAATTGAAGTTGTTCGTTAAAGTTGAGTCATACATTTCAAGTAAAATGATAGTATCTTTACGAGGACGTGACTTGAATTCGAAATGAGATAGAACTTTGCGTTAAATTTAGAGTTAAAAGATGAATAACATAGAATCATAATATGATTGCGCAATAACGGGTATTTTGTTATAAGGTTTATGACCTTACGAAATAAGTAGGGACTATGAAAATGTTGTTTACTAATTTGTACCAACACATTTTTATTACATAAAAGATAATAACATTTGTAATACGAATATGACGTTGCTTAGAAACAAGGAAAATAATTATAAATATTTTTAAGCTTTATTAGAACTTTGAAGAATTGCAATAAAAAAAGAATAGCTGCTGGAATCAGCCGATAGAACTAAACGGATCGGAATACCTGACTTTCAGTGATATGTTTAGATAAAACATATTACTGAAAAACATAATACGACACTTCTGTTTTCTGAGAACGAAGTCGCTGTGAAAATTTCACAAATTACTGGGCATTTGATTCACACTGAATACAAAATACAAGTAGTTGATTCACCGAGTCAATGTAAACAGCACGCGCAGTGGGTATCAACGTGACTGCTCCGACGCAATGATTCAACAGACATTGAAATATAAACCACGCATAAGACAATGCTTTAGTTCCGTTGTTCTCAGTGAATGTACATAAGGTACATTCGCTGCGGGCTCCTATAATGTTATCTAAAAGGGAAAATAGGTTTTCTCAGCAGCTTCTGCGATCCGTGTATTATTTATTGGATATGACGCTGTTTCTTGTATTAAATTCTTGTCACTGTCAATTGTGGCTGTCAATCTAAGGGAGCGTTCGTAAATTGGTTATCATGACTTGAAAACAATGTGTAAAAATAACGTTTACTACATCTAATTTGATAATATATTTAGAAATTTACGTCGGTAAATCTTATAATGGCATAAATTTTACGAGTAAAAAAGTAAGTGCATCATAAAAGTTAAAAAAACATGCATCAAAAACTCTGACGGTTGATTGGAAACTTCCAAAGGCAATAAAAAGTTTAATTAAGGGCTAACGCCCTATTATGACTTGACGAAGGCCTTCGTGTAATTGGTGTTGCTATATTTATTAATTCTGTATGGTGCGAAGCATGTTACGCGTTTAGTTACGGTTTTATGTCAGAATGTATGAGATGTAGTCACGATCTAACATGGTTCACGGTTATTTTGTTTGTATATGCTATAAAATCGTGCTGGGGTGCAACAGGGAAGTCGATTCGGACTTTTGTTTTATGTAAAACACGTTAAAAATGATTTTTCTTTGATAATTTCATAATCTTCAATATCACATTAGAGTTGTATCAACGACATGAAGAATATATAGTCTAAACAAACGTAATAATAGTTAAAAAAGAATTTGAACACAACATAACAGTTTCAAGGGCACCGTAAGGTCACTTTGTAAGGTTTCAGATTTGTCTTACATAACACGTGAAGCAAAACAACGTAGGTATACATATAGGTAGTATATTAAGATCACATACCTTCCTATATCAATTTGGAACATTTACGTTATAATATTGTTCTATAACATTGGAATCGTAATGTAGATGTGAATCGTGTTATTAAGGCTCCTATAGTATTTATTAATGTTCAATGGGTAATAATCGAGATGAATAATATTACAAGGAAATAATAAGGCTTCAATTACGGAGTCCAAGTTAGTATATTCCTTTAGTCACAAAAATAATAAAAAATATTACTTGATTATATGAAAATTTAATGTAAACCCAAATTTATGAGACAACTTGTTTCCTGACTGAAATATACAAATTTTGCACTGGCAATTAAATTTAAAAATCCATCCAGTTAACATTCGTAATAGATATAAAATAATTCAGCGTAAAAGTGAAGTCAGTTTGTGTTCGCAGCAGACGTTCTCAAGTCGAACAGTAAGAAGTAATGATTAATAAATCCATCATATAATTCACCAATAAACGCAACAACAACAAGTAAATGTGTAATTACCTGCATTAGAGGTGATCAATCAAATAAATTCCAAGCATCTATTTTGGATTCACCAACGCACTTGTTTTCGCGAAAGTCGTAGTAAATTTTGAAGCTATTTTGATATCAGTATAAACAGTGTGTTTTTGCGGTCACCGTTCATCGACCTCGTGTAGGCTAATCGCATATTTTATTACAACATGGACTTTAGATGAATTTAAGCGAACAGAGGGAAAGTAATGAATGAATGATTGTGTGATATGCATTGTTAATGAATAAGCGGTTTATACATTTGAGTACAATGCACCATTGGCTGTGTTGTTAGAATTCTAATTTGGTTTAAATAATGAAAATTTTAAACGAGTTCATAAACACTTATGCCCCGTGTAGATAAGTATGTTTGGTCTTTATAAAAATTACAACATATCAATGCGACGTACTTACGAAACTGATTACAATCTATACAAATATTTCTACGCTATAATTTTGCTAACGTGTAATTAATTAATTAACTATATTAACATCAATTTACATATCTCCATAAATAAAATGAGAATCGTTTAGTCAATGCCTACAATTACTGTAAATGAGTTAATGTGTTAAAATTAGATTTAATTGTTAGAAAGTTTGTATTAAAAGAAAGTCTGGAAACTTCGAAAGGTCTTCAAAGGGGACATAATACTGGGTACAAATTCTCCCACAAAGAATCGAATTTCGATCGGCCACAATACAGATTTTTTTATAATCTGTGGAGTTTGGGAACATTCAGGACCCTGACTTACGTAAGTCGTTAGTATTTTAACTTTTATAACTCTAGAACTATGTTTTAAAAACTTGAGATTAATGTTTGTACTAAAAGTTTAAAGTATATTTTTCCTAGACCTTATTCGAATAAAAGATTCGTATCCATATAGTCATTATACTATCAATTCAGATCACAACATTTTGAGGACATATTTCTCGTCATAATTTCCTAGGATGTACTTTATTATGTAACTAGCTGATGCCCGCGACTCCGATTGCGTAGAATAAGTACTTCGACTGTACTATACTAATTTTCATAGTCTTTTATAGGTTTGGATGGACCAAATTCGCATCCCCTATTTCACTCCTTTTAAGATTTTATAATGTGGATGCATCACTTTAAGAATAGATAAAAGCCAGTGTGTGAATATGAAGGAAATGTTATTTGAAATCAGCCTGCAAAATTTGTATGTACAATCCATTTTTTGCATTTCAGTAACTTTGGTCTTTAAGATATGAGTTTGAGAAAGTAAGGTGACGATATTAGTATAGATAAGTTACAATACTTGAATGCTTTAGTTACTAACAAACTTCGAGTGACAACAACAGAATCGGCGTTTAATTTCGCAACAGTTGAAATACACGTAGAGCGGACCCATTTCAACTGACGCAATTTTGATCTGCTTCGCTGATAACAGTTATAAACAAACTTAAACGTTATTATAGCGAATTATATGTTTCGTTAAAACTGGATATTGGTGTGAATGACAGACTTAGCTTAAAGTATATTAATGCCATAATTATTTTCCTGCGTGACAAGGAAGATAAAATAATGTAAGTGAACACGTACGATGGATAAACTTAGGAATATCTAGCAACCAAGAGGCTTATAGGTGACTCGGAATTACTAGAGGCGAAGCTGTAGAGCCTTGAACACCGACGTAAAGTCGCCTGCTTATCGGTATTGTACAGGATATATTACATTGATTTCGCCTTCCCTTCATCGGGGGACTAGACGTGGGCTGGGATGTTGTGGATATTCCCAGCGTTCGCACAAAGAGTACCGCTTCCACATTTATGTGGCGAACGGCAAGAGAGTGGAATTCCCTACCTGCGGACTCATCATCACTTTCCATCAGGTGAGATGGATGTCAAATGCGCACTTATTTTTATAATTAAATTTAAAAAACATTAATTTCGATATAAATGATGTTACCAAAAATGGCATTAAATGTTGTACAGAAGTAGATTTCAATGAGTTTTACTCCATTGTCAGGATCACAACACAAAACAACATGTCTATAAAAAAATCACTTTTCATAGTTTCAGTACAACAAGTATCACATCAACCACGTTCGAATTCGAACTACACCCTCGTAGACTTGACTTGAGACAGTCATTAGCGTTTGACCTCTGACGTTTCTACTTCGTATCGATTGTTTTTCGTCAGCTTTCGAAACAGCTCGATGTCTTAGGTCATTGCTGTGCATTGTTCGATCAATTGCAGCAAGTACATGTACCATTGTGTTTTCAGATATAATGGCTTGGGAAATTTTTCAATTTGTGATTTCTCAAGATACTTTTCCGACATCCTAGTATTGGCCTACGTGAAAAAGCTGTACAAAAATGTAAGATTGTGATAGATTCGTAATTTCTACAATACCACTTTGTATTGCATACGATTCTTTTTAAGCCAATTGCAATCCTCTTGGAAAAAAATTTACGATCTTCTTATTTACAATCGCAGTCATAAAACCGAAAATAAATATGCCTTCTCTTTAACGTTCGTATCTTTTACAATTGTTCTGCAAATATCCTGATCAATCAAGTTTATAAGTGCTAAACCAGGTGTTAAAGCTAGAGAAATTACAGGCGCATGGGACTTGTCAACTTACGTCTCAAGCTGACGAGCGCACTGGCAGTGCCCCAGTGCTTTGCGATTTAAATAGTGGCACTGCAAATGCTTTCAGAGTATTTTTGTGTACTTTCATACTTTCGTCTTTGACACAAAACGAAAGTGTGTCAATGGTTGATTTATGACTTATTCAAATCAGGATGTGGTTGACAACAGTAAATATTTGTTACTACAGTTGGTCGTATCGCACAATCAGGTGACGTTGTTGCGAGAATCTAATTTTGGTTTGACATTTATTAGAACTGTACGAATCACACCAGAGTCAAATATCATGCGACGTTGTTGTGAATGCTGTAAAGGATACACTATGAGAAGGAAAGTAACGAATATTATAAACATTAAACAAAACTTGTAAACATCAGCACACTTAACAAAGTAGGTCAAGAAATTTAAGGCTCAATATAAAATGAAAAACAGCGCCTTCAATATCTGCGTGAACAGTAAATCAAAGTAAGGAAAGAAGCACAAGCGAAACATGTTTCCTGATTTAGGACACAGGTATAAGAAATAACGGTCTCAGGCGTTTCATTGTTATAAGTTTATAACAAAGGTAACTTTGCGTGATCGGAATCGGGTCTCAGAACTGCTTTAGATTTGCTCATTATCCACTCAGTTACCACACTGTACTGTAAATTGCGTGCTTTAGCTATATCCTACATTTGTCATCAAATTTTTAAGATATTTATTTCCAATGACGTTAATCTACTTACTATCACTAACACACTAATTAGGACTATAATTCTTTTAGACCATAAGATTCAAAATTCTTATTACGAATTTTTTTTTATGATATCCAGTGACGGGACGAACAAGTCTTACGCTTGGTTTTAAGCGACACGCTTATCCATAACAGCTGCAGTGCCACTCAGAACTTGAGATTAAAGATCTGAAGGACGATGTCACTGCGCCCGTCATCCTGCGGCATAAAGCTGACAAGTCCCATGTGCTTGTTTCACCAGCACCCTACTCTTGAAAACCGAAACGCACTAATGATCACACGCTTGACGGCAGAAATAGTGACAAATATGGTGGGAAAAAATATGGTGACAATACTTTCCTGGACGAACTCACAAGGAGCTCTACTGCTACTAAATAAAAAAATATGTAGGCTATTAGAATCATAAATATGTATAAGGCCATTGAGAACAATAATGCATCCACAGTAATAATGTTATTTCTATTCCATACGTTGATATAATTATAAACAAATTTGTCAGGAAATCGAGTTCAAATCAAGAGATAATTGAACAAAACAAGATATACACAATTAGGGGCTTGCCGATTGTCAGTACAGACCTCTCTATTTACATGTACCGATAGTGGCGAAACTGTGTCACGCTTGATAATTTACTACGTAGTTGGGGAGTTGACATGAAAGCGCAATATCAATAGTACTTACAATTTATTAATAATAAATAAATATAATAAATATTAGACAACGTCACAACGTTGCTCTGATCCCAAAATAAGTAGCTAAAGCACTTGTGTTGTGGAAATCGGAAACAACACCGGTACCGCAAACACCCAGACCCGACATAATATAGAAAAGTTAATAATAATAATAACGCACACACTCAACATAGCCCCGCACTAGAGAAAACCCTGTGTCGCGGGTGCCATGGACACACACATAGACAATCACAAATGACACCTAAACTCACGAAAGAAATAAATGTAGGCCATACAAATATTTCTCCCGGCCCGGAAATCGAACCTGGGACCTCTGCGTGGCAGTTCGGCGTGGTAACCGTTCGGACACGGAGGCTGTTAGTTTCTACACTGACCCGGCCGGGGATCGAACCTGGGACCTCAGTGATGACGACACTATGAAAACCGGTGTGCGAGCCAGTCGACCACGGAGGCCGTCAAATAATTCGTCCTTTCATCATTTTCTTATAATACCAAGTGACGGGATGAACAAGACGTGCGTCTTGTAGTAAGCGACACGCCTGTCCATAGCAGTTGCAATGCCACAAGATCTGCGGAGCACTGCCACTGCGCCTGTCATCCTGAGACATAAGTGGATAAGTCCCATGTGCTTGTAATTTGACCAGTTCCGTTGCTTTTCAATCACATTAAAGCTCACGTTACTGCAGTGCTACCATGAACGGAATCTTTCACACTCTACTACAGTTTCCCAAAGTGATCCCTAGCGCCCTCCAGGGGGCGCCAAGGAGTCCTAGGGTAGGGCCTCAGAAGCAATTGGGAACGGTGATGCTGTCCAGAGGCTGCTACCTACCGCATTTGCAGAAAATATCAGAATTATCTATTTACACTACACTACATATGTAGATATATATTTTTTTCCTTGTGATTTTTTATATTATAAAAAATACGTTTTCTATTATTTTTGTAGTGGTGTGCGTTGAAATTTTTTTATCTTGCCTAGGTGGGCGGTGAGTTTAAACATTTGGGAACCTATGCTCTACTACTACATTATTTATTCTTGTTGAAGAAAAACTTGTTGTTTATACAAATCGAGACAACGACTAACAAAGGAGAGCATAAGCATCCAATACGAGCATCAGCGCATGTCAACTTTAAATGGGCGTCGCCTTGATTGAAATGTGCTAAGAATGTAATGTAAAACAGTTACAATGAACATTTGTTTATGTATTTTATTATCCTTCTAGTTGCCTTGAATATTCTAAAACAGTAAAAGCCAACGCTTATTTCTTACTATTATTATGGCGAACGATAAACAAAGGAATATAGGATTTCAATCTTTAATAGAACTAAATTCGGATCAAGGCTAAACGATGTTATTGTTTATTAATAGATACCGTTGTCAACCCATTATACATCCAATACTGGACATGTGTCTCTTCTAATTAGAAAAGAGAGAACTTTCAGAGAACCTTCTTTAAGAAATACGTTTAATTACGACGTTCTAACTGTACGACGCTGTTAGCGAGAGGTATTTATATATACATAGAACGTCACACAGCTATAGGAAATAGTAATATAGTATTTTTTTAACCGACTTTGAAAAAAGAGGAAGTTCTAAATTGGATAGATGGATGAATCGACTGGACGTTCGATGTTTTTTTTGTATGCTACGCGATAACTCCGGTATTTGTAAACCGATTTTCATGATTCTTTTTTTTGTTGGGAAGAGGGTACCTCCATAGTGGTACCATTTTATTTTGAAGAAAATCATCCAACTCTAAGAGCGGCTGATGACGCATGAACATTCATTTTTATAAATAGCGCCTAAATTTTAGTTAAGGAACAATTATTTTAATGGTTGGTTTTGCTATTCTCCAATTCAAGGCGTTTTTCTCTCTCAATATACTTTGAGTAGTGAGAACCGATTTTTATTATCTTCTGTGTCAAGTCCTGTATAGTCGCGAACTGGGGGATATGTCAATAAAACTTGGCAAATAGATGTAATTCCACGTACTTGTGAGGATTTTTTAAATATTGTAGATAGGATATTTTATTTTAATATTGATTTTACTGACTATCATGACTTTTAATATGCTGCCATGATATTAATTTACTTTTTATTTTATTTAATCATTTATTGCACAGGAAAACACAAGTCACATTTATCAAACAGGAGAACACAAACAAAAAGTACTGTTTATTTCTAAAAGAAATTTCTTCCTGCAGACCCAAATACAGTACGAAATAATTACAATAACGGGTACACATAGTAATAATAATAATAACAATAAAGCATACCCAACATAGCCCTGCACTAGGGAAACCCTGTGTCGCGGGTGCCATGGACACACACATAGACAACCACAAATTACACCCAAACTCACGAGAGAAATAAATGTAGGCCATTCAAATATTTCTCCTGGCCCGGGAATCGAACCTGCGACCTCTGCGTGGCAGTCCGGCATGATAATCGCTCGGCCACAGAGGCAGTTGCACGACAGTTACAGTCACGTGCAGAACAAATAGTAAATTGTACAACAAGTACATAAAACGCGTCATTTTACCCGAGACGAGTACATCCACTCTCGCCTGTGGCTCGGGTGGATACTTAACTCGAGGGTAAAATGAGTTTTATGAACGAGTTATACACTTTGCTTTTCACTTCGATTGCGAGGAAATTAAACAGCAATATTACAAATAAACGATAACACAATTTTTTTTTTCAAACAGTTTTTTTTTTCTTTTTTAATTTATTTATTTCGGCAATGCCAATGTGTGGCTGTCATAGGAATGCAAATTTGCTCCAATTTATAATCAAATAATCTTCATTGCAATGGTAAGCAAATTTACACGTGAAATCGTCGTACTGTTTAAACTCTACTGCTGATACGTAAGGCAGATTCCTCTGAGAAGAATGAGCAAGTAGTTCTTGGGGACTTTAAAAACTCTAGAATATATTTTGTAATGTGTTTTTACTTTAAGCAACTTCACAGTTTGTATTCTATAGTTATGCCATAAATCAATAAAATAGATTACCCCTTTATCTTACCTTTACTGATCACAGATCGAGTTAGAGCTTACATATTATTATTATCTTTCAATGCTTTTATTACAGATATTCGTTTTTGGTTTTAAAGGCTTTTTTTTGCCCGAGATTGGCATACAGATTCGAGTCCTGTCAGATTGTAGGATTCTTTTTTGTGTTTAAATAAATAAATTAGACAACATCATATACATTGCTCCCAAAGTAAGTAACTAAACCACTTGTGTCATGAAAATCAGAAACAACGACGGTACCACGAACATCCAGACCCGAGACAATAAAGAAAAGTTTTCTACATTGACCCGGCCAGGGATCGAACTCGGGACTTCAGAGATGGCGATGTCGTCGTCGTTGTGTTTGATCTTTGTATGTTTTTTTTTCTATTCTCTAACTGTTACTAGCCGGAGACCCATCTTGTAATATGAATATTAATATACATTTTAACCGTGGTTGAACGGTTAACATGCTGGACTGTCACGCAGAGATTTGTAAGGCCTACACTTATTTCTCTCATGAGTTTGGGTGTCATTTGTGGATGTCTATGTGTGTGTCCATGACATACGCGATACAGGGTTTCCATAGTGCGGGGTTATGAGTGTGTGCGTTAAATTAAATAAAAACAAATATAAACTTAAATATTTCATGGTGTTCCTTTAAATTAAGATACTATGTTAATTAAAAGGAATTAATCGTTATAATTGACTCTTTCGATCGGTATCACAAAAATACAGGCTGTTTTTTTTCCACATTTGATCGGTTTGTTTTTTCAAGTTTGGCAACTTGTCTTTCTAAAGCAAAATATCCACAATAATTAAAGTAAAGTACCTTAGTGTTCTATAGCCGTGAGACGTCTTGTATATAGAAGCATATTACAGAAATTATGGTGCTAGCTGCTAGGGATTAAAACGTTATCGACATCTCAACCATTCTTTGATTGGGAAATCACCGCTCTGATCTGATAAAGTTATTATTTATTACATTCCGATTTTTCTTTATCGCATTGTTATATACAGGGTTATTTGTAAAATACTAACAACCTCGCAGGACTGTATTACTAACATCATGAGCAAGAACTTTTGTTCCATAACATCGCTTATCAAAAATAAAACTTTGCAAAGCAAATTTTTCACCTCCTGAACACAATACGTATTTGTAATAATATTACAAATTACATAACAATGACACAACAGAAGCGACAACACTAAATAAACAACTATATACAACAGTGTTAATGTTGCTAATAATTGTATTGAAACGTTAATTACGGGATTATCTTGGTTTATAGATATGTAGAGAGATAAATAATATACATGTGTCTTTTTAACACAATGCTCATCAAGATAATAATGACAAAAAATTCGCAAATATTTTTTTCCTAGTTAACACTAATCGCTCTTATATCTGGCCAATCATTATGTATGACAGCAGGCACGGATTATCAAACCAGAAACCAGTAGGGCGCGAATAGCGCGAGAGCGACATAAAGCACGAGATACTGCTGTTCTCGCATAGAGATCTCGCACTTTATGTCGCTCTCGCGCAGGTACCGTCTTATCGTGCTACCCTAGAGGCGACGCGGAGTCTCCCTCAATGCATTCGAGATGTTTTGTACCGCCGCATGCTTCGCATTAGCTACATGCAGAAAGTCAGGAACAAGACAATACTACGGCGCATTCCTCACTTCAGCTGATGCGTACTATCCAGGAACTCAAAATCGCATATCTCGGTCACGTGCTTCGACACGATAGGTTAGCGTGCCTGAGGGCGCCCAAGTGGGCACGGACCTCGGCTCAGGGCGCTACTGGGGACTTCCGACAGAAGGGCGTGCTATAGGAGAGGAACACGATGGGTACCGACTGCTTCAACTTCTAATGATGGGAAAGGTTGAAAGCAAAAGACGCGCTGGAAGACGTAAAATGTCATGGTTACGCAATGGGAGTGGTGGACTGGAGTCACGAGCGCAGAATAACCGTTTGGTTTGGCCATGGACAAGTTTGCCATATTGACGGCCAACTTGCAGTAGTGGAGAGGTACGTTAAGAAGATGGTTAACACTAACGTTAGTGAGGAATACTTTCCAATGTCAAAGCATTATTATAGTCTGTTGTAACATCCTGTATAATATTGACCAAAACGAGTTAGCGTGACTGTCGTCCTTCGGTTATACTGAATGCTTCTAGAATCGACTTCGCGTGTAATGCGCCGCGAATTAATTCATGAGTTGGAAATCCATTTTGTTTACCCTTGTACAAACATTAATTCACATAATTACGCCCTACGGCTGGGCACAGGTCTCTTTTAAGAAGGGTCAAGGCCTTAGTCCGTCATAGTGCGAATTAAGTACTGGACTTTTTCAACACTCAAGTTTCATCATGATTCTCCTTCATCGTTATAGATAGCGGTACTTAGAAAACTAACCCTGGTCTCTCTGTTTCTCTACTGATATGTGTGATTGCTGGTACTGGATGATTGGTAATATTAGGGGTTAAAGTATGAAATTGCCGTTTTATTGCAATAGGTTCTTTGAATTTTCATAGAATCTTCATGGTTTGAGGTTTTCGAATGAAACTTTTTTCAAATGGTTTCTGTGATTTTTTTTTTAAATTTGACACATTTGAATATCGACTTTCAATTGTTTTTGTTATTCAATTTAGACAAGAAAGATGGATACTGCGAAAATTCGATTCGAGTGATTTTTGAATACGAGTTCCGACGCGGAACTAACGCGGCAGAAACAGCCCGCAATATCAATGCTGCGTTTGGAGAGGGGTCTACTAATGAACGCACCGTGCGATTTTGGTTTAAACGCTTTCGTGATGGAAATTTCGACTTAAAGAACCAGCCACGAGGAAGACCGCCCACACAGGTGAATAACGATGAATTAAGAGAGATAGTGGAAGCCGATCCTAGTCAAACTACCCAGGAATTAGCGGCATGGTTTAACGTTACCTTACCCACAATATTGACTCACTTGCGTCAAATCAATAAAATAAAAAAATACGAAAAATGGGTGCCTCATGATTTGACTGATCTGCAGAAAGAAACGCGTGTTGAAACTTGTGTTGCCTTGTTGAACCGGTACAGAAATGAAGGAATATTGGATCGAATTGTAACATGTGATGAAAAGTGGATTCTTTATGATAACCGGAAAAGAAAAATGCAATGGCTGACCCCAGGTCAAATGCCACAACAGTGTCCTAAAGCAAAACTTACCAATAAAAAGGTAATGGTAACTGTTTGGTGGTCTCAGCATGGTGTTATTCACTATAGTTTTCTCCGATCTGGTCAAGCAATAACGGCAGATGTCTATTGTGCCGAACTCCGAACCATGTTGACAAAACTAGCAGTAAAACAGCCCCGACTCATGAATCGATCTTCACCATTATTGCTCCACGACAACGCGAGACCTTACACAGCACGAGAAACCATTTTGACCCTTCAGGAACTGCAGTTAGAAACCATTCGTCATCCTCCGTATTCACCAGACCTTGCTCCAACGGACTACCATTTTTTTCGTGATTTGGACAATTATCTACGTGACAAGAAGTTTTCTTCCCAGGAGGCAGTACAAAATGCTTTCACACAGTTTGTGCAGTCTAGATCGTCGGAGTTCTATCGCAAAGGCATTAATAACCTTCCCATTAGATGGCAGCTATGTATAGATAATAATGGCAACTATTTTGATTAAAAAAATTTGTTAAAAATTTAAAAAATAAACAATTTAGATTTTCAGTACAAATCGGCAATTTCATACTTTAACCCCTATTACAATAGTTTTAAGCGCCTATAGAGGCCTGAAGAAGATAGTCCTACGGGGTTGTGTCAGGCAATTCGTAATTTGATTCCATTAACATAATATGGAAAAACTGCGGTTGTAATTTTTTCAGCTTATTGTTCTTAATTGTTGTTAATACGTTCCACTGTTGTGAAAAAATAGTATGAAGTTGGAACTGTCTGCTTCAACATTACGTGTCATTGAGTCATTATAAGGAGGAAATTATATGTTTTTTTTAAATGGAGCGCGATCACAGGGATTTCGTCTGAGGGCGCGTTTCTATTATGTCGTAACGTTTTATTTATCGTTGGACGACTGTCGCTTTTAACCTATTCCTATATCAGGACTGCCTGTCGTGACTGTGTCGTGGACGTTTTTTTATAGTTGAACGACTGTCGTGTCCAGCTATTCCCACTGGGTCGTGACGACATGTTCTCGGTTCAAGGCAGCGGCCTTGTCGTTTGCACGACAGAATCGTTTGATGCACAGCTGAGAGCGCGGGGGCCGAGAGGGGAGAGTTGGGAGCAGAACACGTGCAGAAAACGATAAAGCGTGAAACGCACTAAGAGCGGGCGCGAGTCGGGTGCGGGTCGAGTTGGGACTGAGGCGGGTCTGATTCCGTGTATTTATATGGACAACACACCGAGCGCGGGCGCGAGACGGGCGCTAAATAAAACGTGACGACATTAGTAACTGCGATTATCTGCGTCACGGTTTTATCGCGACGTTGTCTTTACCGTCGGGGCGACTGTCGTTCTAGCTCTTCCCATTGTTTTGACAGTCTGTCGTTGTAACATCAAAAAAGTCGTGAACGTCAATTAATCGTGTTGTAATATATGTGAACAACTTCATATTTACAAGCCACTACACTTTAAACTGCACGACTATCTGTCTTCACGACATAATATGTCTAAATTTTACCTGTAATAATATCAAGTAGGAGGCAAACGAGCAGACAAACCTCTTGTTAGGAAGTGGGAGTCACTCGTCGATATTTGCAACATATGAGAATATTAACATGTTTATTAAATATTTACGGCAAATAGCAACCGCAGATAAGGTTAATTAAAAGCTGATTTGACGGGTGTTATTTATTATCTGCAATTTTCAACAAAAGTCACGCGAAAGTAACAAAATTGCGTTTTTATGTACGCATAGCGCGTGAATGTTTGTTACAAAGTCAGCTGCGTAAATATTATTATTTCTATTTCAGTACATGCGGATTGATAACAGGGTTAAAAATTATAATGTGCATGTTTTTTTATTACGTATGCTTTGCAGTTGGGCGGTGATGGCCTTGGCTGCGCCACCGGACAAGGGGGCGGGCTGAATGGTTCCAAACTCGAATAACAATAAGTAGCGAGTCTGAAGGTGCCCAGAAGGGCACGGACCTTGGTTGAAGATTCTACTGGGTACTTCGCCAAGTGCTAACCGTGCCATGCTAAATGTAACGGTCCCAATTTTGCCAATTTCTTCAAACCAGTGGTGATTGTTCGCTCATTCAATCACAGACATCCCAGAAATAGAGACGAAATAAGGGTCATCGATCCCTGGCAACTCATCAGGCAAATGGGCCTTATATCACTTTAATATATCAACTCCCGTTTGCACTGAAATCACAAATTAGAAAGCTGAAATAGTACAGCGCCAACATTTGACACGTACACACAGGCGTACGTCTCCGTATATTCCAAAAATATTCTGTAGGTATTTATTGTAATATAATATCTCTAACCATAAGGGGCTGTTCCATTCAGTGGTGTGGGACAAGCAGCAAAACATCTAATTACAACACAAACGGAATCAGATTTCATCGGTAATTAAAAGTTTATTTTTGGTAGATTTATTATGTTTATGATGTTAGTAACAAATAATATAATCCTGTGATATTGTTAGTGTTTTACAAATATATATATAGCCCTGTATAACGTAGATAGTTAGTATATTATTATAATATGTTAGTTTATGTGCATGGTTATATTTTCCGCCGTTAATTTATTCTGTCAAACAAAGCGGTTTACGTCATTTAATTAGCACGTGCACAATATTTGCTTGCAACTAGATCTCGTGTTTTTTTTTATAATATCAAGTGACGGAATGAACAAGTCGTGCGCCTGATGGTAAGCTACACGCCTGTCCATAACTTTGCTGTCCATAGCTTTGAATCGCAAAAATCTCTGGGGCACTGCCAAAGCGCCCGCCAGCCTAAAACATAAGTTGACAAGTCCCATGTACTTGTAATTTCAACAGCATTAAGGGTACTGTTGAAATTACAGACGCAATTTCAACAGCACCCTTAACCCTTTCAAACAGGAACACAGTAATGCTCACATTACTGTGTTCTGCTTTATTTCTCTCGTGAGTTTGGGTGTAATTTGTGATTGTCTATGTGTGTCCATGGCACCCGCGACACAGGGTCCCTAGTGCGGGGCTAAGTTGAGTGTGTGCGTTATTATTATTATTATTACTGCAAGTCAGGAATTTACAGTTAACGCACACGCCTAGCACATTGCGCTATAAAACAAGTATACAACATCACACAGTGGGTGTACGCCGACAAAATAACAAGAACTAGTCGTAACACAGTCGTGGCTGTGTCGTGCCGTTGTCTAATGTAAGCCGTCCCTGATCTGCAGTTCACGAAGTTGCGTCAGATAACCCGGTGACTGATAAAGTCACAATAGCCCTTCGCTTGTGCAACGCTTGCGCAGGTACAATAGAGTAGCAATCACGTATGACAACTTCATGAAAATAACAATCGATACGCAAAGATACTGGCAGTATCGAAACTATTTAGCTGTTATAATCACCAGTGGAAACTTGCCTTGTTGCGTTGAAACACACAGAGAGCGGGTGCGAGTCGGCTACGAGTCGGGTGCGAGTCGGGTGCGGGTCGGGCACGAGTCGGGCGCGTGTCGGGTCGAGGCCGCGGTGGGTCTAATTTCGTGTATTTATATGGACGACAACACACCGAGCGCGGGCGCGTGGGCCTCACCCGCTCTCTGTGCGTTTCACGCTTTACTGCCTATTCTGCCCTCGTAACGAAAAAAGGCACAACTATGCGTACTTTATACAGCAGTTGTAACTTTTTTCGTTCTGAGGACAGTATTTAATTTGGAAATTTTTATTTTATCAGCTTCGTTTATTTTACTAAGTAATACTGCCCGCCGTAACATAACTAACGTAATCGACATTTTTAGTGAAATTGAGTTATTAACATGTCGCACTGTTAATACAGTGTAAGTAACTCAAAAAGTGTACTTTCTCAGAATCGAAGAAAAGCGAATTACTGACTTCCCGTAAAAGATCATTAAAATTTATGAATAGGTTATAGTTTATTACAGACAGACAATTTACTACTTGACAAATATATTAAAAAATAAAAGGGGAAAAATATTTTCATATTAATTTTCAAGTTTTTATTGAATGTCACGATGTTTTACTACCATGATATTCAATTAGTTTTTGTGAAATTACTCCACTTGTTATAATTATTAATAACAAAGATCGAACACTTATAATTCTTTTTATAACTACTTACTATTACTGAATAAATTTCATATTTTTGAATAAGGATTATTTTGGCCAGGTGTAGCTTACGTAAAGTTTGTCTCATTTCGAGTTAAGTAGATATATTTTGATTGTTTCTCACAATATTCTAACGACAGTCGTATTGACGTGTAGAAAATCAAACTTTACGTTCAGTAATGATATAATATTGAATTTCACATATTTTGAGTTACAACACTGTTGTAATAGCAGTGCGATATCGATGCCTTACTTTCTCAAACTCGTATCTTATAAAGAGTGTTTATTCAGGGGATGACAATTTCTATTTATTTTAAACTTCTTATCAAGGGTGTTAATTTCGATGCAGTACTTTAAGAATAGGTAAAAGCTAGTGTGTAAATCTGCCGTCCGCTAACTAAAAAGTGACAAAATATTTTTTTGAGATATCATAAAAAACCATATTATTTAATGATATTTCAGCTATGCGTCGTTAGGGTAAGTTCCGATAAATTGAACACGTTAACTAACTTGAACTTTTTTAAAAGAGAATTTTAAGCACTATCTTTTGCTATTTAAAACGGATATTTCGACTCATCCGAAGAACAAAGTCCGATGTGATTATATAGCGAAAAGAGAATAAGTACGTTACGAAAATAATTTCGTTATTCAAACAAGTGCTTACGCAAAGGTGTTTTGAAAATTTATGTATCTTATTTCATTTCGGAAATATAAAATAGAACAACGGTCAATCTGACATCCACAGCGAAGAAGAACGAACGAAATGTACTATGTCCCGAGAACAAGTAGTCTTGCACATAGATCTTTGTTCTACGGATGAGTCGATTTGACCGTTTATCATTTAGCCGCGTTTTAGTTATGGACGGCAGAAATATGATATGATAATATCCATTTTTTGCATTTCAGTAACTTTGTGCCTTAAGATAGGAGTTTGAGAAAGTAAGGCGAACATAATCAGCGAAACGAGTCCTTTAACTTTCTCTAATCGGTATATTATTTATTGCACCAAATAAAATACATCAGAAATATATATATATATATATATATATTAGATTAACAGAAAATTAGCAAAGGTGGACTTATCTCTAAAAGAGATCTCTTCCAGCCAGCCCAGAACAGTGAAAGCTAAGGTTATAAGCGGGCAATAGCGTGCAAGGTACATACATATGGGTACACATATACATAAATAAGTATGTACAAAAAATACAATAACATGATTACTAAGATAGTTCAGCAAGAAAGTGCGCTTTCAACGTTTTCTTGAAAGAACATCTTATTTAGTTAAAGTTTTACTGCTAAGCAAAATCAGCGTATCTGTAATTTTTACTAGAAAAAAACTTTAGGTGCTGATATCTTCGAAAGTTGCTGAAATGCAAGTGCGTTAGTTATGACATGACAAAGGAAGGCAGAATAGAACTCTCCTGTTACTATTTCCTTTGGAAACTTTTACTAACCGGTTTCGTTTTTCAACATTGATGTCCTATTTTACTAATACCCAATCTTAGCAAACTAGAGCCTCACAGTGTTTGGGCACTACGTCCGATTCGTATCGTACTACTGTCGTTCTCCGTCCGACATCCGTCCAAAATAATTACCGTAAAATATAAGTAATATGCGACCAAATCAATAAACAATGCCAAGTATGAAGCTTCATTCATTTTTCATTTATGTATTTTCTCGGAATCGAATCGGACTTAAAGCACAAGCGACATCTGAAGTGGCTCCGAGTTTTCTAGATTTGTATAGTCTCGGATTTGGGGGTCTACTCTCGATCTCCGTCCGACATCCGTCCGAAACAATTACTGTCAAATAAGTAATATTCGACAAAATTAAAAGACAAGTGTCAAGTATGAAGCTTCATTCGCATCACGCGTCTTTTCATTTGGTCAAGTATTGCTTATTTGGCAGTAATTGTTTCGGACGGAGATCGAGAGTAGACCCCTTGTAACGAATACGAATCGGATGCAGTGCGCAAATGGCTTAGATTATGTGTCACTGGGTTTGATAAAAGTTGTGTTACTGTTTATTTATAGACAAGACTGGTAGCGCTAGGAAACTGCGCAACTGGTGTATTCACCCGTTCGGATACACGTGCAGATGCCATGTTTGGTAGCACATTAGAATTTTATTTAAAAAATATTTGAACTAATATTTCTCTTTCATTGAATATCACGATATTTTTATTATCAAAATATTACCTGTAAAATTTTTACATTTACCTTCCTGAGAAGAACGAGCAAGACACTCTAGGGATTGCTCTTTTCCAATAAACTTAAATGCTATGGAATACACTTTGAATCATAATTGTGCGGAATCTAGACTCATGTTGTGTTTCCACACATCTTTATCTAACACATAATTTTTAATTTTGTGATATGATTTTTCAATTAAAATATTTTAAATGTAAGTTTTAAACTTAGAGAATGATAATCTTAATATATGCTCTGGAATCTTATTGTAAAAACGTATACAGTTCCCCTTAGAAGAATCGTTTACCTTAGTTAAACGAAATCGTGGTACTGTAACTTTGGACTTAGTTCTATCAGATTCAAATCTTATAGATTTGAATCTTTCTTTTCTTAATCTTCTTTATTTTATATCTTTATTTTATCTTTCTTTTATTGCAGATTACTTTAGAAATGGCTAACCGGAAAATCCAAACCACGGTATCCTCTTTCTCTACGACGCGACAGCTGTGTATGATGCTATAGCCGTCGTGTCGCTGCGACATTCGCAATCGTGTAAGAACCGTCTTGAAGTCTAGCTAAATTTAGCTGTATAATATTAGATCTTTAAAGCACCGTTCCAAATTTTAGAATAAATACTTTAGTATGGCGAAGCGTTGTAGTAGTAAATTAACTATGTACCTAGTTTGTCATTCTTGGCTCTAGTGCTGTGAACATTGGCAACAATTGGGCTACAAACGACCCTTTTGCGAACGAGAGTAACATGACGTAGGTATATTTGTAAGATGCCAAATTATCACGTCAATAACCGCGCATTAAAATTCTTTTGAATTCACTGAGCTTTGTTATTTAAATGAACGGCCGAATCGTAATTTAGAGCGTTTGTGCACTACGTCCGATTCATATGAGTTCCGAATCCGAGAAATGACGGTCCGAAATGTCACAGGTGTCAGAAGTGTCATTTTATCTCTAGGTGTATACAAACGATATTCGGGTTTTTTCGGACACAAGAAACATCCGAAGTGGGTTCGAGTTTTCTAGACTTTTATAGTCTCGGGTTTGGAACGAATACGTATCGGATGCAGCGCGCAAAGTGTGCGGTAAAGGCGAGCCGCTACAGTCGCTACAAATCCTTTAAAGTTTTTTAATCTTTTACACATACATACCATCACACCTGTTTCCCATCGGGGTAGGCAGCTCCATCTGCTACGGATCCTAACAAACCTCCTTCACCTCCTCCACTCCCACCAGCCTCTTCACACATGCCCGTTTATTCTTGATACTTTTAACCAGGCCATTTTAAGGACATCCCCAATTTGATTGAGATATTTCGAGGTCTACCTCTCCCCACGCCCCCATTAACTCTACATTCATTATAAATTTGTGCCGTCAATCTACCAACATTCATTCTTTCTACATCGAAGCGTGCCCCGCTCATACCTGGTCACATGTTTCATCAAATCTTGGTCAAATGCACGTGGGACTTGTCAACTTATGTCTCAGGGTGCGCTGCCCTGCATGAAGCCCTGAGTGGCAATACGATTGTTATGGACAGGCGTGTCTCTTACTGTCTCGTCACTTGATATAATAGAAAAAAGAAAAAAATAACTCAAAAACAAACAGTATTCAACGTTAAATGGATTTAATCTTAGACATTTCCCGTATAATGATGTTATCTACATCGAACGAGGTTCGCCACGGTTACGTGTGGCCAATGTAGCCTATCATCACAGTCACAAATAGTCATCAAACAGAAATTGCGACGCTCATGTCTGCGATAACGTTGTTTGTGCCACAGGATAACATTATGCAATATGCAGTTATGCAAGTGTTTTTGTTACGTTCGTAGTCTTAAGTTGTTTATTCTCTATGTTCAAAGAGAGAAGGTCTATTTTTGAAGGCTTATTTTAAAAAGGTAAGCTGATGATTTTCGACACTATTACTACTATTAAATTGGAGAATAAAACCTTAGCAATGAGAAATGTATTATATGGACTTTATCTTGCACGCGTTAAATTGTCTAATGGACAGAAAGAGTTTTTTTTTCCGATATCAAGTGACGAGAAGATCAAATCCTGCGCCTGGTGGTAAGCGACACGCCTATCCTATAACAGTTGTAGTGTTACACAGGGCTCTGAGTCGCACACCTGAGGTACGTGCCTGTAGTTTCACCAGGTACTCTTACCTTCAAAACAGGAACGCAGTAACGAACTCTTGTCAATTTATGTCGCAGTGACCCTCCGATAAGTCTGAGTGGCACTGCAACTGTTATGGTCTGACGTGTCGCTTATCACCAGGCGCATGACTTGTTCGTCCAATCATTTGGTATTATAAAAAAAAATGTATATAGGTAAGGTGGTTATACTTTCCTGGACGAACACAAGAAACTCTACTGCTACTAGATAAAAAGGAATTATAGAATGAATACAAGGCATTAACTTGCCTAAGAAATACTTATCAACAACATTAAACATTTTTCTACACCCCGGGTTGTATTATTTCATATTACAATTACAATCGCCTGACCCCACTGCTGGGCAAAGGCCTAAGACGTTAGGCCACTTTTATTTCATATAGACTTTTAAAAATATTTACGCAAAATTAATAACAATAATTGTTATAATGTCAGTACAGAGTCCAAAAACAACCGACCTCAAAAGTTAGGTAAGGAATTACATCTATTTGCCAAATTTTATTAAAATCTGTTAACGTCAAGTGCGCGAAACCGGATTCTTCCCCTAGTTTACCTCTCTTAGAGGCAGAATACTTTCTTCAAATTTAAATGCGACCAATACTGACGTACTCACTTTCCAACACAGAATGCCGGAGTTACCGCGAAACATACATACAAAAAAAAATTGTCGAATTGATAACCTCCGCCTTTTAAGTCGTTCAAAAATGATTTGCTTCTCAACAAAAAGCGAAGAACTTCGAATTGCACAATATCGCATTAAAAAGCAATCGTGCAAGCGCATTAATGACTGTGATCATCAATTTAGATTATGTCGACGTCTTGAGATATGTGTCGACGCATCTTTTTATAGTCAATATTCTTTGCACCATGTTTAATAGATAAAAGTGGGAAGTTATTAATTTTGTATGCATAAACATAGCGAAGAATCCATCACTTTGCGAGTTGGAAATATCGCATGTTTTCCGAGGGTTGTAAACAGAAAAGCTCATGGTGAATTTAAAATTAAATTTCGCACATAAATTTTGAAAAACTCGGAGATTCGAACCCACAGCTTCAGTTTAAGAGGCTGTAAGTCAAACCCGTAGGTTACCAGGGCGACTAATTCTCCCTTAGGTAAATAACATTGCAGAATTAACGATACATATGGTATATAAATTTCGTTGTATATTCACACAGTAATCCTACACACGTACTTACCTTATCAGTTGTGTAATATAATCTTTGAACGTTTTATTGCATTGTGATTGATAATTCAATAGACGATTTCAATATTTAGTTTAAATGCAAATAGAAAAATGAAAATAAAACAAAATTTTCACTTCACACAAGAAAAATATACTTAGCTAAACAGAAGCCACAATAGGAAATGAAACTATTTTTCCGGATTTAAATCGCGTATATTTGTTTTTTCAAACAAACCGACGTTTCGGGTCCTTTACGGATCCCATGGTCACGGTTGACTGAGGTGGTACAGTCTTCAACCAGTTATGTCTAATATTGATGCAAACCACCCTATTTTTTCACTATAGTTACAATAGTTATTAATTAAATACCTTATTTTTAATTTTACAAAGAAAACATTCCAATTTACGCTACATTAAGATTTACAAATTATTTTATTGAATGAATTTTTATTAAGTTCAATTTGTTATTAATTAATAATAGAAATTAGAATTAACTATAGTAGTTTATTCTAATTTCTAAACTAATAAAAAAACTGTCTGTTATGTTCACGTTTAACCAAATTTGCTAACTTTTGGTATATATATAGATAGACGGGGTCTAGGAGAAGGATATAGGCTAATTTTTGTCCCAAAAGTAAATCTTAAAGAAGTTGAAATATGCCTATGCATTGCCACTGCGCCCGTCACCCTGAGACATAAGTTGAGGTCCCATGTGCCTGTAATTTCACCAGAACCCTTACCCTTCAAAAGCGGAACGCAATAATGCTCACATTACTGCTGGCGGCAGAAATAGGTAAGGTGGCAGTACTTCCCTGGACGAACTCGTTCACAAGGATTAATATTGCTAGTAAATTATAATATATAGTACAGAAGGCTACTTGAAGAATAAGTCGCGGGCATTTATTAAGTACATAATAAAACGCGGACTTTGTTAACACATTGTGTCACACTATAGTATAGGTTATGTTGTAAACAAACGTGATTGTCTTTTATTTGTTGAATACTTTCTTTTGTTACAGCCGTGTGTAATATTCGTTAAATAGTAAATTAATTAGTACATTTCATATGCGTGACAACTTAATAGCATTACACACGATGGGAGTTATTTCAGTCAGTAACGCGGATAACTTTACTATACCCCTCTGGTATCGTGAAGAAAATACCCAACGTTCAGTGTGAACGATGACGTAATATTAACGTGTTAATTAATAATTGTATTTTTTTTTTATGCGAAAACCTGTGATAAAATATCGACATTCTACACAAAAAGATAAACAACTCAAATATATATTTGTTTTTAGTTCAAGTTTTGGGGAAGTTGACGATCACGTAGAACATAGTCGATACTTCGGGGAAGAAAAGGCGTAAATACCAAACTACAAAGTTTACAAAATGAGTTCCATACAACCAATTTATAAACTTTTTAGTTCATATCCCTGTGATTTTTATAAGTGTGTTTAAATAAAAAAAAATTTTTGCCTGTACTACTAGGTACTATTCTCCAAGATAAAATTGACTTTAACGCTCTTATCCTTCCCGAAGTATCGACATTTCGTTCTAATGTATTATTATTCGACAATGATCAGTATGAAATCTGTTAAAGGGTTAAGTTTTTTGATAAACACGAAAAGATATGACCTTTGATGTAACATAGACTTTCTACGCTAAAAGATAAATAGCGCAAATACACAGTATTATTATTATTCGAGACCCAAGTTATTGAGTTATTCGCGTTATGCGAAAACAGACGAATAATAATAATTAAGAAACACTTGCATGGTAAAACGTCATTTCAAATGTTCACCTTTTATCAGTTAAAGCAAACTTTTCATTGATTTGTGTAGTACCTATACAAAATCTAAATATAATCATTTAATAAAACAACATTTTATAGTCTTTTTAAATATTTTTGTTTTAATGTTAACTTTTTTTGTTTGTTGCATTATTATGTTCTATTGTTTGTATTATTTCTTTTTTTATATAATTTTTGTTTGGGAGTTGGTAATATTTTTTATATTATTATAATGGTTTAGAGCTAGGCAGGACGTATTACGAGACGTGATGACGACAGATAAAGACAGATAAAGCGATAACCGAATGGTGACCAAGAAATGGTTGTGGACGTGGGATATCTTATAGCGAGTTGGGTTGACGACATTGTCAAAGTTGCGGGCCGTAGATGGATGAGACTAGCACAGGATAGTGATGGATGGAACAAACTATGGGAGGCCTATACGTGCAGTGGGTTGAAGTTGGGTTGGGGATAATGATGATATAATATAATGCTTTATTTCATACATTTAGATATTTGTGTTTTCCATCCGTTACTCTCATCTCTGGACTGTATTCGCACTTTCCATCAGGCGCGGTGCAGTCATTTTGCCGAATCACAATAAAAAAAATAAATAAAATCAATCATCTATAATAGAATTTCTCATTGCAACAGTTATGAGTAAAACGAGATGTGGTACAGTAGGTAAATGTACAGTTACAATATATCTATCCACCAGTATTAGATCCAGTGCGAAGGATGAATGGCGCTTCTGTTGCTAGGAATTAGGTTAGGTCTAGACGGGATTAATCTAGAAACCTTTTTAATGTCAATAACTAGATCGTATATTACTTTTTATTTTGGCTTGTCGCCAGAAGGATTCAGTTATAACCGCCTTCGTGCTCGAGCCATTTCTGAGGTCCTGGGTTCTATCCCCAGCCGGGTCAATGTAGAAAACTAGCTTTTCAATGTTGTCTCGGGTCTGGGTGTTGTGGTACCGTCATTGGTTCCGATTTCCATAACATAAGTGCTTTGGTTACTTACTTTGGGATTACAGCAACGTATGTGATCTTGTCTAATATTTATTTATTCCAAAAATTAATAAATTGACTGGCAACCCGTGACATAGAAAGTACGTTGCCAGCTTTTAGATTCCACCCATTTAATATAGACCTAAACCTAGAGTTTAAGCTTTTATATACTTTACCCATTTATACTTTCTTTAACATTATCGATGCCATAACTTCTGAATCTATGTGATTTTTATTACGTAAGTACAGGTAGTTATTACCATTGTACATTTTAGATGCTAACGCTTCCAAACGAATAAGTTAAAACGGTCATAAGAATAAAATCACAAACAGATAGTAACAGGGCAATATAAAAACGTACGAATATTTAGATAATAAATATAATAGTAATAGATTTAATTTTTATTTACATATAGTTATATCTCTAAGGTTGGATTCCAAGTAGGACAAATTTGGGAAATGCACCTTTTTAAAGTGGTTCTGGTTTCGGTGCTCTACATAGTGATTATACCATGATTTTCATATATTTTCATTAAAAAATAGTTTGTTATTATTGTTGATACAAAGATCGAACACAAAGAAATATTCCTTCGAGCTCATTGAGCTCGAACCAGTGTCTGTTGCCATGCTTAAAGTAATTCGTAAGACCCGCTGCCTCGGTCTGTAACTCAGTTGATTATGAGCGGTAACCCACATATATGGCAACATACATATATTATTACTATTATAATGAAACACACAGTTATATAAGAGAGTCACCAAACTTATTACCGCGGAATCGTCTTCATGAGATCGTGTTCAACCACACTTGTCGCATTAAGCCGATACGAAGTCGACACGACCGTTAGCGCGCCGTCGCGCCAATTATTCCTAAAAATGGACGTAAATTATTTCGCTACTCCGCGAACTCTTGTGTTGAATATTTTTTCATGTAGTTAATTATCCCACCCTCCCTCAGCATAAAATTAATAAAATAAATAACACAAGCGCAATTACAGTCACAAACCGCCACCAAAAACATACCCGACACGTGTTTCGCCTCTGTACGAGGCATCCTCAGGGGCTGTTGACTGCTCGACTCCCGGGCGAAGAGTGAGCACCTTTTTTTTTTGAAAGATATTTTGCAGTTGGCCGCTGATGGCCTTGACTGCGCCACCGGAAAAAAAGGCGAGCTGAAGGCTCATAACCCCTAAAGTGAGTACGTTCAGAACGGTTGGTGTCGCGGTCGAAAGGTATCGCGAGATTATACGAATATGAGCGCTCGTACACGGTGCGCGGCGGGCGTTCACACATACAAGCCGTGCTGCTACGTTTGTACGGAAATAAAAATATCACATACGGCAGTTAGTGAAAAGATGAATGAATATACGGCTATTCTCTGGTCATACCAACGTGCGTATGCGCCAAACCAACCAAACCAGCCGTTGCGGGCATGCGTACGGACGCGATCGGAATGTCACACGAAGCAGTCTACTGTCGTTCTCCGTCCGACATTCGACCAAATCAATAGACAATGTCAAGTATGAAGCTTCATTCATTTTTAATTGGTCGACTATTACTTATTTGACAGTAATTTTTTTGGACGGATGTCGGACGTAGAACGACAGTAGACCCCCAGATTCGTTGCCGACCTGTGTCGACTCCCATTTGTACGAACCGATGCGAAACGCACGTCTTTTTCGCTTTTATGCTTATGGACATTAAGCTTTTTCTGACCGGCTTAAGTACTTGTTTGGTTTAATAATTGTCTGTCATTTTTAGTCAAAAATTAACAAAACTATGAATCAGCGTAGATAATTATTAGATGCACACCGGATAATTATCGTGATAATTATTTAAGAAAATAAATATCTTGATCATTTGAAACCCTGGTCTTTATTACGTGGTTGCGAGGTAATTGCTAACCTAATTCCACTTCGCGCTCGTGAAGCCGTACAGCGTAGTGTAACAGAGATGGTGGAGCTCCCAAACGCCTCGATCGCCGGAGCGCACAATGCAATAAAGTACGCAGTAACCGATATCAAACTTCGTTTCAAAGTCCTGTCAGGCCATCAAACGGTTGATAACGTGACAAGTGAGAGGATCAACTTTTGCTCAATTTGCCGCCGTCCGCGCGTGAAAATTGCCAGCCAAGTGGAACACCAACTGACTCAGTTATGTGACCAGCTACGACATTCACAAGGTCGTGGTGTTATCATTGCATAAGATATCATATTAGTTGAAAGTTTAGTGTTGGACGTAGGTCTTTCTAAGTGAGGAGGACTTGACATATTTGATATAAATAACGTTTAGCAGATTAGACGGCCCTTGCAAGAAACTTGATATCAATTAAGGTCTCTAACCCTAACTGGGAAAGCCAATATGAAATTCTGACTAAATTTATATACGTATATATTTAGATATATCAGAACTAAAAACATTCAAACAATAAATATGTGCATAAGCATTTTTAAATATATATAAATCGCCCCTGCTTGGGGTGTAACGCAATTAAAGAACAATGTACGAGTATGGGTTTCGTAAAAGTATGGGATTTGACTTTTCACTCTGAATTTCATACATACCTCTCAGGACTGTCGTACCTTGCACTAGACAAATTTTACAGGGTAATGTATTTTAAATTTAACACTGTATTTTGCCGGTGTCAAGTTCATTCCATGATTGAGTTGCATTCATATATAAAAAAAGGTAAACATAAGGCAATTAGTGGATGTTCGCTTTTGGAACCTGTACGTTTACTCAGAGAATAAAAAGTAACCCATAGTATAATAAGACATGTCGTTAATACCTACACGTCTCTCGCAGCGTAGGGTTGTCGCATTATAATTTTAGTTGTAGCTACAGGTTGCAAAACATAATTTGAAAAATATTGAAATTACCATAGTCTAACGCAGTACTTACATTCATATTTTTATACCACCATCATAGATTGGTATATCGATAATGGGAGTATGATCATGAAATAGAAATGAAATGCGAGTTTGTATATATTTTTTTTATGATACCAAGTGACAGGACGAATAAGTCGTACGCCTGGTGTTAAGCGACACACCTGTCCATAGCAGTTGCAGTGCCACTCAGAGCTTTAAATCGCAAAGATCTGAGTGTCACTGCCACTGCGCTTGTCACAATGAGACGTAGATTGACAAGTCTCGTGTGCTTGTACGTTCACCAGCACCCTTAACTCTTCAAAACCGAAACACAGTAATGGTCACATTGCTGCTTGGCGGCAGAAATAGGTAAGGTGGCAGTAGTACCCTCGACGAACTCTTTCACAAGAAGCTTTACTTAAAATAATTGTAAATTTGACACAGATAAACATTATGTTTAAACAATGTTTTAAACACCGAGCGAATGCCTCAATTCAATAATGAATCCGCCTGCGACACGCGCTGTGCAACTCGAAGACACTGTGAAATTATACGAATGTGTGCGCTCGTACACGGTGCGCTGCGGGCATGGACGCATACAAGCCAAGCTGCTACGTTTGTATAGAGATAAAAATACCACATACGGCTGGTAGTGAAAAAAAGGATCGAATATACGGCTAGTCTCTGGTCATGCCAACGTACGTTTGCGCCAAAGTGTTGACATGGAGCGTTACAAACATGAGTTTCGAAACAGGCCGCCAACGCGGAAGTAATGACGAACTACTTTGAATGAATTACTTTGATTATGCCTCTATAAATGGAGAGCTTTTTGCGTGTAGATAAGTAGATGGTATGTTGGTTTATATTAAGATTTTTATGGTTATCCGTATAAGAAAAAACGTTATATCGTTATAAGAAAACTGCACTTTAACCATTGACTTACAAATAAATGAACGACGGGTCTAATACAAAAACCACGAAAAAAATGTCCCAAGTCAACCTATTTAAACGTAGGGACATGTAAAGGAATATGAAAAAGCTAAAACGTTGAATTTAAATTGTAATGTCATCGCAGTACTGTCTAATTTTGTTTGCTTCGCTGTCAGTCGAACAAACGAAGACTAAAGCGTGAATGACGCTCTGTATACGATTTTAACGCCCTATAAGTTCGGACACTTTTTAGCGCGGACCCGACGTCCATATAATTGTAAGTCAATGACTAAAACATTTTATTGTTGCTACAATAAAATACTATTGACATGGTTTCGAGTGGTTGGACAAGGCGACATTTAGCAGCGATGCAAGTGCGGGTTCGTGAACCGCGTATTGATACAAACGCGCGATGTCTGCATCGCACTGTATCGCGTTTGCATCGAAGCCAGAAGCCACCGTGTGTAACCGCTCTTCAGTAAACACTTTGTGCCTGCAAATGTTTTTTATTGTCATATATTTCTCGTGAATCCCGCAAAGAAAATATTATTCACACGCTGAAATCTAAATAATTTATTTAGGTTTCTGTGTATTCACAGGGCAAAGTTCGTGGCATTTTACCCATTTTTGTGAATTTATGAATAGCGGAGTTAAAATTTTCCCTCAAAAATATAAATACTCCGATGAAATTTCGACTACACAACATAAAGCCATACTTCTACCATCTATGCTTACTAGGAGTCGAGTCCTACCTTACGGGAATGGCTGCCAGGACCAATTTGGTTTTTATATGACACCAAGTGACGGGACGAACAAGTCACGCCCCTGGTGGTAAGCGACACGCCTGATCATAGCAGTTGCAATGCCAATCTGAGAGGCACTGCCACCGCGCCCGTCACCCTGAGATATAAGTCGACAAGTCTCAAGTGCCTGTAATTTCACCAGCACCCTTGCCACTCCAAATCGGAACGCATTAGTGCTCACATTGGCGGCAGAAATAGTTAAAATGACAGTACTTCCCTGGACGAACTTTTTCACAAGGTTTCTACTGCTACTAATACAACTGCACAGGAATCAATCTGGCTAGCTAGTTTAAAATGTTTTGTATCTTTTAGTACTTTGCCAAAGAAAGAAGATGTGGAATCCATGCATACGTCGTTATGGATACTTTGTAGCAATGACAAAGGTAATCTTGACAACAAAAACTCTGTTAAGAGAACTAAACGCTTCTATCGGTACTGAGCCATTAAATTGTATATTTGATTCGGTTATATTTTTTTCTCAGTATGTAACTGCAATATACATTAGAATATACTGCAGCAATTTGTTAAATTCACCTACCTAATTTTTCTACGTGACGTACGCATCCTTACGCACATTTTGTTTGATTATAAAGAATATTACCCTAAAGAAAGAATTTCATTTCCTTATAAGAATCTCATTTTCGCGGCACAAAGGGGAAATGAACAAACAAACATGTTAAGAGTTGATTTCGTAACAACCATTTTGTACTAAAGATAGTTTTAAATATGCCACGACCAGGATTTTAGCATCTGACTAAAGTAGCACGTTACTTCGAAATCTTTTGCTTATTCATCTGCTCCTGGTACACCCAAAGAGGATGCCTAGGCTTGCTAAAGCCTGAGGCATCCTCTTTGGGTGGGCAAGAACTTGAAAGTGAATGTTGTAGTACGAGTGTTTAATATGTGACACGTTAGGAATTAAGAATAGAAAGTTTGGTTCTGTACAAAACATCAATACTTTCACTGTTTAAAAGTCAATTTGTTTACTTACACTAAAAGCCTGCCACAGAATAAAGAACAAAAGGTCATTTTTTGTGACTATAGAAAGTGCCAGTGAGACGAAAATGACATTCGTACTTGTATTATGGAAAAACGCTTTTAAAACAAAAACATGCTATTATTCTTTAATAAAGGATTTCTTTTGTTATGCCATGATGAACAGGTCATATGATGCAAAATCTCACAAATACCTTTGCAAAAGCCACAGCGATTGTTACGAATTTTAATGACCTAACTCGAAACTTGACTCCCTTGGTATGAAGGGAAAAATAAAACTATTTATTTGTTAGTAGATTGGATTGGGGAACAAATGGGGCGTAAGGGTGGTCTTCCAGATGACTTCCCGCCAATATTAGCCGCGGACGATAACAATGCCTTTTATATGCTACATTTTTATGCTACCCTGGGACAATCCGTTTGTAATTTAATTCTAATGACTGTTTTAACTTGTTCCTTTAGAAGCTAGCATTTAAAAAGTACAATGGTTATAACTATCTATACTTACGTAATAAAAATCACATATAGATTCAGAAGTTATGGCATCGATAAAGTTAAAGAAGTTATAAAAGGGGTTACCCTTTACGTTATATACGTTAGTATAAAAGTTTAAACACTAGGTATTCGACTATATTAAATGGATGGTATCTAAAAGCTGGCAACGTACTTTCTTGATATGTCAAAGGTCGCCAGTAAATCTATATTGCTCCGATCCCAAATGAAGTAACTAAAACACTTGTGTTATGGAAATCGGAAACAACGACGGTATCACAAACAACCGGATCCGAGGCAATACATATAAGTTTTTTTACATTAATCCGGCCGGGGATCGAACTCGGGACCGTAGAGATGGTGACAACAAGAAAACCGGTGTCAAAAAAAGCCAGGGAGGACGTCATATCATAAAATATCATTTTATAGAAAGAATGGGCTAAACAGGATTCAACTCCAAAAGGTGCTCGACGTATACGAATATTTTTAAATTTCATGGAATAATAAGCATGATACAAATAATTCCAGGCGAATCTTCTATAATAAAACTAAGCAAAATAATCTGATAGAGTCTGTTATTGAAATTGATACACAAGCTGGCAAGTAATATGTTATACATACAAAACAATTTCTTCGTTTTTTAGCTGTGCGTGTGGTCTACACCATGGTGGTGACGTGGCTTATGCGGGTGTGTGCGTGTGGTCTTCAAAGATAGTTAGTTAGCAACACCATGGTGATGACGTGGCTTATGCGGGTGGTAATGTTTTTTTATGTTCGCCTGGTACCGTCAGCTGTTTCGAATGTCGGTGGATTGCGCGTGGGTAGAATGGAGCAGAAAATTTACGATTTTATAACAAAGTCGATATGAAAATTTTACTTACAAGATCAAAAATAGCTACAGCAGAACAAAACAGACTCCATTACCTGTAAAAATAGACAAAATTATTAATTACAGAACTTGTACGTAATAATATTTTTTATTTCTGCTTTGCTGCACATAATACATCAACTGACGTAAACTCTATATTGCCATACTTGAAAGTCGAAGAACACAAGTTTGTACAAGAAGCCCCATTGGTTTTGACGATAAATATTTTTTGCTTACGTTCATACTGTACCTTGCTAATAACAAACCAAGGCCGAGTACCTCGTCACATCTAATACTCTAACACCAATGCATACTATACAAAGAGAACTAATGTTAGAAGCAAACAACGGTAAAAAAACTACGTTCTGAATGAAAGTTGCGCGTATGTGAGTTCTTAGCGCCTCATCACTTAGAATGTTCTGGATAAAGAAAAAAACAAATGTGCATCATCGACCTTATACGTGGTTAATTATATTATACGACATTATATTATATTGTTTAGCAGAGTCTTTTACATAAAAGCTGTATTTGCCATATCGTTACGTTTGAAATGTGGTAGTGTGGCTAATGTAAGAACAAACAGCGACGAACTGACGGTGCCTTAAACTACACGAGACTTTTGAGCTATTTTTGATTCGAACACAATATCTTTTATAACATCAAGTGAAAGATCGCAGTTGCAGTGCCACTGAAAGCTAATAGTAAAGGCCTGAGGGTCACTGGCATCTATGAGACATACAGTTGATAAGCCCCATGTGCCTGTAGTTTCATTCATATCTTTAACATTCAAAACCGGAACGTAGCACAGCTGACATTACTGCTTGGTTGCAGAAATAGGTATGGTGGCAATATTTCCCAGGACGAACGAGCTCGACTACTTTTATTTGTGCACTCACACAAAGGCAATATAAATATTACGCAGTTACCTCAAATGGCTTTGGTTGATTCCGCACAACAGTGAAAGTGTTGAACACTTTGGCAAAAATATATAGTAAAACTGAGGATACGTTCTAATGTTGAATTTTCACAATAGAAAATAAACATAAACTTACCTCGATATTTTACAAGAAAACCGCTGTATCTTTTTTTTTATAATGTCAAGTGACGGGACGCACAAGTCGTGGGCCTGATTGTAAGCTACACGCCTGTCCTTAACAGTTGCATTGACAGTCAAAGCTTTAAGTTGCAAAGATTTGAGGGGCAATGCCACCCTGAGACGTAAGTTGACAAGTCTCATGTGCCTGTAATTTCACCAGCACCCTTACCCTTCAAAACCGGAACACAATAATGGTGACATTACTGCTTGGCGGCAGAAATAGGTAATGTGGCAGTACTACCCTGGACCAACTTTTTCATAGGAGCTCTACTGCTACTAAAGCTACTAAACCTATTCAATAGGTACGTACTTTACATATACCAATTATTTTTTTATATCAACTGACCTAAATAATACACTTATACTATACGATACCGCTCGACCAAAATCAACCGAATTGGTACGGGAAAAATTAGAATTCAAGCTGCGGTAGTATCTGAGATGAGACTCTTGAGAGTACATCACACTTTACTCTCTTTGACGATCGTAGTGAATTTTGTTGCTTCGGTACTCGCACTACCCAGGAAGGTACAGGGAGTCAGCCACATTATTATTACTACCGTTCTGTGACGATGTCATCTCCTTACATAGTCATCCCACCTTTTTATCGTCTTGTCTCCGGTTCCTGGCCACTCGTTTTTAAATTTTGAATCGTTCTTCAATTCCTTTGCCTCGCCATTCTGAATTTCTTTCGTTCATCGTCACTCCCTGCTCGAACGCGGCAGCATAAAGTGCTGTTTAAATTTCAATTGCGCAAAATTTTAAAAGCTACTACTAATCATGTGTCAATTTTGATAACAATTTGTAATAACTACTGTTAATCATGTGCCAATTTTAATACCAATCTGTAATTCAGTATAACTCGGCCCTTTTGGGGTAAGTGTCTACTTTATATTCATCCATAAGCACATCCGTATGTAATTAAGTTAGGGAGTGTTTTGTAGTGTTGTACCTGTTTTTATATACCTTTCTTTGCTACAGCCTCTTTTTTTCTCTTCACAATCAACTTAAAATTTCCGTGGATAAGTTTTCTTATTTTATTGCCTTAAATCTGGTCATGGCTCATTAGGGTTTACAACCTTTTCAGTTCCATTGTAACGGGCATCGAGTTGACTAAAATGTTATCTTTGCGTTTAAAGCTCTAAGTGGCACTGCGACTGCGGGTAGACCTGTCGACTACCGGCCCAGTCGCATGACTTGTTCGACCCATCATTTGATATCTTAAAAAAAATCCTCTGTCGGCGTACTTAAGTCATCCAAGTCTTGATATTATGCCAGTAAGAAATCGCATGGCTCATTGATTTAATATTTCGGTAAATAAATTAAGACAAATCCAATTCGGTAGATTTGCAGAGAAAAACCTTGACCCAAAATTGTAAATCTTCTAGAATATAACAGACGGACGGTTCGTAACGAGTACTGACAAACATATCAATAAATGCTAAGGATGTGTAATCAGAGCGACGGCCGGCTATTATTGTACCTGTAGCTGGCAATGTTAAGAGATTGGGTAAAATCTGATTTGTCGGGACGAAACAATAAGGTTTTCTATATGAAACAATAAGGTTTCAGGATACAATGGGAAGAAGTTACTTTGTATGAAAGGGCAATCTGCACATTTAAATAAAAATAAAAATCATTTATTTCAGATTACTATGATCCATAATCTTAAATTATAAAATTACTGAATTATTTTAAAATTACCTACTCAATTTGAAAAAATGTTTGATGTTCAAAAAATTTTAAGTTAAAATCTAAATCAAAATTAAGAATTAAAATCAATAGTTCAGGGAGTCATCACACTTATTCACGCAAAATCGGCTTGAGCCGGTTTGAAAAGGCTTCTTGAAACGCGTCACGTGTTTTTCGCTCTTAAAATTCTCACTTAAGTTAATGCTGAACTTGAAAAATTCCAGTACTTATTCTAGAACATAATTACGTGTATAAAATATTAATGTTAGGATAGGGGATGGAATCAATAATATCACAATTTTACTATTGGAAAAGGGGGCGACCCAAGGGCTATACATGTTTCGCCGGTGGCGCTGTACGAGCGACTGATTTGCATTATGACAAAAGAATGGTATCGAATGCTAAACAAATACAATAAGCTCCTCAGTCGCGCCTTTTTTTATTTATTTATTTAAATCAACGTATGAAGTTTACCACAAAGCTTAACTTATAACAAGTTATTCTTACAATTTTACGTATGTAATAATGAATGTTCTTAAATAAGATAAATATTTAATTTAAATGGAGTGCGTTGCCTGCAAAAGGTCTATTTTAAGAGGAAAATATGTAAATAACCTAAAATTTTTTATTAGTACTGCCACGTAATTTATGTCTGCCGCCAAGCACTAATGTGATCTTTATTGCGTTACGGTTTTGAAAGATGGTTTGGTGCTGGTTAATTTACAGGCACATGGGACTTGTCAACTTATATCTCAGGGTGATGCTGCAGTGGCAGTACCCTTCAGATACTTTCGATCTAAAGCTCTCTGGTTCATCTTACATGAAGTACCTAGTAGTTTTTTTATGATTCAACATATAAAAATAAAAAAACATGGGAATAAAGCTGTTTCTGATCGGCTGAAAGCGATTTCGTGTAGTTAAGTGTCATGAATCACTTATTTGAGGCTATTCTGTAAGGGTTTTTGTGTTAAATATTGTTATGAATTTCAATCTTATCTGACTCATTTACTGAACTTAATATTTCAGTACGTAGAGTTCAAATATGTTATGTATAAAATTTTAGGAGGAAATACATAACTTGGTATCTTTTCGTATAGGTATATTATTTTATCGTGGTACTCAAAGTTGACATGCACTCTTAACTTTTAATCATAGGAAATGAAACTATTTTTCCGGATTTAAATCGCGTATATTTGTTTTTCAAACAAACCAACGTATCGGGCCCTTTACGGGTCCTATAGTCACTGTTTTATTAATCATCTTTTTAAAAAATGTTAAATTACATGTGGCTGCCTAGTTAATTGCCAAAGAGGGTCCTCAAAAGAAACAATCGATGTACGACAAACTTGTATTAAAGACTAACTTTTACAAATCCATGCAGACTATACATGGGTTTGAAGTGAACAAAACGCTTGCGTGTTTTATCTCGATGCCCACGATATCTATTGGCATTTTGGAGTAGTGGTCTTCATACATTCGTTTTAACTGAAATCAATTATCCCGGGTAACATCAAGTTTTGTCACAATTTCAAAGTTAACAGTAACATTCAAACAAACATTGATCTTTTCATACGATCGACTTGTTACTACACGTGTGACCTTCTAAAGGTCAGCATTGTGTAAATATTAGGGTAACGGAATTGAGGGTTATGAAAAATGTACGTTTCGGACCTAAATTATATTACACTTTCATTTGGACTATTTGTAGGTAGCATTAAGTTAGGGGTCAATAGACAACCGCTGCTTGATTCACCTTAGGGAGTCATCACACTCATCGACACGGAGTCGCATTACGCCGGTCAAGATAAGCTTTGAGTCCATGCAATAAGAGCGAAAAATACATTGCACGTTTTGCTTCCGTTTAATTCAATAACGCGTACAGGGTGCTGATAGGGTACTGCAGAGCTTCAGGGAAGTTCGCAGAAACGCGGGTATTCCACGCCACTATGCGCAAGCGATGCACTTTCTTGGTGCGCATGGCGCGGGCCAGAGTCAGCACCATCTTAGCATGATAGTTTGATTGCATATACGTGAACCACTGTCGTATGGTACATTGAACGAAAGGTGCTTATTATTATATACCATAAATTGTTTAATGAGAATTAAATTATCTTAATTATTTGAATTTAATTTATTTGTTTGGGCACTTAAGTTTGCATTTCTGGTACTCATAGTACATGATACTCCCTAATATGAGACTAGATAATTGGTGTGATTGATTATTGTTATTAAGTATTGAATTGTTGACATCTTAAATTTATTTAATTTATGGTTCCCCGTATAAATCGACAGGTTACATTTGGTGTAAATGACAAATACAATTTTTTTTACTAAAAGTTGGTTGTTATCGTGAGCACGATTACCAACTGTAAGTCGCACCTTTTTGTTACGCCCACCTAATCCCAATAGTTAAAAGCATTCTATTTATGTGACACCTATAACACCTTCGGTTCTCTAAATATGCTCTAAAAGAACAAAGGTTTTTTTTTTTAAATATAAGCACCTATTTGACCTCCATGTCACCTGATGGAAAAGTGACGATAAGGTTGACGATGGAGCATGCATAAACAATGCCTATACATACTCGCCTGGAAAAGGGTCAAGTAATAACGTTCAGGTAATAAGTCTGCTGGTAGGGAATTTTCAAACGCAAAGAGCGACGATTGCTTCTCAATACAGACTTTAATACGTTAAATCTAAGTTACGTACATTGTGAATGTTTAGTAAGGGAGTCACCACACTTATCGACACGGATTAGCATTAAGCCGATCAGAAAAATCTTTGTGTCCAAGTGATAAAAGTAATGACATTACGCGTTTCGCGTCGGCGATTTGAGCGGAAGCGAAACGGATGTCGTCTTTTTCGCTCTTATTGCACGGACATAAAGATTTTTCTGACCGGCTTAATGCGAATCCATGTCGATAAGTGTGGTGACTTTATAACGGTACCTCTCGCCTACGGTTAAGGAAAATATCATGATAAAACCTACACGTTGAAGACGGTTAACTTAGAAAACAGTGAAATAATAAAATCACATGTGAGTCATACATTAAAAGTGCGTTTATCACACTTCTGAAAGATTTTTTTATCACATCAATGGTAAGCGATAAAGGATAGCAGATGCAGTGCCAGTCAGATCTTGAAATCGCAGAGAACTGACACAGCGCCCATCATCCTGAGACGTACTCGTATGTCCCATGTGCCTGTAATTTCACAAGCACAACTTACCCTTCAAAACCGGAATGCAGTAATAAACCGGAAGTACATATTACTGCTTGGCGGCAGAAATAGTCTATTGCTACTAACAAATCTCTTATAACTCTGCTTTCAGATTGCCAAAATCAGCAGAATTTTCAAGGAGGTTCGACAATATTATAAGCAATTAATTGACACCATTTTCATCTTCAGAAATAGGTAAGGAACATACCATGATGATAATGACAATGATAAGACGCTTAATGTTAATCGTGACGTCACGTCTCGCTTAAGACGACGGAATTAAGCGTTTTTTTAAACGCTTATGCTTACGCTGAAAAAAGTCTTTAACATATTTTGATTTAAGTTTCGTTTTCTACGATGTATTGAAGAATTTCATCGTAAGTAACTTACATCTATTAGTGTTGTAAGGTGTTATTTGGCAGGTTTTTGAAACATCCGGACAATAAATTAAGAGTAATTTACTTAGACTGAATTTTATTTTTCCGTTGTAAGGAATTGTGTCGGCAACTCTAGACATTGTTGTTGATAGGAATTTTCGCAATAAGTTTTCGGGTATGTATAAGTAACAATAGGGCAGCACAATATGTAGATATTTGTATAAAATTTCACAGTAGTTATTAATACAAAGATCGAAGACAAAGATAAAATTCTTAGACCTGATTGGATTTGAATTTATTGTTACAAAATATTTATGCAACATAGTGGTGAAGTCCCTGACACCTGAGCTAGGTATATCCTGACCTGTTTTACAGTGTCCTCTCTCAACATTTGGCACAGCTTATTGACCATTACTTAGCAATTATAATAGGTAAATTATTAAATATGAAATATAAATTATATGTTTTACCACGTGCGTGCATGTGGTATGTGTGTGTGCGAGCTTGCTTGCGTGCGTGCGTTTGTGTGTGTGACAATAAATATTCGCTTGTTAGTAGTATTGTGCAACTATCAACCATATATTATAACTTGGTCGGGTAAAGAAAAACTGTCGTAGATTTCAGAACAGGTGGCGCTACGACAAAATAATCCAAAAACAAAGACATGTAACACACACATACAGAAACTCGTAAGGTCTGTTTACGAGTTTATTTTATACGCAGATTCGCATCCTGTCAGATCCAAATAATTTTTCTTTGTGTTCGACCTTTGTATTAAAAATTGCAAATAAACTAGTGGAGTAATTTCCCAAAAATACGTCAATATCATAGTGAATAAAATCAATTTCACTGTAATATTTGTATAAATAAATAAATTTGTATAATATTGTATTGTACGTGGGGTGCACAAGTTTCCGGAATGAATAAGAAAAAAATATTATAAATGGTCAGGAATTAATTTATTGTTTCTCAAAATGTTCTCCGTTAGCGTTAATGCACTTTTTCATACGAATGAACCACTTTTGAAAACATTTATGCCACTCCTCCGTGACAATCTCTGAAACATATTTTTGATACTCTTCGACAGCCTCTTCAGGTGATGAAAATTGCTGACCGCGTAACCGGGTCTTAATTTTTGAAAATAAATAAAAGTCACAAGACTAGGTTGAGACTGTACGCAGGATGGCTCGTAAGGTCAACGTTGTTCACCTTCAAAAATTCATTTGTTTGTCTGGCCGAGTGAGATCTGGCATTATCGTGGTGTAAGATGATACGGCGTGTACGGTTATTTTTAAGGAGTTTGTCAATAACTTCCGGCAAATAAATGGTCGTGTACCAATCACTATTTACAGTACAACGATTCTCCAAAGCAACAGTAGTCACGTGTCCAGTTTTATTAAAAAAAGAAGCAATCATCTGCTTAGAGGCACTTTGCACGCGCGCCACTTTGGTTGGTTTAGGCTCATCTCGAAAGAGCCAAACGCTCGATTGCTACTTTTTTATGAGATCGTAACTATCGACCCATGTTTCATCGCCTGTTACTACATATGTCCCACGCAAACTTTGACGCCCCTTCGTTTAATCTGGTAAGCATGGCATTGCACCGAGTGACGCTCCGTTTCCGATCCGTTTTTTGAGCCTCAGTCAAATTGTGTGGGATCCATCGAGAGCACAGCTTTTTTACACCCAAATGTTTGTGTGATATTGATTGTATTTGACTCATGCCTATGCCTAAAGATGCCCGAATCTCATGGTATGTCACGTGCCTGTCTGTTTTCATCATCCATGTTTTTGTTGTTCACAGCGGTGGACGGGCTACCATCACGAAATTCGTCTCTGAGATACACACGACCGCGTTTGAATTCTGCAAACCAGCTATAAATAGTCGTCTTGCATGGTGCTTCATTGCCAAAAGCAGTTTGAAGCCGAGCGAAGCTCCGCTGAGCTGTTAAATTACACTTAAAATTATACTACGAAAATTTTCATGAGTTAAATCAATGGAGATGTAGACAACCAATTTCTAAAATGACGCCACAATGTAAAAACAAGTGAATGTTAAATGAAACGAACTGTATTCTACAGCTAAAGAGTTCCATTTTCAAAAATTTTAATTACTTTTTAAATATTGTGTATGTAAGTAGCCATTTCCGGAAACTTATAGTGCGCCCTATGTATAGTATTGTAGCACAGGATTAAAGTGCGATGCATTCGATGCCCAAGAATATTTTTTTCCATTATTTTGCGAGAAAAGCAGCAGCGCATACTTTTTGACATAATTTATAGTTTTATAAATCTGGTTGTGGTTGTTATCTTTTCTTCCTTGCGGAAAGGCAACGGTCTATTGAACTTGCAGCCTACTCTTTTTAGTCTTTAATTTTGTATTCTTTTTGACGTTTTGTTTAAGTTCTCAATTGTCATTGTAAATTGTAAGAAATTACGATAAAATACCTTTCTTACTATCCTAGATGATTCATTTCTTTCCCTTTTCCCTCTCTCTTTAAAAACAAGGCAAAAGTCTCGTCAACATTTATTGAAGTACACTCCGAAATCTCGATAGAAAGTAGTCACTATTTAAACAACATTAAAAGGTCAATAAGCGTAATCGATATTTATAATCGATTAACGATCGAGTACGAGAATCAAGTCTCGAGAGTTGAATCTATTACGGTCTGAGCTAAAGCGAACCAGCCAAACCGGTTTACTTTGTAGGTCTCTAGTAAGGCTCAGGGCTTCCGGGTTTACTACACGTGGTCTAGACTTGCTTATTGTATTCCAGTTATGATCTGTGTTTAAAGATTGACTAAAATAATAATGTGGTAGATGACAACACCAATTACCTAATTTGGGAATCGAATCCCTCCTCAAGGATCTCCTTAACTAGAGTCCATAGTGCTAACAGACAAGTCGTCCAAATGCTTACATTATCAGAAAATCTATTCGAGAATTCCTAAAGTCAATTTCACTTCTGCAATTAATAGCCCTCGTCGTACAGTACTTCAATGAAAGACCACACGTCGAAGTATACAAAATACGTTCGTGAAATTCAACTTAGTTCTTTTTATGATACCAAGTGGTGGGACGAACAAGTCTTGCGACATCTGGTGGTAAACGACACGCCTGACCATAGCAGATGCAGTGCCACTCAGACTTTTAAATGGTAAAGATGTAAGGGACACTGCCTGTGTTTGTAATTTCACCAGCACCCTTCAAAACCGGAACACACTAATGGTGACAGTATTGCTTGACGGCTGTAATAGGTAAGGTGGCAGAACTTCCCGACTTTCTGGACGAAGTTTTTCACAAGGAACTCTATTGCTAGTAGACTATCAAACAATACTGCCGAAGAATTGAACGAGACGTGATTTCAGCAATTAGCCATTTATACTAGGTCAAGGAAGCGTTTCCTATTAATTAACCATATTTATATTGATAAAGATATCGATTAACTGCAATCAATCAATTATAATTTGATAAGAAGAAATCGGACACGATAATGAATAAGAGCAAACAAATTAATCAGTTTATCAATTCAAAACAATTGAAGTTTTGTATAAAAACTTAGTGCGAAGTAGTTATTATGTATAATAAAATTATGTTTATATAATATCATACGTTTCAATTGCTGCGTACGAATCAATTGTTGCCCAAGATCTTTACGAAACGAATACAATGTGTTAAAATTCTTTCTTCAAAATTGTAACTTGCGCGAATTACATAGAGTTCAAATTAGCATTTTTTTTAAGTGAGAGTATCTATACCCTTAACCACTGGCTGAGTGGATGATCAAACTTTCGCTCGATTCGTCAGTTTATAGAAATATAGAGGTCCCGTGTCCATAGTGCGCTCGATTTTTGCTGGCTTGATTAAAGTGCAAATTAAAGCTGAACAAGTTTTTGTATGTTTGTAGTTGGCCAATTTTAGTTCTTTTTCTTTTTCTTTTTTTCGGTTTTCGGTTTAGTTCGGTTGTAGTGATCTAATTTTAGTACGGTTGTAGTGGACCAATATTAATACGGTTGTAGTGGGCCAACTTTAGTACGATTATATTGACTTATTTTTAGTAAAGTTGTAGTGGGTGAATCTGAGTACGGATGTAGCGGTCTAAATTTAGCACGGTTTTAGTGGACCACTCTCGGTGCGTTTGTAGTGATCAAATTTTAGTACGGTTGTGTGGAGTGGACCAATCTTAGTATGGTTTTAGTGGGTATGGTTTTATGGATATGGTTTTAGTATGGTTTTTGTATGATTGCAGTGAGTCAATCTCGCCTCATCATCTCTTATTATCATAATGTGTCCTTGGGCTTTAAGAATACATTTGATGAATACGTGTACGAAAATAGTCAAAATTTCTATTTGTCTCACGGTGACGGGCGCAGTGGCAGTGCCCCTCAGATGTTTGTGATTTAAAGCTCTGAGTGGCACTGCAACCACTATGGGGTTTGTAGCATATGAACTCGAGGTCGGTTTAAAGTTGAACCCAAGTGCGAGTATCGTATGATCCCGGAATTGTTTGCTTGTCAAAAATAATTAAAGTCGCATCCAGTAGACAGATGTGTCGCTTACCACCAGGCGCACGACTTGTTCGTCTTGTCACTTGGTAACATAAAAAAAAGTCACTGGAAATTTACGAGTTTGCAAAAAATGAGTTCAACATAATATACGAATTGAAATTGAGTTACCATTCAACGAGAACAGTTGTTGTTTGCAAGTAAATGATGTACAAAGTTCAACGAGCTCTGGTCGCTGTGTAATTGTGAATTAAGAATGCAAATAACATCGCAGTGTTAACGAACTTGTGACAAATATATCTAGCTTTATTTATCACCACTACGCATACACTTGCACAGTAGGTAAACTGAGAATTGCAAGTGAGTAGTGTGTCACGTAACAAATAACATACCCAAATCAAAATAGTTCATATTTTACTTATGTTAGTGTTTTCCATTTGTTGAAGTGGTCACGTGACACAGGCGGACGGCAAGCGCTGACCCTAATAGTCGGCTTTGTGCGCCTCACATTTTTTTAAACCACTGTTTGTAGATAGGACGCTATTCTAGAAAGTAATCGGTATAAATATATAGCTATCTGTAGAAGAATTATATTTAATTCCTACAGTTTCTAATCGTACCGGCTCCGTGTATTTTCACAATTATTTTTTTCCTTGTCACAACTTCTAAGTCATAACTACAGTGTTTCACTGTATATATTTATTATTGTATAATGAATGCACATCAACTACCTTATAGTTGAGTCTACACCGCGACCTTAAGATTTAAAACGCAAAAAAATATGCAATGGAGCAGATCCCATAGCGGCGGTGGCGGTGTGTAATCGCTTTTTTGTCCTCTTGATCATTCTATTGTAATCTACGATACAATTTCTTATGTAAAATATATTTCACACGAGAGCTTTTACAATAAAAACTTTTGCTTATTTAAGTTCACGAGTTCTTTTTATTTCTAATATTTCTGTAGCACCACAAATAATGTAAAGAAGTTTAGGCCTTCAAAGAGTGACTACTCATTACCGCGGTACCGTCATGATTCGTCTATGCAAAAAGACATTGTGCGTTTCGCAACGAACCGCCGACGCGAATTGCCTCAACGACGACTCTTTACTGATACAAGGATAAGGAGGATAAGGGTTGTTGGTCCGAGGATATAATAGTACATTGTGCATTAAGGGCGGTAAATAAGAAATTACTAACGAGAGTCTATTACAATTATGGCTCGAGGTTCAATGACTCGAGGTTTGGAATTTTTTACCGCCCGTGGTACAAACAACGTTTTCATCACATTTGCGAGGAAATAATTATAATGGTTATTTTATTAGTGTACATGAATAAATACCGCTTCACAACACAAAAATTACAGATTTTGCAAATAGCGGGCTTGTATTTTTGTTAATATTATAATCAGATGGCCAGCTACTCTTCCATAGATGGAACAAGAACTAAATGAATAAATGGTAAAGATATAAAATATTTTTTTTCAAAATAAGTACTGTGAATGCTGCTGAATTAGAATTTATAAAATAAATTTAGCAAATGTTTCGTTTTTTACTATATTTCAAGCTTATATGCAATAGTACAATGCAATTAAATAAAAAAGTCCAAATGATGGAAAAGCCCGTGGGAGTAATACATCACGTTACAGCCGACATGGCCTGCATGTTATGGCACTGTTTACGAGCAAGTTACCCATTTCTGCTGCCAAGCGGTAATGTGAGTATTACTGTTTTTTGCTTTTGCTGCTGTGAAGTTACAGGCACATGGGACACATGGCAATGCCATCTCAAATCTTTGTGATTTAAAGATTCTAAGTAGCACTGCAACTGTTATGGACAGACGTGTCGCTTACCACCAGTCGCACGATTTGTTCGTCCCGGCACTTGGTGTACAAATACACTTTCATCGAGCTGGACTTAAAAGCTTTTATGACCATATTAAAGCCATTTCGTGCCGATAAGTGTGGTTACTTAATGGTTGACGAATACAAGCATTCCAGCACTCTTTATTCCAAATCACATTAACTACGCACTTAGCACAATCAGCACGGATCTGTTTAAGATTCAAGGACCGAGAGCTGATTGGAGTCAAGATAACGATGACACTTGAGATTTGCACCCGCGACACGTTGTGGAATTTCAAAGAACTAATTTCTTCTATAATAACCGTTTTCTTTGAAAATCAAGCCATGTTACAGAAGCCCGTTCCGTTAAGTTCAGAATAAATTATCCTTCAAGCGCTTGCGCAAGCATCTTTTTGACACTCTTTAAGATCAAGACTCTGCATATCATTGCTATGGGTACATAATATATTCTATTATAATATTATGGAGGGCTTTCTAGAACATCGGCCTATCTCAAAATCTCCCAATTAAGCAGGAAGACAGTTTAAAAACGACTTCAGTCCTCGTAGTAAGCCGCTTCCAAAAAGCAAATATATCCACATTTAGCTCTCAAATTCGAGTGATGAAGCGGAATTTTAAAATTATACCACAATAGCATGGCGAGCACCTTGAAGACACATTTTTATGTCATCGCGAGCTCCGCGACCGATGACTGCGAGAGATTAACACAGTGCCAAACATGGCTGCAAGATCACAGTAATTTTGAAACATTTTGAGTAATTTTGTCAACATAAAAATTGAGCGCGACAAACGAGATGAAAAGATATAGTAAAAACAAAGAAATTGATGTATATAAATTATTGGGAAAAGGTAAGGAAAACATTTTTAGTACAATTCAATACCTGAGAGTAATTAGAAATACGTAAATGCAAAAAATGTGACAGAAACTACAAAAATGTGACATTTTTGTTAAGTTGTCCTTGTTCTTCAAAATGTATAACAATAGTTCATTACCAAATAAGCAAATTAGTTTTATGAACTGAAATAAATATTATCACGGGAAGGTTTATACATATATACTGCCATGCTACGGCCAATGAATATCTTAAATGCAAAACCGATAAATCGTATGCAAGTCCGAATATGTGATTATTTTAAACAATAAAAAGATCGGTGTCTTTTTCACAATAAAATATAGCTCACTCTGAATGAAGCCGAGTAATAAAATAAAAATGAACTGTAGGTATTATTTAGGCTACTATTCTCGAAAAGCAACTGAAAATAGGTTTCAATTAAAACACAGCAAATATGTGTCGAAATGTATTGACATTTAACGTTACGTTAGACGGATATGGTATAAATACATTAACGTAAACGTGTCACTAACGCCACCGTTTCAGGGTCCAAAAATAACATTAACTTTTAACGTACCAAGAACAGAAAATAATTTTATGTCTTTATTTATTTTGTTCAACTTACATTAACCAAGTTAATGCTTAATATAATCACTGAACATGAAAATCTTAGTCAATGAGGTTTTCTTCTTCTTCTTCATAGCGTGTCGACTCTGACGTTTATATTTTTGAGGACCGGTAGGTACTTAGCGAAATAGATTATAAAAATACGAAACAAAATTACATTCAAGGTTCAACCTTTTAGGTATCAAAATATATAAATCTATCGCGATGCCTCACTCTTGTATAACTAGTACGTAATAGGAATGAAATAAAGAAAAATAAAAGTGAAATAGAAGAAATTTTACGCACGAAGCGTTACGCTTCCCCATTTACATGGCGAACGGCTATGGGATGGAAATCCGTGCCTGCAGATTTATTCCCTTAACGTTATAACTTGGGCTTTTACAAGGCGAGAGTGAATAGGCATTATTTAGGTGTACATGCTTCATCGTCAGCCTCATCCTCATTTTCCATCACGTGAGACGGAGGTAAAAAAATGTGCACTCATATTTACACTAAAAAAAACGTACACATCATAAACTTTAGTCCTGTGCAGATTCTACCCAAACCTAAGACCTAGTGCAATAATATACTGATATCCAAATTACAGGCCTGTGCCTAGTTCGGATAATCAGAGTTAAACTATCAATTTGTACAAATATTAGTTAATTAGGTTTATGTGCAATTTTAGTGGTACCTTGTTTTTCATCTCTGTACAAATGTCTTTTGTGAATAAAACTATTATTATTATTATCGGTGTAGATAGAGGCGAACACAGGGTGTCGGCACGGATAGATGGAGAGCGATTTACGGCAATTAATCACTAGGTAAAGTCAATCGTCTCTACAGTTCATATTTCGTTAACGACAGTCGACTAACAAACATAATAAGGTGAACAGCAGAATTTACACAGACACTATCGCGCGTGATACAGCAATCGTGCACGATTGAGCGCACGTGTAAAGACGTTGGAAGGAAAAGGGAAAAACCGCACGATTGCGATCATCATCATCATCAGTCGCGCGCGGAATCGCGTACTCCAACACGCGCCAGTTCACACGGTCTATCCTGCGCTATTGGACGCTCTATCCGTTGTAACAAAAACGAACACGAGCAATCGGGCAATCGAAAGAACGTTTAAAAGAATCAAACAGGCATTCGAGTGCAGGCTTTCCTGTGCGCAATCCTATACGCTCTTGATGACGCGCGAGTGAGTGTAAAGGGGGCTATTATCAATGAAGAGGTTTGAACACACCACTAAGTCGTTACATTGTTATATCGGTGACTGATGTTTTTGGGGACCATGCTGCACTGCCACGCAGAGGTCTCGGGCAGGGAGAAATATTTGCATGGCCAACATTTATTTCTCTCGTGAGTTTGGGTGTAATTTGTGGTTGTCTATGTGTGTGTCCATGGCTCCCGCGATACAGGGTTTCCCTAGTGCGGGGCTATGAGTGTGTACGCGTTACGTTAATAAATACATATTCAAGTGTGTACGGTCTTCACAAGAATATTTTAGCAGCAGTAGAGCTCCTTGTGAAAGAGTTCGTCCAAGAAAGTACTGCCACCTTTCCTATTTCAACCGCCAAGCAGTAGATAATGTGAGCATTAATGCGTTCCGGTTTTGGAGAGTAAAGATTCTGGTGAAAATACAGGCATGTGGGACTTGTCAACTTATCGCTCAGGGTGACCTTCAGATCTTTGCGATGTAAAGCTGTGAGTGGCACTGCAACTGTTATGGATAGGCGTATCGCTTACCACGTAACATAAAAAATTTTGAGTCTACATTACCCGCTATGTCCGCCATGTTTTCTTAAACATTTTGGTTACCAAGAAGTAACCTCTCTTAGCGAAAAAGGCATATTATATTTCATATTTATGTTTTATACCTAACGAAATTTCCTGTTTTGTGAATTATGTACTCACCAGTTTTTTTTGTGAATTAAGTATGTTAAAAAGAATTTAAAACCTTGTATAATATCTGCTTCATCAAAACCATTATTAAACGCAAATATTTTTTTTTCTTTCAACAACGACTCACAGCATACATTACACATTAAATTTAACCAACTTAATAAAATTAAATAAAAATAATGTCATAAAATCCGAATAAAATAGAATCAATCACAAATAATAAAAATTAAAACAACATATGAACTATATTACAAAGTCAAACAAAAGGTGAAACCGAAAACATGAAAAATAAATTATCTCTCACGAGTTTTTTGAAATCGACAAACCAAAATATGCCTGCGAAATTAAATCACTGGTATTTACATTTCAGTCTCATAAAAGAACATAAAAACAACATTTCGCTCCAAACCTGCCTTTTCATGATAAATGAGGTCCCCAGTGCGCAGTGCAGTGTTCCGTACTCCTTCACGTTGCCAGGTTACTGGCCCTGAATTGTTCCACACAAGTCAACGACCCTCTATTCGTTATATTTTACATTACCGCTTATGTAACGAAACTTCAGAAAAAATGTGAAACAAAAGCAGCAATATACAACGCATGAAGTGCGATAATATTTGTCTCGCTTGGGACGGTTGTCCTGCGTCACTCGAATGACTCACGAGCTTTAATCACATCGAAATTAAACAAGTATTTTAGTAATGCCATTCCCGATCGTAACAGCTTTTGAGTCTGTTAGTATTTTAAATTTTTATTGAATTGATATTCAATTATTTTTTGTGAAATTACTCCACTAGTTTGTTATAATTATTAATACAAAGATCGAACATTCAGAAAAAATTCCTTCGATCCGGCCGGATTCGAACCGACGTCTTCTTCGTCTTACCGTGCCAGACGCTATACCAACTAAGCCACGGAACGAACCAGCGGACCTCACGAATTTTTCTATGTGCTTGCGTCTTTGTATTTGGTTTTTTCAACGACTTTTTAGTCGTAGCATGGCGCTATGACAAATCTATGAAAGATTTATCACCCAGTTAGTACCTTTCCTGTCCTGGCGAGAGATGTCGCTATTCGCTGTATTTTAAATTTTTATTGAATTGATATTTAATTAATCTGTTAGTATTTGTTTGAATTTGTCTCCCTGTATAAGACCTTTCTTGAGTGAGTGCACCGAATTGATCTTATTCGTAAAACCAACTCTCTATCACGATGAAGTACTCATAACTAGTTTTTACAGCCAAAATATACCAGAACACTTACTTTACTTACCAGAACATTTAGCGGAAAAAAAAGAAGATTATAAAATAGTAATGTTTGTATTAAAATAAATAAGAATTGGACATAAAATAATAATTAAATTAACATATTTTAACATCGACTTTGTATAAAGCCTTGCTCAACCTTTATTGTAAAAAAAATCAAATGAAACAAAAAGCATTTTTCTTTGCTTTTGTAACTTAAAATTAAATTTAAAAAAATTATCGAAAATCACACGAAAAATCGCATAATCAACCTCGGCTACTCGACACACCTGTATTAGTACGAAAATACAACAAATGAATGAAAAAATGACAATCGACTATTTTCAAATTAGACCTAAAATAAAAAGATGTAATAACCGGCTAGAGCATTATTTTAGAGTTTTTGCTAGTGTTTCCCTAAACATGCGGGTGTGTGTAGTTTGTGTAACTCTCTATTATACTTATATACAGTAACACGTGTTTACGGTCAAAATAGTAATGTGTGCATGTTCATAGGGATTTTACAACCTTCGTGATTTCTCGGAGAAAGTTTGCTTCTTTGAAAGCCACTGCATCCATAATGGTCCCAATTAACTTTCATACGTCCTTTGTGCTTCAATGAGTTTTGATTTTACGATTTCTTACTTTCTTATTCTTGTAATTTCTTTTAGACTGACGAACTTATCACGGACCCTGGCATCGTGTTATTTTAACAGATTAAAAAAGGCCTTAAATAAAATTTTTCCAACATTTTTATAAAAATAAGTCGAAATTTCGTTTATCCGATTGCGCTGTGTTTTATTTTAATTGGAATTATATCTTGTGTCAAGTCTTATTGAAATCGGAAACCAGAAATTCAATAAACCAGACACATCCCCTATTTTGCCAGTCTTACAGGTGGAATATTTTATTCACATTTGAATGAGACAACTACTGAGGTACCCCCTATCTAAAAAAAGAATCATCGAAATTGGGTCACAAATGTCGGAGTAGCATACAAACAAAAAAGAAAGAAAATAATACGGACTAGTTGAGAATCTTAAGTTGATAGTTTTTTGTTTACTTTAATGTTATATAGACTTAAGTAAAGAGAATGGTATGCAAAGATATTATCACGAAAAACATACATTCAAAGTTGGTTTTTGGCTGGCCGTTAATCTAAGAGCACTTGTGCTTTTGGATAAATGTACCTAAATGCTATAAAAATACCAGCTAATTTCGTATGCTAGGCGTATGAACTTCCTGCTGTATCTGTATGTTACACAATATTGCAGTATCAAAGGACGTTACAGACTTCGAGTCACTAACCTTTTAGAGGTAAACGTACTGTACTTACCCATCTTTAGAGTGCTTTTTGCGCTATTAAATATTAACTCCAAGGAGTTTTAATACGTGATTGACGACGCAGCAATTAATTTAAATTTAAAGTTTGAAATGTTATTAATCACATTGAAAAATATCAGTCTTTAAGTATTGGATGTAGCAGTAATTTTAAAACTTTTAGCAGATCAGATGTTTGATCAAAACAAAAATTGTTCATAAAATTTTAATCATAAATTATTCGGTTCACTTTTAAGCAAGTAAGCGAAATGAACTTCGAAATAAGGTCTTTAAGTAATTAAAACGAAATTGTGAAATTTTGCAGGAGGATCCATTCGCCGGGTTGAATTATGTGAAAAATAAGTCAGCCCGGTGTGCTGAGATTGCACCTGAGTCAGTTTACGAGGGTATGAGGACTGGAGCTGTCGTGCAGCGAGGAAATTTACGGCGAACAGACGATTATAACGATTTAAGTTATATCTTACTAATACAGGCGAAATGAATAAGTGAAATAATGCCTTTATTCCGGATTATTGCACTAGCAATTTCATGATAAACAATTGTATAAATATGAATAAGTATCGTACTCGAAATGTCTGACATATGGCAATTGTTATGACGACGATTTGGGATACTCGTAGATTCAAAGTATATGAGAACTTCGCCGTTGATCGAAATCCACTTTATAGCTGCATGTAAACAACTTGAGATACTTGACGAAGTTGAGTGTCTTAGATAATCTCGCTAAATCAAATAAAAGCAAAAAAAATAAAAGCAGTAGACTGAGGTTGCGAAGCTGTGTAAAGTGTGGAAGAAGATAAGAATTAATTATAAAAATAAATTATTATTCACTGTAAGCGCCCAGTTACTCAAGGCGAAAGTTTTCGCGCGGCCACCGTGCGGCGACCGCCCAGTTACCACACCTTCATGTACATTAATGGCGAATCTGAATTCTATTTATAAGGCAACAACATTTAAATTCCTATGAATAATACAACCGCGCGCGCCGCGTAGACCAAATTGAAGCCAGACGCGCTCGCGTGCCCGAGACGTACGTTTAAGTTAAAACGTCAAGGCTAAATAAATAGAGCGTATTTTGCCATGACAGACGCACGCCGCTGCCCGGCGGCAACGCGGTCTCCGCTCGGCGACCGCGCGACGTCCGCGCGGAGTGAGCTAGAGATGAAATTCGTATCGAATAAATGCGCCCTAAAGATATGCACTTAGCGTGAGATACCGCAATTTATTTTAGTTGTAGGGCATATTTTTGTAGAGGCATGTAAAATACACGAAAACCACTTCCAAAATAAGACTTGACTACAAACACTTCTATTTGTAAACCAAACATCACAAAGGCAATGACACCATAATGGCCACAATCAATGACACAGAATTCAATACAATATAGAATATCTACACAAAACATAAACGAGCTTTAGAAGAAATTCGGTTTAATGAGACGATTACGTTGATACAAACAAATTAGTGTCGGTCATTGCATTGTTGCGAAACAAAGACGAATGTGCAATTGTTCAAAATTGATAAGGCAGTAATGGACACATTAAAACTTAAAAGATAAAGAATGGGTAAATACTTAAAATATATTGTGAAACTGCAAGACTTCTGCGTCGCAAACTAAATTACGTATAGTCTGTTAATTATAGCTACAAAAGTTAGAAATAGAGCATGCATCTACATACGTACTACGATGCGATAATGTAATCTTTACACGTGCAACTAATATTAAATGTGCAATGTTTGATAATGAAAAGGAAGCATGGATAGAGGTAAGCGAAAACACGAACGTTTGATATAAAGTAAGAGCATTAATAAAGGTTCATAAGATGCAGCCTAGACAGTGTTTAAATATGCAGATACTAATCCTGGACTCAGATTATTACATTATCATGTCTGAGTGCAGTCTGTTGAATACATTACGCTGTTGAAACAAGATGGGAGAAGTTTGTCGAGGTAAGTACAGTCACCACACCTATTCCAGCATGTGAACATTACTGCGTCCCGGTTTTGAGGGGTAAGGGTACTGGTGTCACTATAGACACATGGGACTTGTCAACTTTGTGTCTCTGGTGTGCAGTGCTACTCAAGTCTTTGCGATTTGAAGTTCTGAGTGGCATTGCAACAGTTATGGGTAGGCGTGTCGCTTATCACCAGGCGCACGACCTGTCGTGCCGTCACTTGATAACATAAAAAATGTGAAGGTAAAGGAAATTCTCATTAATGCACATAACGGTGAGAATGTTGCAATGTATTTAAAATAATGACATCTTCGAAGGCCATAAATAGAATACAACATTATGCACATTAAAGTGGTAATGTCAGAACACCCAGCTCCGAAACTGGTTGGTGATTAATCACTAGTAAACGACCCTTATAGCCAAGTACATATTTGATATTTGATTTTCAGTAATAGTTTTGACAAAAAAGTTTATCTCATTCGAATCCGGTACAAGCGGAGGTCCATAGCGGAGCAGTTCCCAGATTATCAATAAAAAAAAATTCAGTTCCAATTGTTGAATTTTCTATGCTTAATACAATGTAGGAGACATAAAAGCAGTTGTTTGTATTTACAGCTCTATATGCTTCGTGTGAGTCACAGCAAAAAAAAAATTAAGGCACATTGATTGATAACGAAAAACATTTGTGATAAAATTATGTCTGCTTCTTCAGTATAGACGTACCTTACTGTGTTGAAGGAAAAAGCTATTTACATAGTCCGGTTCTGAACTACATGTGTAATGTAAGTGCTTAATAGTTTCGTCTATAACAAACGTATTGCGGAGGATGCACAAAGGCTTGGAGCTCCTGAAAACAGTAAAAAGGAGCAAGATGCAGTACTTCGGGCACATCATACGGAGTAATAAATACTCTCCACTGCAACATATTCCGCAAGGAAAAATCCAGGGTCGCTACGGTTGTCGGGAGACGTGGTCGCAGAAAAACCACATGGCTTTAAAAATCTTTCAGAGTGGTTCAACATAAGTTCCACAAAACTGTTCCCAGCCGCAACTTCACGGATTCAAATTGCCATAATGATAGCTGACCTCCGGTAGGAGATGGTACCCCAAGAAGAAGAAATAACAAACAATTTTACAAAATTATTTTTATATATTGCTACTATTTGTAAGAATGCGTGTATAAAAAGTCGTCTAAGATACAAAGTTTTAAAGCGATCCTAAAGTGCACTAGTGCAAATAGTCTTTGCATTCGTCTGACTATGCAGTCCCAACTTTATTTCTTGCCAGAGCCGGGTGCACCGAGACGTCTAGACGGCGGAGTTTTATAGCACTGACATTACTGTAATAGGAAAAATATAAGGGTTCTGGTGTAACGATTATGCAAGACACAAGTTTAATGTAGCGATAGTCTGTCGTGGAGATGCAGTACTACAAGTAATCAATACAGTTAGTGGTGCACTCATTGAAGGTAATGTGCTATACTTCTTAAGGATAATTGTTATTTTCCAACTGCAAATTTAAATTGGTTGTAGGCAGCACGCATGTCTAGACGGTTTTACAGCTGTGATAGGTTACAAGGTGTATTATAGATAAGTATATTAGGCCCTAGTACTGGCTGGAATCTAGAGAAAATGAGATGTCTAAGCGACTCGTACATATCTACTGGCTTGCTCATTGGCAACCACAATCACTGGAAAACACACTATGAAATGGTACATAATCACTGCCAACGTACCAAACGCTACATCCAAATCACCGAAAGCATTTTCAGCACTCCAATAACTCATAAAAAACCTACCGAACCAATCGACAATGATGAGCAGGGAATTTCAACTCACTTATAAGCAAAGACTGCTTGAAAAAACGCTAAAGTTATCTCCTAAAGGCTATTTTATGAAACAACCAACGACAACGGCCAAATACTCCTGAATTTAATTTGTTCTAAAAATCATGGAACAAAAGTTGTTGTTTATGATATTAGTATTATAGTCCTGCTAGGTTGTTAGTATTTTATAAATAGCCCTGTATAAGGAACAATACATCAGCATCATCATAGTAAAAGCTGGCGGTTACAGAGAAGTCAACGACCATTGACTATATGCACGATGCAGTCGGTGATCTTTACACAGGCGCGCGATTTGCATGCTGCGAACGCGATGCAAGCGCGCGACTGCATCGATACAAACGCGCGAGTGCATCGCATTGCTGTTTTGTGACCATGACTTACATGTTTAGTTATAAGTACTGTAAGTGTAAGTTGTACAAACTAAATAAATAAATAAATAAATCGTTACAGTTAGGATTTATAAGCGATTGCACTGATGTACTCGCGCGCGTTTCGTGAACGCGCGTTTCCATAGCTGCTGTGTGTAACCATTCTATATCATACAACGCAGATGAACTAGCCATATTATGAAAAAACAATATACACAAAAAAAACAATGAGGAAGTGAATACGCACAAACCAGAAAAAAGACACAAAATATCAGCGTAAAAAGACTGCACAAAGAAAATAACATGCTCCAATAACAATATAAATAACTTTACAATTCTACGTACTTGGCTGCGATACTGTTATTTACATGAGGATGACTAAAGCTGAAAACAGTTTGATGAAAATTTCACAAATTCTTACGCAAATTCTTTTCAAGAAAATTGATGAAGTCATTTATTTCACGTTATATGATTCAGCTAGCAGTTTCTGAATACTTCAAACACGAAACAAAGGAGATAAATACGACGTCAAAACTGTAATGAGTTTCTATGATTTTTTCATAAATATAACAATTTTGGATTAGCCGCTTTGTTAAAATCTATCTTCAGTCACTAAAGTTGAAATAGGCGATGATAGGTTACAAAACACAAGTATATCATTTGTTGTAGAAATAAATAAAACTATAAAACAAACGGAGATAGATTAATAAGTGTAACAGTAATAGGTACCAATACTAATTGAAATTAAATTTAAGAACGTAATGAATATGTATGAGTGGATAAGATTAATTTGTCGTTAACAAGGTCGATATTCAAACGACTTTAAGTTTTTAAGGTAATTTAATTAAAACTAGCCCTTACTTAGAAATTTGAGGATTATCAAAACAGAAATATATATTAAAAACAAAGAAAAAGCAGCTATACGGCTTCGTTATGTCATTCTATGGAAAGTGCCAATTTTTTTAATGCCTCTGTGTAACAGGTTGACTGAGAGACCGACTGACGCTATGTATTACATAATTCAATTCGTAACTAATATTGAAAAACAAAAATGTTTTCTAACCCTCATAACTAAAACAAACAAGTACGAAGGAAGAATTGTAGTATTAATAGTGAACGGAAGGAAATTTCTAGTTAAGCGATAATGGCAAGATTGAAGCTGTAATTAGCAATATTTTAGATGCGTGTAAACTGTAAAAAGGAACCGATCGATTAGCATCGGCTCTAAGTGTGTGTTTCTTATAAATTTCTATATTCACTTTAAAGTTTCCTTTGTTTAAAAAATATAAACAAGTGTTATTTAAATAATATCATGAATACGGAAGTATGTAGCCGAGAAAGGACTGAAGAGCCCTTAAATATTTTCCTTCACACAGTTTGGCTGGATGCCAGAAACAGAACCATCGATGGCAACTGTGACCATTTACAAATTTTAGAGGAAACTGCCAACATTGCGTAGAAAGATCAGTGAGATCAAAACAAAATTATGGTCACGGTTTGCGCCGAAGAAAATAGCTAAATAGACAAAACAGAAAAAAATAACAAATCAAATAATTTAATTCTTTGTGATATACACAGGTAATAAAGGCGTTAATTTTTTTCTATGGACATACATACATTACAGCCAGACTGTCCAATCAGTCACAAAAAAAAAACTAATAATAAGAACAAAGAAACCTTAATTTCTTTTTCTGTCTGTGATTCTTTAAGAAGTTTCAGAACAAATAGGGGACTACAGTAACTAACCATAACTTAGATAATATTTTCTGAAACTGAAACAACCAGAGGATATTAGTTGCAATTGACTGTATGGACAAAAGAAATAAATAAGTACTACAAAGAAACTTCGTGACTGATGTGCTTATCTTTGTACGTAGTTTGATTTAATTTTGGGATGATTGTTATACGTGATCCAATTATTTTTGTAGGCCAATTTTCAAACGAATTTTTTTTATGTAACTCTTTTTGTTAGGAATTTGGCAGACTTTCCTATTAGGGTTATTTATTTATCGTATGTGTTTAAGGGTCGTATTCTAGAACTCTATTCAATGCGCAAGTCAGGATTGCGCTGGCAACACACGCACTGGAAATACGACCCTAATGGCAGGGACTTGAGTATGATTTCGAGTGCTTTAAACCATACTCAAATCCTGACATGAGCATTGAGTAGAGTTCTATAATACGACCCTGAGAGTCGATACTACTTCGCTGGAATTCAAATTTTTCCGGTATCAATACAGTTCACTTTGCTTGGGTCGAGCGGCAAGTACACTGGCTTATTTCAGAATTTATTTTTCCATAAACGAAATTAAAGCCATTTGAAAAATGTATATCGTATACTATACGTGTTCTATTTAATTCAGTTTCACCCATTGAATATAGCGGTTATCTTGTAAAATTTCGAGATAGGTAAGTTTGTGTTTTTTTTTTCCATCGTGAAAATTTTTAGGAAAGGTGTTTTCACACTGTATACTGACCAGTATATATCCTCAATTTTACTATATATTTTTCCGAAGTGATTGATTCAACACTTCACTGTTATGCGGAATCAACCAAAGCCTTTTGAGATTGTATAAGAGTCTTCTTAAAGGAAATTTGGTGCAATTTATGTGGTAGCATATCGAGTTCTTAGGTTTTTGCGATTGTATACATTGGGACTGATCTAGGACCTGTAAAAAGCACGAAACGCTGATTTGTTTGAAAAAGCAAATGTATGCGATTTTAGATCTGAAAAAAATAGTTATAATTGTCGATCGAAATGTTAAACCAAAATAGTGATGTCCTTAAAACACCATTTTCCAATTTCTTTAAAATGGTAAGTTGACTAGAAAAAAAACACATTGAGATTGTATCATCCGAAGCGTTTGTTTTTTCGAGCGAATTTACCGGGTGTTGTGGTTATTTCAGTTGTTGTTATCCAAATTGGTGGAACTGCGCATTTGAGTAACTGCGAGTCATGAGTTGAGCCAACAACAGTCCAGGACTGCGTTTTATTAACACTGGTTTAATAAACGGTGGCACTGACCGTGAGGTTTTGTTATTCTCTATTTAGGAACTTTCAACTACAGGTCATCATATACGACTGATGAATATGCCATGAGTGGCGAATTAGCTCTAAGCAACGTCAGCGAAAATTATCAGCTTTACATTAATGTCACCAATGTACATCATCTATATCCTGACAGATATACTTGCATATTGGTAACAAGCAAGCAGACAGAAAACGAAAAATATTGGTTCATCTAAAATGTAATGACATGAATAACAACACAGGTATAATGTTACGGAAAAATTATGATGAATAATCAAAATGTCTCTACAGTAATAAGGAAATAACGGTAAAGAAAACAGTTACAGCAAAAATATGAAAAACGTAAAATTATTTGTAAAAGAGAACATGTCCAAAGATAATTTGAGGTCTTATTTTAATGTTACAGATGAACTTCAACGGTGTAAGATAATTTTGTACAATCAATGTCAATTGCGTAACGGTATTTACGTCTGTTGTTCACGCAAATACACAATTTGTAATTGAGGACACAATATATTTATATTAGAGATGTCATTTCTCATATATTGGTTTGTTGGATGGTTGATACAATCGTGATTTCGTAAGGAAATATTAATAATGTACCTTTAATACAAAGAAAAGTACTTAACGCTTAACTCACAACTGCCTGCAACTAATTAGCTCTTTGTTTTCAAATATAACGTCGTAGGAAATTTTTAGAAACGTCAAGCTCCATAAACAAAAAATACACAGGGCCTAGTGGAGCACCCTGAGTGAGCCCTAGATTTACAAGTACTTCTAAAGGCATTTGTCACAGCTATTCATAAAAAAAACTTAATGTTATTTGAATCACCTTATCAATCTTTTAAGCAAAAATGATTGATTATTTTATTAAAAAACATCGTGTATATGATAAGCAATGTCTAAAGCGATCACTAATATCATCGTCACAAACTAATGACCAAAGCGTGCAATCTTATCATTTCCTTATTATTGTTATGGTTAGGTAATTGAGATAAAGGCCCGTTACATAGATAACTCAGTAATAAAATTCATGTGTGTCATCATTGTCTTGATATTATAGACAGACACTTTGGTGTAAGGAACTTGGTATATTATTTCAGTTAGGTATGAAATTAAGTTGAACAGTTAATCAATCGATGTCGCCAGTACGACATAAATGAAATCGATAATCTAAAAAGGCATACCGGTCATTAAAATGACAAAAGCACATCCTTCATTGAGAGAGGATTTATAAAACGACCTAGCCCTCTAATAAGGAACTTCCGAGACCTATTCATAAGTTCTTGAGGTTCGTTTAAATGTATTTTACTTCCTAACAAGGCTCAAGTGTCTTATACCGTAAGTTACCGCTTCCGGGGTATTCTTCAAATATGAATAAAAACAAAAGATCATCGAACTTTTATGCGCTATTGCGCATAGTATTACCCCTGGTTCGTTCACCTTTGACAAGGTCAACGGAAGAAAATGCCAATGAAAATTCGTCATACTACCTTTGAAATTGAAAGGTTGTTTGTTAATAACAATATATTTATGAAAGACGTATTTAGGACGATACGCGATGAAAGACGATTAAAATTCGTATGAATATTTGTAGTTCAATCTATGCAACATTAACCTCCAACGCATCCTTAGCTCTCAAGAGAGATCAGTTTTCTTTGTTGTGAGGCTGACTGACACGCATGCGTTAAGTAATTAACGGTAGTAACCGATTTAAGGTGCCTAGAGATTTGCTTGATTTTTTTACGATCGACAAGTTTCGGTTTAGTGAATATAGTAGAAAAAATACTATATCAATCGTCTGCTTCTTACACAGTTACTCGATTTTGGCTAATTACACATGTTGATCGACAAAAAATACGATTTCGATAGCGCGTTGCATAAAATTTTACTCGTTTTGTTTGATCAATGGCACCTTTATTGATTTCCATAAGATTTCAACTTGTCATTGTCATTAATGCCTTCGCATATGGAACGTTCACTGCTGATATGTGTTTATACATAAATTATTTTATAAAGTAATCAATTAGTTCTTAAGTCAATGAACAGTCGGAATCCTCTCTCCTTTCTTGTTCATTTGTTTATTTATAAATATAAATACCAAAACCACAATCTTGGAAACAAAACTTCCCTAAAACCAAATTAATTGGTTTGTCTTCGGGCAGGCTCATACTTTATTCTCATTTGGCGTTGAAAGACAAAGGAGTCTTTACTGTGTAAGATTTGCCAAATGCAATTTGAAGGCTACATGCAGGAAAGTTGGCCCGATGCCAGGACTTTCGCCTTCTGAATCACGTTTTGTTTCAACAAAGACGTCCAAAGCAAATCAAGCAAAAACTCGTAAGAAACCAGTTCGGAGTAACGTGGCGGCTGTCGTCCAAATTATAGATTGGTTTAAAGTTGAGGTTATAACATGCGGTATAGCCATATCACATGTCTAAGGTTTTTTTCCAAAATTACAATTTTGTTTTAGGTAACTAACGACTGCATTACAATTGACGTGAGTGAGACAAACTACCATCATATTAAGTGCATTACGATACTGAATTTCAAAAAGGAAACAACAGACAATGTGTAAAAAACCCGGCCCGGATTATCCAAAATTACGATTTGAAAAGAAAGAAAAAATGATTTACGATTGACTATGAACAGATCATTAACTATTCAACTTTCACTTGCTTATTTTTAAATCGGGGTTAAAATGACTGTCCGCGTAGGAGGTCAACACACGACGGTTACCTTTTTAGAACGTAGCTGTATAAGAACTTTTAGTATAAGGTACAACAGATTGTTATTGATAAAAGGAGTTAAAAAAATATATTTTATGAATGGAATACAGTAAAAGAAAACTATTAAAAGCGGCGTAAATAAAGCACAGGAGGATTCCAAATCTATTGTTAGGAGGTTACTAAACGTACCTGCTGGAGACAATATTATACTTAAAACGACTAGAGTTTCTTTTACATCATAGAATTCTTCAGAAAGCAAGCGCGGTCTGGCAAGCATCTTATTTGGTTGTATGTATGAATAACCAACGATTATAATGATATGAATGGAAGCAAAATTGTTCCTACTCAAATATTATTTATATGACGATATGTGTACTGAGTAACACAAGGTAAACACTGTATAAAACACTAAAGAATATGACTGGCAACTCATGATTGTGATGTGCTATTAGAGAAAACGAAACCATGTTCTGCATTGATAAAACCAAGTTTAGAGACTTTAATAAAACTTTATTTCATTTTCAAACAAACTAATCCAAATTATAAACGTGATAATGTTAATTTGGAGCGTAACATTCTAATGAAATTAAGGTCACGTTATAGAGATGATAACGCAAACACAAAAGCACTGCTTTCGTGTTTGCCTTATCTTCTATATACACATGTTTTGCGTCTTGTATGTTACGTTGCATTGCATTAGACGCCATAAGTATACTTCATCTTTCTGTAAAAATCTATATATAATGTATATATGCCATAAATGGCTTTGTTTACCCATTCTATATTTGCACCCACGCTAATGTCTAGTTCAATGGAATGAACTTATTTAAAACACTCGTCTGTGGTTTTTATTAAGTGTTTGCGGTTGTCGTTGTGAGTCGCAAAAAGTCGCCTAAACGAGTGGGAATGTGCGATACTGACAGTGCAATATACATCCCGTTATGCGAGAGATTTACCAGGCCACCAGACGGCCATAAGAGGTACCGCTAGTCGCCTTCTACAGCGACCGGCCAAATTATAACTGTATCCGCAGTAAGCGTTGCGTTTGTCTTTCTGTTCATTAGTGATGCCGCCGGTGAAACCGTGTGACACTGTCTAATGTCACGATCCTTTCAACTTGTTCCACTTTTAAACAGATACAACAACAGTTTTTGCTTCTAACTGATTTAATTAAACTATTACAGCAAAGTGACTCGACCACTTATTCACCACGTGCGCTCGTTGCATGCATTAATGCAGAGATATCGACGTGCATTCAATCGTTGAGTGAAGACTAGCTATTTAACACACCAGATAAAATAAACAATATTGAAATCCGTATATGTAGTGAAGGTTGATATGGATGTTGATTGAATTGTCGTACAAATATTTAATTGGACGTACGCGTTAGAGTTGGAAATATATTCGAATGCAACGTATTTTCTACTGAAGTAACAAGGTTAAACACAAATAATAAAACACAGCAAAAAACAATACCTTCTGGCTCACTGGTGAGCGAGTAATTTTAGAAGTTGAAGAAATCTTCCCGAACAAACGTTGACTGGACGAAGAAACGCACAAAACACTGTGTGGAACACTATAATATTGCGCAGAAGGGGCAATTTTTTTTAAAAACTGCACTAAAATTAGACGAACTCGATAACGCGAGAGAATATTACAAAGTAGAGTCAAGACGCAACACAACCGGCGCGTACGACGTCTACACGCGAACAGAGCAGCTTGTCAACAAACAAAGAGGGCTCGGTCGTGCCATTTGCGCAGGCGCAACCTCGCCACACTCCACAATACACAGCGTGTGAATGAACACGTAAACATTGAGTAGAATTCGCTCCATCTGGAAACACAATACCAGGGGCTTAAGGAAGTCTACGATGGATAGATAACTTCACATATTTTTGATAATAGTGTCATCGACTTGAGAAACTGTAGTGCAAATGCGACGTTCAATTGTGATACGTCAGCTGTTCGCACGAGCACCCACACTAAAATAGTTCTTATCGACGTGGCTGCTATCGCAAAGTAAATCCCATATCGCGAGTCTACATTATTCGACAGCTGATTGAGCGTGCGGCAACATTTTCCATGTACCTCAACATCGCTCGTGAAAGGTCATGATTTCGTGTGGAAATGTTGGCAGTCGCACGCGAAACATAAATAACAAAGTAGCCGTGAACCTGAGAATGCGTACGAAAAATAATCATCCAACGCGCGGAGGCGTGAGAGGCGATAGTCTAAAAAACAAACACGTCGTGTCAATGACCGTTTTTCAGGCAATTTAATATATTAATAAAACTGTGTTTAAGAAGCAAAAAACTAAGTGCGAAGCAGTACTGGGCAGGTTCGACTATTCTAAGCCACTATACCACCGGTACCAGCGGTACCAGTCAGCGTCAAGATAATCTCAACGTTCAAAGTAACCAAAAATATGAACAAATTTTTACTTGCATTCAGAATGCTACATATATTTGCATACTAGACAAAAATCAAGGTCAAGCTAACGAATTCAAAGTGCACTTTACATTCGTTTCAAGTTTGCAATATTTAGCACTTTTAGCGTGTAGAAAGTTGTGGTCAGTATGACTGAAACACGTCATAAAAATATATTTATACATGCATACCAATGGGTATACTTATGAGTTCTTTATGACGGTCGAATATTTATTTATTTATTCATATTTAATTAATTTGTGTACAAAAACGAAGGCGTGCACGAAGAAAGAAAAACACCACTTTTGTGGTGAGTTACTCGAAACATGCAAAAGTATCTAAGTCCGACTATTTCCATATATTCAATTCATTGTAGTGAATAAATAAATAGAGCTCGGGATAATGCGTAGCGCTGGTAATATTGACCGGCACGCACACACACTGTAATACTTTATTTACACAACGCACACAAGCCAGGTCGATGGCACGGTGTCATGTCGTCGTTGATGCCGAACCGCCGCCGATCCAGTCGGCAAACTTTACACCGTTTCCATTAAAAAATTGCTGCAACAATAGTGAGTGAAGAAACGGGCAATGGCACTGAAACTCTCGTAATCTTTATTCAATTTCAAATCAAGTTCAAATATCAGCTGAGCGTTATCGGCCTTATTAAAACCATGTTATAAAGGTTACTCACCTAGTTTCTCAATGTGTTCGTAATGCACCCATTACGGGCAACGTGAGTATTTCGTTAGGCAATTTATCGCGAGCGAACGAGTAAATTTCCCTTATTCGAATATTAATGTATCCAAATATTAAGTTTGGAATGTTTGTGAGGTGTTTACAGCCAATCTCATTTACTGCTAGGAACGTGTTGTTGACGGGAGAGCCAAAACACGAATTTCAAATATGTATGAAGGCGGGATGATAAGAATTTGAGTGAACGCGGACGTCGCCTAAAACTTCAGGTCCAGTTTATTAGCATGAGCGAAAAATCGATAGGTGATTAAAAGGTTGGTCCCCTGTTTAGGCGATGGACGACGACGGATACATTATGAACGATAAAAATAAATACAAACCCGGGTGCGGTAGGTGTATGAGTATTTATACAGTGCTACGACATTGGCTTTCGATACAGACTATACCACTGTTAAATCATCAGCAACTAATAATTTAAATTTCATTAAAATAGAAAAGTATTTAACGGATATGGGAAAATGCAGAAGTATCTAGAAGAAATACACACAAAGTGGAACTATTGTATTTTGTTCTATATTTTAGATGTGTAACGAGCAATTACTTTCATTTGAAATAACTGCACGGTTACCGTGCCGGATTGCCACGCAGAGGTCCCAGGTTCGATTCCCGGGCCGGGAGAAATAGTTGTATGGCCTACAATTATTTCTCTCGTGAGTTTGGGTGTAATTTGTGGTTGTCTATGTATGTGCCCATGGCACCCGCGACACAGGGTTTCCCTAGTGCGGGGCTATGTTGAGTGTGTGCGTTTAAAAAAAAAAAAAATAATAATAATAATAATTTCAGTACAGAATACCAAAACAAAACCGGATTCATCCCCTAGTTCGCCACTATACGGGACTTGACACAAGAGATAATAAAAATTGGTGCTCACTGCTGGCGTAGCAAAATCAACCATTAAAATAATTGCTCCTTATAAAACTTTGGCGCTATTTATAAAAATACGTCTTCATGCGTGACTTAACGTTCAAATATTTCCCCGGCCATTGAAAGCTTGCTTTCAACCAGTAATACTTGCTTCAAGAAGGGGACAAATTTTTAAAAAAGATCTTCATACCATTCCTGTACAAGTTTTGATCTCTGCCACTCTATTGACGCCATCAGTACCAGGAAACGCGAGATGTAGCTCGACCCTATTTTCATTTTAACAGTGGTAGATTGTCCTCCTGTAGAACTGCTAGGGTGTTCATCTTCAATGAGTCTTTACAAGTACGCCATTTAGTCTTCAGTTGAAGCTCAGAGATATATTCTTTGCTCCATCTGCACCAAAAATGTTGTCGAAGTTTTTCAATTTGCTGGACACAATTCAAGCGATTGTTTGGCACATCATGATAATCTTGGAAACGAAGTTGAGCGGTCTACCGATGATTATTTTCTAGATTTAAATTTAGGCGCTATTTATAAAAATGAAACTTCATGCGTGAACAGCCACCCTTAGAAGTGGAAGATTCTCTTCAACATTAAATGGGACCACTGTGGAGGTGTCCTCTTTACAACAAAAGAAGAATCGTCAAAATCGGTTCACAAATGCCGTGCCGAGTTATCGCATAACATACATACAAACAAAAGTAAAAAATAACATACAGCCGAATTGAGAACCTCATCCTTTTTTTGGAGTCGGTTAAAAGTACAACTATATACAGGACGTCTCATGGCTCTGGGGCACAGAGGGAAAGTTTTAAAGAAAAGAAAGGCACTGTCACTGCGCACGTCACCCTGAGACATAACGTGACAAGTCCCATGTGCCTATAATTTCACCAGCACTCTTACCCTTCAAAATCGAAACACAGTACCTAATGCTGACATTACTGCTTGGCGGCAGAAATAGGTAAGGTGGCAGTACTACCCTGGACGAACTCTTTCACACGTAGCTCTTCAATGATAAATTATTCTGCTGTATTCAAATGATATCTTTGAATGCAGCATTATTTACTTTAGAAAATAAAACAAAGTCTCCATGAAATAAAATATAATATCTACAATATTGTAAAGTACTTTCCCTCTGTGTTCCAGAGTCATGGAATTTTTTCTACTCATTCTCTAGCTGGTCAGATATCTGGTAAGTTTTTTTTATAAAATACTAAATGACAGGACGAACAAGTCGCGCTCATGGTGGTAAGTGACATGCCTATCGATAACAGTTGCAGTGCCACTCAGATCTTTAAATGGTAAATATCTTGACACTCTGCGCCCGTCACCTTGAGACATAACTTGTATAGTGTGTTCTTATTCTTTAACGTAGTCCGTCTAGAATCGAATTTTGTTGTTGCTTTGATCTATTCACATTATGTGTATAATTATATACTAAATACATTACACAACATTAAAACCTCTTTAGTCACAACTTACTTTACAGCTGTAATTACATTCACATTCGCTAATGCACTTACATGTCAAACAGGTTATTTTAGATGCATTATATGTATATTATTATTGTCAACGTGTAATTTTACGCATAGTCGTTATATTTTTGCATTTCAAACAACTTAATCCCTCTCTTTGGTTCTGACTGAAAACCAGCGCCTTACGAAACTTTGGCATATGCTGAGTCAGCGCCGTTTCACTGCTATGACAATAATGTTTTGTTTTTTCTTTTATGCTTAATCTGTATATGTGTTATATCAGTGAATAAAGTGTTTTTCTATCTATCTAAGTCCCATGTGCCTGTAATTTCACCAGCACCCTTACCCTTCAAAACCGGATCACAGGAATGCTCACATTACTGTTTGGCGGTAGAAATAGGTAAGGTGACAGTACTTCCCTGGACTAACTCTTTCACAGGGACTCTACTGTAAGCAAAATTAATAATAAACACCTGATTGAATACCTTTGATATTTTAAAAGATCCTTCGATCCGGCCGGATTCGAACCGACGTCTTCTAGCAAACCGTGCAAGACGCTATGCCAAATAAGCCACGGAACGAACCAGCGGACCTTACGAATTCTATGTGCCTGTTTGTCGAATCTTTGTATTTGACTTTCAACGACTTTTTAGTCGTAGCGTACAAATCTATGAATGTATTTCGTCACCCAGTTGGGTAACTTTACAGCTACTAGCCCTAGCTAGAGATGTATGTATTAGTTATTTTAATTTTACTGTCCTTTATACTGATCTTAGTATTAAGATCCCTTATTATAATACGTATTACAAAGGTATCAGATGATAATGCATGATTCTGAGCTCGTACAATAAAATCATATACTTATTTAATTACACAAATTTTCGGAATAATATTTATATTTGTATACATACTTAAGTGAAATGCAATATTTGCTCCACAAGAACTTTATATCCTAAGTAATAATGCTTTTCACAGCTGTTATTTAAGGTTCTAAGGGTTAAACCAGTTTTAGTGAGCAACGCGTTAGCGTGCCATCTACATTACGATGTTACAGATCAGCTCTTTAGAGAAATGACCTCAGTGGCCTACGGTTTGCAATGTGACGCTGAAATTAGGAAAAAGGACTTTACTAAATCCATTCTGGGTGTTCTGGGTGCGGATGTGAATTCTGTGACTCTGGTTCTCATAGAAAAGGGAATGTCCTATATAGTTTGGGATGGAATCAAGGACGTCTTTGAATTACGTGTGCTTTCCTCGAAATACAGATTTCACAATGATGTTAGACAATACCTAATGATTTTTAAACACCTGTAACTTAAGGTCCAAAACGAAAAATAGTACACGAAGGGTAAGAAAAGCGAAAACGAAAAGGTCACCGACCAGAGAAATGTAATTTCAAGTTGAATTCGATTTCTCTGTCGGAACCAACAAGCGATGTTACGTACGATAGTTTCGTAACAAGAGCTATTTTTATATGTTCCTTTATGTTGCTATTATACGTAAAATTGCTTCATTAGTTTAAACCTAGTGTGTAGTAGGAGTAGAGCTCCTCATGAATAAGTTCGTCCAGGGAAGTACTGCCACCTTACTTATTTCTGCCGTCAAGCGGTAATGTGACCATTACCGCGTTCCGGTTTTCAGAAGGGGTGCCGATGAAATCAAAGGCACCTGGGAGTTGTGTTAACCTGTGTTACAGGAGTCAGTGTCCTCTCTCAAACATTTGACACAGCTTATATTACCTATTTCTTAACAATTTTAATAGATGCATTATTCAATATGTATTATATATTATATGTTTTACTGCATGCGTGCGTGCGTGCGTGCGTGCGTGAGTGCGTACGTGCGTGAGTGCGTACGTGCGTGAGTGCGTACGTGCGTGCGTGCGTGCGTGCGTGCATGTGTGTGTGTGTGTGGTTTGTATGTGACAATATACATTCGCGCGTTAGTAGTATAAGGTGTATTTTATTGTTATTACCTGCAAATTCGTTTTTTTTTCGCAGTTGCTACAATAACGCTTCAGTTTTATGGTAGTCTAAAGTTAATAGCCAATTCTTAGTTTTAAGTTTAGCTTCACGAGCAGATAACGGATATATGTTTAAAGTTTTATTAATTTTATTATACAGGTACGGAGCCATAAATAGTAACTGACGTCTAGCCCAAGCTGTGCGACATTTAATAGATCAAAACACATTAGTGCGCGTGCGCTTTTCGATGTAATTGTCTTTGTAGTACGGAGTGATTCTATGCTGCTCGATTACTAGTTGCAAAACGTACAACTGCCTTACACTTAGTACTTGGCATTTGTCATGCAACGATGTAGTAGGAAATCTGTACCGACTAAAAGTCATAACTTCAAATACGGATCTTTGTGCTCTTTTTAAAGTTAATAAATGAGTCTTAAAGGCTCCACACACTTATGTTTCGGGGTAGTAGTAGTAGTGTCCTTCAGATCTTTTGCGATTTAAAGCTGAGTGGCTCTGTAACTGCTACAGACAGGCGTGTTGACACACGTATTTTGACACACACTTGGTATCATAAAAAAGTGTCTTAGAGAAGACGTCGTTTTGTTAAAATACGTAAATAAGTCTAAAATAAAAAAATAGTATTTTATGCAATCGCTGCATAAAATAGATAAGAGATTTTAAGTCCTAATTATGTAATTATTGCATACAATACTTTTTCTGCGAGTAAATAAAATAATGAAACAGAACCAATATTTCATTACATTGTATAGTTTGTTAACAATCCATGAAAACAAACGCATTTTTTTTAATAAATTTTAATCCATTTATTAGGGTAGGCAAAGGTTCCACCATACAGCCTCTTCATATATTTAGACGAAAGCCAAACAAACGCTACAATAAAAAAAAATTAAGAGATGGAATAGACGTGGCCAAGTATCGCATATATTTTAACCAATCATTTTTTGTATAAAGATGTATGGCCCGGTTGTAAGACTTTTAGGCCAATTTAACCAACCAGGAAGCAGTACAACGTTTGAGTAGAGTCCAAATTGATATTTCAATTAGCAAAAATACGATGTTCTTTTTCTGAAACTTATTATAGTTCTGTATACAGTACTACAATACTCATTATAGTTAAGTTAGTCTGTGTACAGAACTTTAATGAAATTTTTCAGCTCAGTGGCGAGTACCATAGACAATAGAATTTTTATTCAGAACTAAAAAGAGCGCTGTTATGATATTGTTTATGAAATTATACTTGACAGATTAAATACTCAGGGAATTGTACTCCCTTTCAAAGTCTTAATTTTTTAATTACATTAAATATGGGCGTCCTGAACGGTTATTTCATGTTTTTTCCACGACAGTTTCCAGAATAGGCTGATTCTCGGGGTAATATTCCGCGAAATTAGTCACAAAAATGTTAAATTAGACTGTCTGAATCAGGCTGAACGTGACTGCATATTTATGAATAACGTAGAAACACAAAATGAAAAGCAATTGTTTCTTGGAACGAGAACTAAGTTTGTATGGATGTAATCGTACAGTCGTTATTGTTATAAATTACTGCTATTCATGTTAGACCTGGTGTTGTAATCCACAATTCTCATCAGCAGGACATGCGTTTTGGAATCCCGAAATGATTTGAATGAATTATTTTTTCCGGAACCGAAAGTCCCAACAGCGTAATAAATTTTTAGAAATTACTCCTGATATTCTATAAAACACATAAATACAGTGAATACCGACATCTCTAGCCAGGACTGGTAGCTGCCTAAGTCTCCCTGGGCTCAGGGGTATCCATAAAGATTTCCCCCCCGTCAAAAAAAAAAAAAAAAGGACTGGTAGCTGTATAGGTACCTAACTGGGTGACGAAATACTTTCATACATTTCTCATAGATGGTGCTACGGCTAAGAAGTCGTTAAAAACCAGATACAAAGATCCGACAAACAAACACGTAGAAAAATTTGTGAGGTTCGCTGGCACGGTTTGCTAGAAGACGTCGGTTCGAATACGGCCGGATCAAAGGAATTTTTTCTAAGTGTTCGATCTTCGTATTGATAATTATTTGTATTGTATGACATTCAATAAAGCACTGAATTTTTAGAAAGTTAACATGGATTTAGAGCGGTGGCAGCCCAGTCGAAAGTTGTTTCTCAATTGAGAGGTTAACGGTTCGAGTCCCTGTGGCGGCATGTACCTATAACTTTAATAAACAGGGTTATTTTTACAACCTATCAGGACCATATTACTAACATCATAAACAACAACTTTTGTTCTATGACTTTTTACAAAATATAATAAATGTACCAAACGCAAGCTTCGAAGATTTTAAGATGTGTGTGTCCATGGCACCCGTGACACAGGGTTTCCCTATTGCGGGGCTATGTTGAGTGTGTGCGTTATTATTATTATTATTATATTTTCTATTCTGATAGTGTTATAATCTCCTTTGTATATTTTTCTTATGATTATTGCTATTTATTTTATTACTACAAAAGTATTTAAGTATTCCTATTATATATTATTATTTGAGTATTTATTCTAGTAATGTATATATTTGATATTATAGTTTATATTATTTACTTTGTTGATGAGTAGTGCATTTGTTTATAACCACTTTCATTACAAGATATTCTTTGGTTGCACCCCCTATTCCAACGGTTATATTTCTATCCTAAGGTTGCCTGGAAGAAACTGTTACATAGTAAAAAGGCCGCCTGTTGTACATTATCTAACTTTGTGATACTTACATTACTGTTCTGTTTTGTCATTGTAATTTTTTAATGTGCAATAAAGAATATTTCATTCATTCCATATCTCTCAGTAATAGAGAAAGAAAACATCAGTAATGAAACCTGCACGTGGAAGAACGCTCACAACCCTCGTAAAACTGTGTAAAATTCCCAACCCCGCATCCCTCTCCCGTGCTTAGCGGTGGGACGTTTAACGGATAGATGACATCATCCATTTAACATAATTTTATTAATATTTACAATTTTAGTGGCAGTAAGTAGTAATGTGAGCATTACTGCGTTCTGGTTTTGAAGGGCAAGGATGTTGCTGAAATTACAGGCATATAGGACTTTTCAACTTATGTCCCAAGGTGACGGGTCCCCTCAAATCTCTGAGATTTAAAGCTCTAAGTGGCACTGCGACTGTTATGAATAGCCGTGTCGCTTACTATCCTGACATTGACTTGTTCGTCATATCACTTAGTGTTATAAAAAAAAGAAAAATTTACTTTGTTATGCACTGTTTATCGTATAGTATGACGTACTGATTATTTGTATGATCGCGATAAAGAGTTCATAAAACTTATTGACTTTATTGTTTCATATTTTATTTTTATTGGATATCATGCTGTTTTTATTACCATGATATTCATCTTTTTTTTTTGTGAAAATACTTTACTAGTTTGTTATTATTCATACAAAAGTCGAGCAAATACAAAGAAAAATTCGAACAGACTGTATAGAACCAGCGCCTGTCGCCTAGAACGTTCCAGGGAATTATTAAAATTACGAAAAAAAAATGCCAACGAAATTTCGCTAAAATAAATATTCCTTACAGAACCAGAAGACCATTCTAACTTTCTTCGCATGAGCAACAAAATTTTTGAAACTTTACTATCATGATTACCCCTATATAATATATTAGCCGACAGCTGATGTTTTGTTAGGGAAACTTGCCCGCATATGTTCAATCTTGTTTGTCAAAAACGTTATCAATTTAGATTTCCATAAACTACGTATATTATTTGACAAACGCATTGCATACCAAACCACAAAGGGCAAAAAAGTTTGGCAAACACATAAAGTTTGATAGATTTTTGAACGTGTACAGGGCGCTTAATATTCACTTACTGAATCCTGTAGTTGAAATGAGTTTTTGGACATTAATTTAATTTGAAAACATTTTCGAGAAAATCAACAACTAACAGTCACTAATCGCTCGCGCTATCCATAGTAATAAGTTGCCATTAGGTTTTGTTATGATGGAATAAGTGCGCATTTAACCTTTAACTCACCTGATGGAAAGTGACAATGAGGTCAACGCTAGATGGGCCTTAGGTATGCATCCTAAGGCTCGTCGCCCACCGATGGGATGGCTCGGCAGAAGATTTTTAGGTGACGAAAGGTAGGCACTTTAAAGTGTGGCATTGTAGTTGAAAATTCATTAGTAATGGTCGTAACTACAAAAACAAAGCTGCGGGATGCTTATATACCGAGGATACAGCCTTAGGGAGGCTTCGGCAGGTTTTGGGACTCCAAGTGCGGTTATGCAGGTATGCAAGGCGATGGGAAGCTGAGATCTGAGGAGAGGTCAGGAGCGAGAACAACACCGCGATGGAATGCTGCGGCATATCTAAGGATGCTTCGGCATGTGTGAGGTTGTCACGAGTAATTGCCGACAGTATGCGCTTGCATGTAGTGATGTTGAAAGAACCCCTGCCGAGCTGTTCAGTCACTGGATGCCAGGCAAAATCTAAGTCAAAGAATCATTTATCCCATAGGTAAAATACATGTACACTTGAAAAATGTCACATTTAAGCTACTGTTCGTTCACTACGCTGATTTCCCTGAGAAGAACGAGCAAGAAATCTAGGGATTGCTCTTTTCAAATTGAATGCTAACGAAATGCACTTTGAATCAAATTTGCGTGGAATCTAGAGCCATGTCGTCTTTCTATACATCTTTATCTAACACGTAGTCTTCAATTTTGTAATATGACTTTTCAATCAAAATATTAAAGTACTAAACAATGCCCATTTACTCTCCTCTCTAGTCATCTATCCTGTATCAGAGACGCAATCCTACGGAACATCCTTTCACATCCGTGATCCAGGAATGTTTTCCTCTAGCAATTTCTTTTAAGTGGGTCCAAAGGTGCAAAACAGGAAACTAGTCTGGATTTCCGCTAGCCTAGTCGCAATCTCAAATTGTGTGGCTCATACTCTTTACAAACATGTGCAAAACTATTTCTTGCAGTAACGATAGTTACAGTTGTTAAGTAGTTTGTAGTAGCAGATTACTTTTTTTTTATTTTAAGTGTTGAATTCGGAGATTGCTCAATGACTGTTTGGAAACGGCATTTATTTGGATGTCATACTTAAGCTGGTGATTGTACTAGAGCTTCGGGATGCATCTGTGACACAGAATAAGGTCGTTAGAAACGGAACCTACATTTCCTTAAGCGGCAATAACAAGAGTCACTGAATAAAGTTTTAATTCATAGTTTCCTTTACCGAATAGTTTTAAAATATAGTAAAACCAGTTTTTAAATAGCCAATTTCTAGAAATTAATTTCAATTACAAGAACCTTATCTTACCAATCTTTAATCATTCAAAGGTTTTCTATTCAAATTATATAACTGCCGCGTCGCCGTACGGTTACCATCCTGGTCTGCCACGCAGAGATCCCGGGTTCGATTTCGGGGCCGGGAGAAATATTTTGCATGACCTACATATTTATATAAGCATAAAAACATGGCTAACTATTTAATTAACTATTTTATTAGCAAAATAAATGACTATGAAAACGCCTTGTACGAAAGAGAGCAATGTTCTACAGCAAAAATCTATTTACTAGGGCGATATAAAACATAAAGCCCGAGATACAATTCTGAAGGCCAGACCGCCGGCTCCTTGACCTGAGCTATCTGAGAATCAGGTCCTTGGCACGCGATACGTGGTCGTATAACTTACCAATGCGGTAATTTGAGCGCGTAAATCGCAAAGGGCAATTATTTATACTGCAGTTATTTGCATCTTTAGTGAAGCAAACTGACTGGACTGTCTAGGCCGATCATTTGTAATTTTTAACAATGAAGCAGATTCGGCACGTCAATATTAATTTCAAAAGTTTTACGAGTACCAATACGTGACTCTTGAAAATGACCTATCGCTGCTTTCAAATGCATTGCAGTGGTTAACATTGCGTACAGTATGACTTAAGAGACTCAAAAATTTGGGCTTCATTTGAGATGTTTATGTTGATACAATGGCTTTTATTTTTTCTATTTTAACCGACTTTGACAAAAAGGAGGGTTTTCAATTCGACTGTATTTTGTTTTTGTATGTATATTACTCGATAAATTCGGCATTTGTTAACCGTTTTTGATGATTCCATTTTTGTTGGAAAGAGGTTACCTCAGTATTGGTCTTATTTAAATTTGAAGAAAATATTCCACCTCTAAGGGTGGCAAACTAGGAAATGATCCGGTTTCGCGCAATTTTTAATTCCACGAACTTTTGAGATCGGATTTTTAGTACACTGTACTGGGATTATTGTATAATTCTAACATTACTAATTACTCTAATAACTCTTATCATTCTAGCTCGCCAGTTCGATTCCCTGGCAGGGTTGTAAGTCGAGTTGAACCGAATTCTCGTAAGAAATTAATAAAACTCTTGTGTCACGTGAAATACCTCGTATGTTTGTAAATTAAATTTATAAAAATCAGTAAAATATGATCAATTCACTTGATTTATTCTATGTAGGAATTGCATCATGGTTGTAGTCACTATGGAAGTTAATAGTGTCGGGGCTATTGCTGCAATAGGTGTCTATATAGTGCCGCCAATGTTATGCGACTTATCATTTTGTCGGTAGATTTAAAATCAACCAAAGTAACATAAACATAGGTCAGTATAAAATTGATAGAAAAACAAACCGACCTCAAAAGTTATTCATTCCCTAGTTTGACACCTTTACAGGTGGAAGGTTTTCGTAAAATTTAAATGGGACCACTACTGTGTTACCCTCTTTCCAACAAAAAAAGAATCATCAAAATCGGTTCTCAAAGTGCCACTCAGAAATTTAAATCGCAAAGATCTTAGGGCACTGCCACTGCGCCCGTCACCCTGAGACATAAGTTGACAAGTCCCATGTGCCTGTAATTTGACCAGTGCCCTTACCCTTCAAAACCGGAACATGTTAATGCTGCCATTACTGTTTGGCGACAGAAATAGGTACGGTGGCAGTAGCAGTACTTTCCTGGACTAACTCTTTCACAAGGAGCTACTACTGCTACAATTATTATAACACCATGAAATATGGTCCCAATTATATTATACGGGAGCCCTTGTCCGTGGCACAGTGTGGTCGCGTAATAGTATGACAGCCTCATTAGGCTGCGGTAATTCGAGAGTCGGCTGTTTTATTTGTTACGCATTTTGTGGTTAGATGTATTGAAACTTTAATAAACTGTTTTAAGAAATAAAAACAGTAACACTTGACATGCGTCAGATAAAAAAATGGCGATGACCAGTGCAGTAAAGGCATGTCCTAACCTTAAACTGGCATGTACACAAGCTACTCAAGGCGCATTTTAAAGTACATAAAACCTAAATTCTGTTAAATATTATTTTAATTTCAATGTTTGTGGAGAAATAAGCGTCGTCTTATTTATTTTAACTACTGATACTGGTATTTATTTTAGAACGATTAACCTTATAAAATAAAAAAATAATCGTATCGAATGTATTGTCATTACAATGAATACTAACAAGCTATTCGATTTCTTGAGTGATTTGAGTCTAAGCCTAATTTAGTCGGCAGAGGAAGTGGTTAGATTAGACAGCGATAAGGCTAAAGACAGGAAAAAGATAATAATAACGCTGATCTCCAATGAACGTTTGAGCATAATACAGAAACATGAAAATATTATATTCAAACGCCATAGGCAGATGTGATGACCTTACAGAACTGTTTGCGGTTGTGGATTTTAGAGCAAACAATCAGTTTACTACATTCATGAGTAAAAACTAGGCTAGGTCGAATGGTGAAAAAGGTGCCACATTCCTGTTGCTATTGCGATTGGACTAAGACTCGGATAGGAAATGAAACTATTTTTCCGGATTGAAATCGCGTATATTTCTTTTTTTTTTGAAATAAAAATTTAAAAAAGAAGTAAAAACATTTGTTTGAAAAAACGAATATATGCGATTGAAATCCGTAAAAATAGTTTCATAACCTATGTGTAACAATCGCGAAAACCTAAGAACTCGACAAGACTTTGATTTTTAAAATATTTACAAAATTAATTTCAGATTCAAATATGTAGTATTAGTATTGAATTTTGGTGATCCGCTTTGCACTGCACTGTGGGCGCTGGATGAGAAAAACTCGGGTTCGACTCAATAATTTGGAAAATGAAATTTTCTGAATTTTATAATTTTATAAGAAACTACTTTTTCAGATCGACTTCTTAGGTTTTCGCAATTCTTTGACATAGGAAATGAATCTCTCATCTCAGTCAGTTAAAAAAAAACAAATATACTCGATTAAGATAAAAAAAAATTCCTACGTTTTCCAATTTAAATCGCGTATATCGACTCACCGTAGAACAAAGGTCTATGTGCAAGACTACTTGTTCTCAGGACTAGTACATTTCGTTCGTTCTTCTTCGCTTCGTTCGCTGTGGATGTCAGATCTACCGTTGTTCGATTTTATATTTCCGAAATGAAATAAGATATAAAAATTCTCAAAACACGGGCCTTAGTTTGAATAACGAAATTATATATTTATCCTCTTTTCGCTGTATAATCACATCGGACTTTGTTCTGCGGATGAATCGATATTTGTTTTTCAAACGAACCAACGTTTCTGGCCCTTTACAGGTCACATTCAATTATCCACAAAACGCATAAACAAATATAAGCGAGCAATTAAAACAAAAGAACAGTAATGTGAACAAAAAGGATGGAGACTCAGCATTGCTGATTTGAGGTGAGATGATGGTAGGTGAGACTATCAGATTTGGTCTGGGTGTTTTGGGTGTGAATTCCCTTTCTCTTATACTCATAGTACAGCGAGCTTACTAGTTTGAAACCAGATAATTAATGTGATTTTAGGACATATTATTATTAAACAATTTAGTAGTCTGAGTGTCAGTTATGCAGGAACTATACTCGTATAGTTACGACCAATGTACCTAAAAGACCTTGAGGCCTACTTTGCCGAGTAGGTCTTCCTTAACAATTAATTATATAGCAATCAAAGAATACATTTGATTTTTTATCCAACGAAGCATTGTATTTAAAAGTTATAGTTCCGGCATTATATCAATTCAACATCACGTCTTAAACTAAAATTAATAAAACTTACTGTAGCTCCGTGCTTCGTGTGTAGCAAGCCGCGATATCAGTCATCATTCCACGACAAAGTGGGGTTGTTTCAAATACTCGCCCTCGTTTCATGCAACTAATTACGGTGTGTTACGTTATTTTTAAGGCCGCACTTATTTGCGTTATTAACAACGAGGACATTGTAATAATGAACTAGAATATAGAGATCGTCAACCTTTAAATTGAAATATATTGTTCTACGCAAGAACGTATTCAAAGAATTATACAAGTCATAGCATGGATTTTCTCTAATGAGAGTTCATATGTTTTTCAGGGGTTGTAAGCCTTCTTCGACATGCAGGTCTTATTACGATGTTTTCCTTCACTGTTAGCATGAGCTATGGCTAATAAACGTTCACAAATGTACATAACCACATGCCGCCACAGGGTTCGATTCGTAGACCAATCAACAGCGAAGCCACCATTCTACCACTGTGCTACCAAAGCTCTTATTACAAAATTCAAGCTGAATTGCTATAAAAGTCCAACTTTAGGTAACCACTGTAAATAAATGATCAACCCTCAATCATAGAATCTCAAAGTTTCATGGTAAGGGAGATTAAAATAGATTATCATAATTGCACTGTTCCTTAGGAACGTGTAATTTACTCCAAGAACTTCAGATTATGGGTCGCAATTTTGTTATTTCATTTGCTGTAAAAATTATTATCCTAAAGCTATAGAAGTACTATTATAATTGAAACAATTTTTTCGGATCAAATGATGGCTATATTTTATTTTTTCTTTTTCGGATCTATCACGTATATTTGTTTTTTTTCGACAAACCAACGTTTCGGGCTTTTTATAGGTCCCATAAACACGGCTGATTTCTTTGAAAAAACTAACATATGTATGCGATTTTGATCCGAAAAATAAAATATAGCAATGGTGAAAAATTAAAACTAGATTTTGGAGAGTTACTAGTCTTATTCTATAATGATTCATCGCGAATTAGTCAATATTTATTGTCATAATGTGAGCATTACTGCGTTCCGTTTTTGAAGAGTATGAGTGCTAGTGAAATTACAGACACAAGGGACTTATCAACTTATGTCTCAGGGTCACGAGCGCAGTGGCAGTGCCCCGCAGATCTTTGGTGATTAAAAGCTCTGAGTGACACTGCAAGTGATTACACTTAGATTATTTGAAAAAACAAATACACGCAATTCAGATCCGAGGAAAAAAAATAACGAACGAAATAAAACTAATAAAATACACCGTCCTTCATATCAAAAAAAGATATTAGTCATATTTGGACAGCTAAATGGCGTGTAAGATTAGTACCACGTGCATTTTTTTTTTAATCTGTATTATTATTATTATTATTAATACAAAGATCGAATACTCAGAAAAAATTCCTTCGACCCGAACGGATTCGAACCAATCTCTTCTAGCATACCGTGCCAAATGCTATACCAACTAAGCCACGGAACGAACTAGCGGACCTCACGAATTTTTCTATGTGTTTGTTGCCGTCTCTTTGTATTTGGTTTTTCAACGACTTTTTAGCCATATTATTATTAACATCCTATTTTCAGTTTATCACTGGAGATGCGATATGTATTTACTACTTATGTGATCAATCATGTCGTTACGGCGGAATAATTCACACGTAATATGGTGGATAAAAAAAGTTCTACATTATTGCACGTGGTGCACTGAAATCTGAACACGAACCAAGTCGCGGGAACAAGTTACTGATAACATTACAACGCCAGTGCGTTTTAAATGTTTCTGTTTGGTATTGATTAAGGTGGCGTGGTCTGGGGGGTTAAAAATCGATATTACTGACGTCACATCGCCTTTTCAATCTCGATCGAAACGTGACCATTAGTAACTAACATTGTTTTTGTGGAAACACCATTTGGTGTAGTTCAGCTTTTTAAATATTCTATGTAACAAATCATACTATTGGCATGTGATTATACGTCAAAAATACTTTTATCATATGTAGTCATAAAAACAAATTACGTGTTAGGGGTGGCTGAAAAATAATCACTTTTGACTATTTTCAATTCAAAAATAGTACTAGCCACTGTCGTGACGCATTCGTTATTCTTTTTTCAAAATTAGTTAGACTCTTTTGTTTATTACGTTCCTCTTTGAAAGGACAAAATGGCGGAAAAAAAAACCAATTTTTTTATCAGAGTAAAGCTGCTTTTACACCAGAGTGGTGCGACGTGGCGAGGCGGTGTGCGAGGAAAAATCCACCAGCAGGATTACGTCATTTTCCTCGCCTCGCTTAGCGCAGCTCCGTCTGTAGCTAGTTAGCGGAGCTAAGTATTTGTGCATACAAAATAGCGAGAGATGTGTACGAGGGATGTGGGCGAGGAACGTGTGTAAAACGAAGAAGGAAACTAGAGCTACCGAAAGAATGACACTAACTGACACTGACACATCGCCACCGCTCACCCCATCACACCGTACCCCGCCCGCGCATAGCTGAAGAGTCCGTAACGCATCCTCGCACCGCGCCGCTGTACCTCCTCTCACCGCCTCGCTACCTGCACATCTCTGGTGGAAAGGCATCCTAATGTGCCTTTGTAAGAAATATGATAAGCGCATTTCCTATATCTATGTACATTCCGTACTGAAAAAAGTAGCCATGGTCGTCTTTTATTTCATACTTTGTTAGATTACTTTTTAGCCGCCCCTCGTAACTCTCCTATTTAAGCATACTAAAGTTATGGACTTATTTCGTTCGTAGAATCTTTAAACCTCTCTCGTGAAAAGTTGTCATTTTGCGGATGTGACCTTATTATTCCAGTCGAAATTAAAGATCTTTATTGAAATCGATTATTTATCTTATGTTTCTATAAATTTAATGCGATACATAGAACTCTTTTGCGACGGGAGACAATCTATTAACAACAATCGTTCATTGTGCAGTTTAAGTGTATAAAAGTGTAGAGGCATCTGTTCGGAATTTATTAAAGGTACTACTAAGCTTTTTACATATTAAATAAATAAATAAACAATGAACAAAAAAATATTTTTGCCAAATCACCAAAAAGAAAACTCTGTATTTTTGTTTTAATTTGGCATTCACTATGGATACGTGCATTTATTTTAAATCGTATAAAGTTTCCATTTAATGGATTGACGATCTCGGTGATGGTTATCATTGTGGACCGTAGATGAGGAGTTCAAATCTTCGAAACCGCATTTCGGAATTGAACTTTTCGAATTTGATTCTGGTCTGAGTGTTCTAAGTAGTGCCCCGGTATGATTTTAAGTTTTTCGTGTTTCAAATTCCCTACTTTGAGACCAGGCAACTGGTGTGGTCCTTTAATTGGTATTACATGCTTTAAAGTGTAACCACAAATATTTGTTTCGGTGACGACAATTTTGACCCTGTCTTTGTCTTATTATAACTTTTTAACTTTGTTTCAAAAATAAATTATAGCCAATGTTAAACTTGATGTAAATTACATATTAAAAGAAAATCCTAGCGCCATATGTGCCTATCACGCAAAACATATCTTGCATGCAAATAAATGTATTATAAGCAAATCTAAAGAAAATTGACAAACAACGCACCTTTGGAAAACAGAGGCGTAGATCGCGGCCTTCATAAAAACACCACAGAACTATGAAGTAAGAAAATCGGACGCGACAAAGAAGATGAGAGCGCGCGAGGCATTGACCGACTAGGGACGAAGCTGCCCGAGCCGTGTCCCGATCACAACTGGAAGGCAACCACGTCTGCACCAACGAAATTCCAGTGACGATGCACTAGCCAAGTAGCCAGACGCAGACCAGACGATATAAAACTCAAACAATGACTGTGACTCATGCATGCTTCTGCGAAGTTCCTGTCTAGACGTCGTTAAGTTTAGAAATGTTTGTTTATACGTTTTGATTTTATTTTATTAAGTCCAAGTGCCGAAAAGTCTGTCATTTATGCCTATTATTAAAGGAATAGAAAGCGTCGATATAAGTATAGCTCTTGCGGTTCGTGACAACTATCAGCTATTAGTAGTTCAAATATCAACATTTTACACCACTTTAAAAAAGAGGAGGTTCTCAATTCGACTGTATTTTTTGTATATAATTAATTATGTTATGCGATTACTTCATCGTCAACCAATTTCGATGATTATTTTTTGTAGCAAAGGGCGTGCCTTAGTAATGGTCACATCAGAAATTTGAAAAAAAAAAATATGAATCCTGTTTATTGGATTCCACCCACTTTCCGTTAGCCGATTTCAGTAAAACTTGGCTGATAGATAACAATTCATATACTTTTGAAGTAGGTTTTTTTACTGTTAAAAAAATGAATGGTAACAAAATTATACATTACTGATATGCCGCATCTAAATAAGCTCTATACTCTTGTTTTATATGGTCGGGGAATCATACCGAGTCAAGACCACATTCGATCGGTGCAACAAGACAAAGCGATGTCAACGGCCGCCGGGACACTGCACCGGCTCGACGGAAGCCAGACCCCAAATGCAGGTGGAATATTGCATCAGGGGAGTTAATGTTCTGTCTGGCTTGTGGTTGAGCTATACCTACCACCCACAAAAGCTAGGTACAAAGAGCTAATCGATTCGTAGACTTTAGAAATCACACGCTTGGAAATTGGATTTATTTTCAGACCAAGTGTCTGGAACTATTGAAGAATTAATACTGGGGAACGTAAAGATTATAACTACGAGGGAGGGGATTGAAAAGTTCGCGGCCTAATCAAGAAAATAAAGTTAAATGCTTACAAAAATATTTTTCTATTTCGACGTGATCTCCATCTACCTCCATACATTTCTTTCACTTGCTTTCCAAAGCTTCTATATCAGTTTAAAAAAGATTCTTCAAGGTCGTAAAAATACTCATTTATTTAATGCTGCTTCGAAATTTTCATTTCACAAAAATCTGGGCTAGTGAGGTGTTTTTTTTAGGTTAGCAACAGATGAAAATCCGGAGGTGTTAAACCAAGAAAAAAGAAAAAAAACAAGAAAAGAAAAAATATCTGCAATCGCCTTGATAATCAATCTCCGGACTTTCATAACGAGATCACACACTTTTTCGAGGTTTTCATCAGTCGTAGACGCCGTGGACCGGCTAGACCTAGAGTCTTTTTCGATGGTCTCTCGTCCACGTTTGGATTCTGCAACTCATTTTTTTTCAACATGTCACTGAGGATCTTTTTCAGTGTTAATATCTTTTTAAACAAGTATTTCATAACAGCACGTTGTACAATTTTCTCCATTTTTTTTTAAATCGCTGCATTTGGTCTCAGTAAACTCGCCCTAATTTCAAAACCACTAGTACTACACCAATAAAATGTTGCATTGTGACAACCAATGAATATATGAATTAAATGAGAGTAGTATAAAAAAAAATACATTATAAGTACTTCTATGTTAAGTCGCGAACTACTCAATCCACTCTCGTATATTGACACTGTAGGTAGATCTGAGTACTTTTATCGCTTTACTCAATTCCTGAATACTACTGATCAATGAAAAATGGATAAATAAACTTCGGCGATATCCCTTTGTCCAATAGATTATCTAATCCACAGCCATACATAACAAACCCCTTCCCAAATGCCACAAAAACATTATCTGACTAAAGCGTGTGACAAATTTTGATAAAAGTTGCCACACTGTCTGGCAAACCGTTGCATCAGTGGACCTAATGGTTTTTGTTTCGAAGCACGGCGGCTTTAAGCAGCGATGCAACCGCGCGTTTGTTTCGATACAATCGCGCGTTTGTTTCGATGCAGTCGCGCGTTTGCATCGATACAAGCGCCTAGCAATCGCGCGTTTGCATCGCTGCTCAAAGTCGCCGTGTGTAACCGCTCTTTAGAGCCTACCTATTAAGAGGTTACCTATTAAGGTAGTACATCGTAACGAAAACTATTAGGTCCTTCGAGGCAAAAAAATTCGCCAAGAGTAACCAACCACAGATAAGTTGCGCTGACGTAATAAGACACCCTTTTTGTAAAGTCGAAGGAGATTCCAAATTTCACTTTCTTATATGAGGCATTACACTTTGTTTAAAAGATTATAGATGATAGCTGAGACTTGTACATGAATAAATTGTAAATATTTTCTAACTTCAAAGTAATATGCTAAGAAAATGTAATAACACTTAGGATAAAACTCGTCTGGCATATTTAGATTGGAACATCAGCGCGAAAAAAGTTCATTATATTTGCATAAGGCTCAGGATGATTTTAGGGCTCTTGACCTAACTTCTGGTGAATGACCAGGACCACAGATACGGCAGGCAATTGGTAAAAAAAAGGTTTAATGCCTTTTTATTATCGGTTGAAGACAATTCGAATCCGCGGGGGCCTGTTTTGCCTCCCACAGCTCAATCCACTTTCGGAGCGTTAGTGCCAGTGAACTTTCAAGTGATTCAACGGAATATTATAATACAACAATATGGATTCATTCGATGAAATATTGATATATCTTGTCATAGTAAAACTTACTTAACGATATATGGAACAGAACAATAAGAACTGATCAAAAGTGCTCCATGACAAAAAACTATGTTAAAGAACCTGGGATGTAATGCATATAGAAGAGACACCAGGAAAGTGGAGACAAAAACGAGTCTGTGAAGCCTTGTGGTAGAGGATTTCCAAAGATACTTTGGTACAGCCAGTGCGCGGTTGAGCGTATTTAATTAAGTACGAAAGGTTAATGTTGGGAGAAGGTAAAAAAAAAAGAATGGCTCGATTAATAATACTAACAGCAGTACAAACAAGCCTCTAAAAATGTTATTTATGTCCATCTGCGTTTTTACAAGTGACCTTTTCCAATAACCATGAAATGGTAATAGAAACTTGCAGGTGGCAAAAGTTCTGAGGACCGGCGACAGATGTAAATTGAATACATTTACCCAAGTTAACAATATCACACGTGATTTTTTAGATACGGCTTTGGTTCTTGAAGAAAAGCTTTTATTTGCAACTTTTTAGCAGCAGAAGAGGTCCTTGTGAAAGAGTTCGTCCAGGGAAGTACTGTCACCTTACCTATTTCTGCCGCCAAGCAGTAATGTTAGCATTACTGTATTCCGATTTTGAAAGGTAAGGGTGCTGGTGAAATTACAGGTACATAGGACTTGTCAACTTACGTCTCAAGGTGACGGGCACAGTGGCAGTGCCCCTCAAATCGTTGCGGTTTGACGCCTGAGTGGCACTGCAAATGTTATGGACAAGGCGTGAGCTTCCCATCAGGCGCACGACTTGTTTGTCCCGTCACTTGATGTAATAAAAAAAAAGTTCGTCCAGGGATGTACTGCCACCTTACATATTTTTGCGGCCAAGTGGCAATGTGAGAATTACTGCGTTGCGGTTTTCAAAGGTAAGGGTGCTGGTGAAATTACAGGCACATGGGACTAGTCAACTTATGTCTCAGGGTGTCGGGCGCGGTGGTAGTGCCGATCTTTGCGGTTTAAAACACTGAGTGGTACTGTTATGGAAAGGCGCATAGCGTACCAGCAGGCGTACGACTTGTTCGTCCCGTAACTTGATATTCGCAACACTCAGCAAGTACGTTACGTAAATTGGCAAATCCTTTCACTGCCGTGGCAAACATTTAGTGTATGCCATCAATACGACAAGATGATTATCAAAGAGTAACAGATTATAGATGTCTTAGTGGTGTGGTTTGTTACTAAGCTGCGTAGCAATTAACTTATTTTTTTAAAGAACGCATAAATATTGTCTTAAAAACAGATAAGCTGAATAAAGTGTCTGCTAACCCTTATGGTTATTCACCGAAATAGCTGTAAGTTTTTTAACAATAACTTGTTAACATAGTCTTTTGTTTTTAATATTTCTGATGGGAAACCTAGCGGGACATGCACGGAAATTATGAAGACATCCCGAAATGTGAATGATCTCTATGAAATGCAATCTTATGAATTCCCTCGGTCCATTCTTATATACGGTGAGAACTTAACTGTTTTCAAAAGTTTATCGTGTGTTTAGATCTCTAATTACAAATTCTGCAATTGTGGATTATTTAAATGATATGTAGATTGACTTGTAAGTACTTTTAAGCCTTTTTGAATCATGCAAAGATATGATTACCTGTTTAAATCCGAACATCGTAAGGAAACCCCCGCCTTGAAGAGAGTCAAAAAAACTTTCTGCTCCCTGCCTGCAGTAGGTAGGAAGGCAGTCCAATATACATATATATATATATTGCCAGACAACCACACCCATTGCCTGGTCTCAAACTAGGGATTTCTGAGTGCTATGAGTACCAGAGCAACGGAATTCTGAGGCACTACCCAGAACACCTAAATGTAAACCGTCAAGACACGGAGGTCGTCAAAACGATTTAATACCTAGAAATGAAATACTTGACCGTGTAAATAACAGTTTGAAATAAGTTGTACATAAATGACACTATGGTTGTCGGTTCAACCTGATAATTCGATTGAGTCACTGAACGTGAAAACGGCATTTAATCAAAATTACAGGTGGGCAAAATGTCTGCAACTTTATCGCACCAAATGTTCAAATAGTAACTAGGTGTCTAGAATTTAGCTGGTTTAAACGTGACCTTGTTAATTTTACTGCAAAAAGGACTTAATGCACCCTGACACAAATATGAAGTAACCAAACTTGTGGTACAATTTTACACTTGTGGCCTTTACCTATACGGAGCGCATTTGCCTGGTTTTAGTTCGTTTGAAGGTTCTTGCGGGTCAAAAATTTTCATAGAAATTTTATTGGCACACATGATTTAGGGACACGGGATGACAGCTCCATGGCCAATTAGAGCAAGTGTCATCAACATTGCCATCATAGTACAATCAGAGAAGTAGGGCAACTTCCACCTGTTCGACGCATTAATGCCTACACTTAGCTCGAAGCTAGGGTTGTCACATTAATATTTCAGTTGTACCTACAGGTTGTAAACATAACATTAAAAAATTAAGGTGTTCATTACAGTATTCTCGTGCTATATTGAAATTATCTTTGTTAAATCTTTTCTTTTGCCTAGAAAGTGCCTATGTACTCTGACTTTGAAAAAAGCCCAAATTATATTTTCAAAGACCCGGTTAGCAGGTAAAGAATTCCACACCCTTTTAAACAGGAAACACTTCCATTTTAAATTAATTCGGCCCAACAAAATCGCATGCCAAAAGTACTAAAGGTAGTATTTAGTAACGAAGTCTACAATTACTTTGCATGTTTTGAATTTGTATGTATATAAGCATGTAGGTTTGCACAAGTGCAAAATGACACCTGATCAAATGTTACTTTTACAAAGTAGGTTGCCGTGACACTAATTTCTGGAGCGTGGAGTTGGTTGTTGAGCCGCATGCAGTATAGATTCTCAAACGCACCTCTCGATTTCTTAACCGAAAACCAAACCAAAAGGAAATAAGTGACTTGGTCTGAATCGAATATTTCTTATTAAGTTTCCGGAACTCGCCACTTACATAAACAATATTTAAAAAGTAATTTCAACATTTGAAAATGGAACTCTTTGGCTTTTGAATACACTTTGTTTCATCTGACTGTCACTTCTTTTTACATTGTGGCGTCATCATAGAAATTGGTTGTCTACATCACCATGGATTTAACTCGTGAAGATTTCGTAGTATGATTTTCTACGACTTAAAATGTAATTCAACAGCTCAGCGATGCTTCAGCTTTTGGCGATGAAGCACCATGGAAGACCATTTGTTTGCCGGAAGTTATTGACAAACTCCGTACAAAATAACCGTAAACGCCGTATCATCTTGCACCACGATTATGCCAGTTCTTACACGGCCAGACAGACAAATGAATTTTTGAAGGTGAACAACGTTGACCTTATGAGCCAGGCCGCGAACAGTCCCGAACTGGCACCTTGTGACTTTTATTTATTTCCAAAAATTAAGAACCAGTTACGCGGTCAATGATTTTCATCACCTGAAGAGGCTGTCGAAGAGTATGAAAAATATGTTTCAGAGATTGTCACGGAGGAGTAGATATACATAAATGTTTATGTATATCTTTTTTTCGTTATTAGATATACATAAATGTTTTCAAAATTGGTTCATTCGTATGAAAAAGTGCAAAAGAAACATTAAATTCATTTCTGACCATTTATAGTTTTTTTTTCTTATTCGTTCTGGAAACTTATAGTGCGCCACACGTATTATAGATACAAAGACCAAACAACACAAAGACAAATTCCTTCGATCTGACTGGACACGAACCAGTATCTGTTGCCACATTGGGGCCACCGCCCTTACGAAATGCGCTACAGATTTAGATTTAGTAGCTGTAGAAGCTCCTTGTGAAAGTATTCAACCAGGGAAGTACTGCCACCTTACCTATTTCTACCGCCAAGCTTCAGTTTTAGAATGGTAAGGTTGCTGGTGAAATTACAGCACATGGGACTTGTCAACCTACATCTCAGGACGACACGGGCGTACTAGCAGTGGCATTCGTCACAATTAGTGAATTGAAAATTACTGAAGCGCTACAGACTTGAGTGTGTGAGTTATTATAGACTACACTTCAGTAATTTTTAGTTCCCTAATTATCATGACTGCAAAAGTGGCGCGCGCGTGTCACGACAGTGGCACTGCAACGTTTCTAAATATTTTATGAAAATTAGTAGAGGCGTGTCTGCAGGTAAGGGCCACGTAATGTATAGGGACGATAGCCATATGACCAAAAAAGCTCTTGGGGCTAGAAATTGAAACCGCCAAAAGACGATCAGGCACACCCCAGACCACTTGGCGTCCGGTGTCGCGCGCGCGGACTAGGAGGGCCGACCCCAAAAGAAATGGGGCATAAGGCTAGAACCAAGAGTAGAGGCGTGTCTGACTCTGTAAGCGTCTAGTTTGAAGGCGCCCTTAGGAGTCTTCATATTCCATTAACAAACAACATAAACCAAACATCCAATTTCGGTGGTGTGTCTGTCGAATATATATATTTACAGTTATAATTAGGGTAATGGAGTAATTTCAGGCACTCATAGTTTCCAATCTCATATGGAAATACCGAGATAATCATAAACAAACTCTGCCATACATCTATTCAAGAATTATACTTATATATTAGATTTAAAAATAAACAGTGCTCTGCCCCATTCATTTTATTTGGATCAATAAAGTCATAATCGTAAAATAAATTTTCTAAACGAACATTCGCACTTAACACTTTGATCGGTTGATGTGGAGTCAAGTGGAGTTAGATTCCAATCATAAATTTGGGTTTCTCTTTATGTGAGAGGACGTTCACATTGAAGAAAAAAATGAACTTTAATCAAAAGAACCTAGGGTGGTGGCACCAATGATCGTCACTTTAAGGGAAGTATGTCTTTAAATTTGAAAAACTTTTTGTTTTTAAACATATATGAATAGTGATTAATTTACTTGACAGATATCCTCAAGAAAGATTATGTTGTAGTATGTTTCATAAAAAACTTTATGAACATCCAGTAATTGTACAGGGTCAAGAGCACGTCAAGCTTTACACTTAAGGCTTAAATCCAACTCTATGCCGCTTACGATAAGAACGGTCCAAAGTACAAAGTGTCAAGCTTGAAGTGCTCTTGACTGTACAAAGGGCGGCTGAAAAGTAAACTCTTAAGATTATTTCAAATCTAAAAATAACACTGGTCACTATCATGACGCATTCTTTGTTTATTCTTTTTTCAAAATTACTGACACTTTTGTACGTTTCGTTTTGCACGCGGAAATAAAAACAAAAAGGCGGAAAAAAACAAAATTTAAAAATGCAACATCTTTTTTAAGAGACCAATTCCTCACTTTTAACTCCCATTCTAACAAATATAATAAGTGCATTTCCTACCTACATTTCCCATGTACTTTTCATATTGAGTAAAAAAAAGAACTAACCTTTATTGTCTTTTATTTCATTATAGGCAGATTACTTTTCAGCCGTCATTCGTACTTACGTACGTAATAAACGTGTTCCTGTGATTGAAATTATTGACCTAAATATTACTAGAAATTGATTTAAAAACAATTTGTCTAAGACTGGTGCGTGCCGGTCACTGGCGCTACACCTCACCACGATTCTTGTTAGAGTCAATCTCAGTAATTTAAATCCATTTTGAAGATTTTTTTATGAAATCAAGTGACGGAACAAACGAGTCGTGGGCTTGGTGGTAAGCAACATGCCTATCCATAACAGTTGCAGTGTCACTAGAACCTTTAAGTAGCAAAGATCTGAGGGCCATTCCCCCCGCCACCCTGAGACATAAAGTTGACAAGTCCTATGTATCTGTACTTTCTCCAGCTCCATTCAAAACCAGAACGCACTAATGCTCTCTCACAATCACTTTACTTGGTGGCAGCAATAGGTATGATATCAATAATTTTTATATGGAGCTCCACTGTTACTAAATCATGTATTTTTTATTTATTGATAAAAGTTTAAAAGTACAATTTAAAGATATACACATAGGTATCAATCTTTAATGACATAGATTTATTTGTGGTGAATGTGAATGCTTTGTTTTGTCAAATTAAAAACAGATTATTTTTTATACGTATCTAATTAAACGAATTCAGAGAGCACCACTAGTGCTTATTCCTCTTTTTTATTGGAAATTTAAGCTACTAAACATAGTAAATCTACAGAACTGCTATAACAATAGCAGTTCTGTAGATTTATCGAAGTTATCAATGTATGAAAACATAGTTCGACTTCAAAGAAGTATTCCATCAACATACACACACACTATCAATCATCGTCGTAGTCAGTATTTCAAACTTAAATGCTCGTTTGATGCATTAACAGGATGAAAATACGGCAATTTGTTTTACAGCACCAGAAGCAATTCGAGCGTTTACCTGTTCGTAAATGGCGTTTAAAAATAAATTGATTGATGCCATAAAACGGCCAGCACTTGAAAGCTGCATGTGTTCTTTGTCCAAAGTCTTTAATACTAAAAATTATTATTTGAATGCCAGGGTATTATTCATTTGTTTTGATTTAAAGCCGTAGATTAATTAATGTGATATAACTAAAGAAAGTGGTCTGTTAATAGGTTTTCTGTCGCATACATTTCAGAGAGTATGCGCTAAAACTTTCAAATTTTGTTCCTCCTTGTCACGTAGCCTTAGTGAAATGAGAATGGAGAAGACTCAGTGCATAAGATTTATTGTAAGAGATGGTAAAAGAGGAAAAGAAAGCCTGTAACAAAATGGTCTATTTAAGTATATAATATATAATTGCAATAGAAATCGACGTGAAGTTGAGACTAAGGAAAAGAACGTGATTTGTCATTTATTTTCTTTTTTCAAGAATTTTGATGGTAGTGACAACGGATAGAACAAACGTAAGAATAATGAAGAAAAAGGGAATTCGAGAATGATTCAAATTTTTTTTAAATAAGTGGCCAGGAACTCAGAGTAAAGCTCTGCAGATCGCAGAGATTTGAGGGGCACTGCCACTGCGCCCGTCACCCTGAGACATAATTTGACAAGCACCATGTGTCTGTATTTCAGCAGCGCCCTTACCCTTCAAAATCGGAACGCAGTAATGCTCGTATAACCGTTTGGCGGCAAAAATCGGTAAGTTGGCAGTATTTCCCTGGACGAACTTTTTCACAAGGAGCTACTGTTACTAAAAATAACTTACTTGACAATCGAGTAAAATCGTCACTTAAGTATGTTAGTAATGTGCTAAAAGATGCATTTATTCAACCTAACTAAGGTATAAATACTTCTTCGTAACCTTCAAATCAAGGCAGGAGCTATAATTATACGTCTAGAAAAAACTATACACTAACCATACAACAAGCAAAAACCGCATTTAATACCCATTCTGTCGACTCATCCTCTGAATCATACGATTTGAACAAAGATAGGGCTTTAACAAAGCTGTGTTCCCTGGGTTTGCAATGCACAAAAACCAATTTTTAAAGATACCTGACGTATTAAAAAACTAGCTTATCAACCTACAACGGACCCACGGGGTGTAATCAAAGAAGAATATGCCTATCGCCGTAAAGGTGCAATCTAATTGTAGATCAGTTGTATTTTTAGATATAACTTTAGATGCTAAATTGCAATGGGGTACGCAAATAACGCAACAACTCAGCTCTGCAGTGTGTGTGATTAAAAAAACACAAAAACATTCATACCGCTTTAATTTGTTTCAGTTACTATCACAGTTTGATGACACACGGCAATTAGCTTTAGGGCAATACCGCCGCATTTATTCTTGTTTCTCTTTCTGTAAGACATCAACAATATAAAGACAAGAAGTAGACCTACTTGTGACACACATACACGTTTTTTAGTTAAAAGACAATCAATAGCAGCAGCTTTTTAAAACTTATGAAAGCCAATGCAATAAGCTTCCCGCCATTAGAGTGGTCGTAGTAGCATGGGAACCCAGCTATCAAGTATCAACTTTAATTGGCCAGGATATGATTGTATTGTGATTCACAGATTTTTATCTAAGCTCATAGCGCGTCCTGGACGAAGACCTCGTGCCCTTGAGTGGAGCAGTGCCACAGGCGACGGCCTGCCAGCGCGTAGGTGTTAAGTATTCAAGTGTTAATTGGAGTAAGTACGCAATACGAATGATGAAATTAAAATTTAGTAATTTAAACTAATTTCGTAATCCTGTTTTCATGTTTAGGAAACTAGAAATAGGCTGGGATATCATCTTTATGTTGTTGATATACCACCAATACACACAAAGCGTTTCGATTTTTCTTCCCGAACACGTATAGTTAAAGTTTAAAATCTCTAAATAATCTGTTTAGAAATATAACATTGATCTTTTCACGGCGCGTGAATGGGCACTTTCCAAGCGACCGATCATGGTTAAATCTCGACCACATTGTCTCCCACAGAACGCTGTTGTTTCAGAAAGAGCCTTCAAATATATAATAAAAAAAAACAGCAGTTGGCTGGCACTCGGTTGTGTACTCCTTGTTTGGCAAGGTGTACGCCCTGGCTATTTCCGCCTAGATTAGTTTATTTACTCTCAAAGCCTATAAGCTAGCTGACGTTATAAGGGTGATGAACTAAAATAAATTTATGAATGCCCTAATCAGGATTCCTTAACCGTCTTTTGAACGCAATTTATTTACTGTATATGCTAATATATGCTTTAATAAAAGATATCGAAACGTAGTCTACATAAAAAATATCAACATGTATAGATTTAATTCCTCCCAAAAGGAGTGAGTCCTCATCAAAGAAGAATTTGGGAACCGGAGCTCCAGATTCAATACAGAAATAAAAGACCTAGTGTCTGAGTCGAATATAATCGGCCAGATAAAATCCGCTCGACGTCGCTGGTTGTGGAAAGAATGGAAGAATCTCGCGCTGTCAAAACGCGGTCATCGTTTTGGGCAACCTATACGGATCATGGTGTACTGGGCCGTTGAAAAAAAAAGATAAAAATGTGGTGCTCAAATGGTCGGAATTGACACAAGACCGAAAGAAATGGCATTTTTTAGTGTCAGAGGCCAACAACCACTTCGGGTAGTTGATCTAGTGAAGTAAGTATGTAAGTAGATTTTATTAAATCTCACAATATGGCCAAGTTATACCTAGTAGCAGTAGAGCTCCTTGTGAAAGAGTTCGTCCAGTGAAGTACTGCCACCTTATCTATTTCTGCCGCCAAGCAGTTATGTGAGCATTATTGCGTTCCGGTTTGGAAGGGTCAGGGTGGTGATGAAATTACAAGCCCATGGGACTTGTCAACTTATTAGTGTAGAGTTACTCACACACGAGGCGACTCATTTGTACCACTTGCTTGGTTAGTTTGTCACAACACCCCATGTTATTAAAATGTCCCACCTCACTGCCTCGAATTCCACAAATGCAACAATGATTGGTCCTGCACAGCCCGCTTTTTAACTGATTTTACATAATATGATCTTGCTACAATAGGAATAAACAAAATCATAATTTATTTATGCTATATCATAATACTTAAGTTATCTAATTGATTGATACCATCAAGTTATGAAAATGTGCTTAATATTCCCTGTCTGTTGAGTCATTGCCGTAGGTGCAAACATTCTTACCACTACCTCACCTCATTTGAAGTAGGACATTGTATCGTCTCATTTTTCGAAATGAAGTACTCCCTCAAACTCATTTTAATTTCATGTCCTACCCAACACTACAACTTATGTCTCAGGGTGATGGGTATGTGGCAGTGCCCTAAGATCTTTGCGATTGAAAGCTGGAACTGTTATAGATAGGCGTGTCATTTACCACCGGGCGCACGACTTGTTCGGCCAGTCACCTAGTACTATAAAAAAAGTTTCCCGGTTAAGAAAAGTACACCAAGACTGGTTGTATTTTACGGGAAAGTAGTAAAAATTGTTTGTACAGCTTCTGCGGTCTTGGATGTCAAAAATCCATTGGAGTTGGAGACTCGGTTAGTTTGCAATAAATATTGTACGTGGTAAATGTAAACTATTTACAAATAGCGGTTGCTTAAGTATCGTACTTATTGTTCTCAGGGGAGTCTGCGTTACCGATGAATGTGTTCAATCCAATATTTTACAAGTCAAGATTATATTTTTATTATTTTTCACAGTAACGCACACACTCATAGCTCCGCACTAGGGAAACCCTGTGTCGCGGTTGCCATGGACACACACATAAACAACCTCAAATTCCACCCAAACTCACGAGAGACATACATGTAGGCCATACTAAAATTTCTCTCTGCGTGGCAGTCCAGCATAGTAACCGTTCGGCCACAGAGGCTGTTAAACATTTGATTACAAGTCTAATACACAAAATAATTACATTTTTATATTTTCACTTTTTACGCATGCAATTCTATTCTATTTTTTGCAATACACTAAATAACCACTTTAGAAATCCACAGTCAACTACTTAGCACTCTGTTATTGTTTATGAGTCAGAGCAAACCCGTAATAGACACAAGGGAGCGGCGCAGCAGCTGCCGGGTTCACCCACCCACATCAATTAACTCTTTGTTACTTTACCGTGCATATATTATGCACTTGATCTAAGTTGCCTTGTGAGTCTTAATAATATATTATAGCTAATCAAGTATGATTATTAAACTATTAAGGTGATTCATGGTCATTCATTTGACGAATATATGTGGTTAAATACAGTCAGGTGGATTACGTGTGTATTCATAGGCAAACATTAATTACGACAGTGTTTCAAAGGGGATTTATGCTTGCTTCATAATAAAGGTGTATCAAGTGGATATTTAAAAACGGTACGTAATTTAAAAGCAATCATTCACAGGCAAAAATCCATTATAGTGGTATTTAAAGTGAGCTATTTCTTCCTCTAAAACGAACGTTTATGAAGCAAATACTTCAAAAGTGCATATAACTTATAAGCGACTGTTCACAGGCAAAAGTGCATTATGCCTTTGTTTTAAGGGGGGTTAACATGCTCCAAAAGTCCATGTAACCAAAAACTGTTCACAAGCAAAAATACATTATGGTGATTTTTTACTTAATCACCATTAACGTCCTAAAATGAATGCAATTTTTTAGTATGTACTTAATAAATATTTAAAAAATTTTAAAAATTGCATAAAAATAAATATTTATTATATACATACAAAAAATTGCATATCACTCAAAAGCGACCATAAGGTTCCCAAACACGTTATCACATATAAACCTTTTCGCATCAAGCGTAATTACAGAGTTTGAATTCGGGAAATACTTCTTTGAAATACTATACTATTTTACCTTACAAAATTGGTATTTTATTATTTCCATGCATATTTTTTTATGTTATTTATTTAGGATATTACACATAGAAAGTACTACACGTTAAATAATGAAACATTGAAACTTATAATTAAGTGCCTCTACAATTAAGGACACACAGCATGCAATGGCATCATGGCAAGATAAAAAACGACCTGAAAAGTTTGTGGAACCACATCTATTTGCCAAGTTTTATTGAAATAGAGTGGGTGAAACCCAATCAACCGGATTCATCCCCAAATTTACTACCCCTAGATGTGGAATATTTTCCACAAACTTGAGAACCACCACTAAGATATCATCCTAGCTCCTATGTTGCGTGCCCGACAGGGCCCATAATACTGGTCTCACTACATTTGTAACATCTTATTATGTACATTATGGTTTTGCAATACATTATTGAATTGAATTGATACTCTCTTTCTAACAAAAAAATAATCAATCGGTTCACAAATGTCGGTGTAACACAGCACAAAAAGATACAGTCGAATTGAGAACCTCATCTCCTTAGAAGTCGGTTAAAAACATTTAAAAATTATATTGAAACATGGGGAAATTATCATAAGCATTAAACTATTAAGTCTGTTTTAATTCATAATACTTATAATTAATTACAGAAATTAAAATATTTGTAAAATTGAGATTAGTCAATTTTTTTGTACACTTTTTGTAGACAATTTTATGTAACGGTTAAACCCTGACCAATGTCTAAATTACGTTACTTGGAACAAACGTTATACATTTCTTATTAAATTCATTTCAATTTAGCTATCTGTGCACATTTTATGCACGGTTATGTTTATACTCACTTGAAACTACGTACTGCACAGACAGAGACACCCTCATTTAGTTGAAAGCCTAAGCCATAGCAATTCAATAATTCACTTGATAGGAGTAGAACCGTACAAAGTGGGAGGGATTTAATCTGTTCGGACGAAGCAGGTAGCATAATTCTGAGAAGATAGTGGAGTATATCAGACTTAAAGCCAAATGCATACTGAGGATCGAGTGGTTGGTATAATACAATGTAAATTTTAATTAGTTTGTGGTAAGAGTGACGATCGATTATCTGTCGACCTTCATGATGGAGGAGTTTTTGCCCAAAGGGTGTCGTATACTTCCGATTCTGAAGTCGGTTACCGGACATCATATACGTCACATGTCGCCCACTAGCGCAAACCATGTTTTTTTTATATCATGTGACGGGACGAACAAGTCGTGCGCCTGATGGTAAGTTACACGCCTGTCCATAACAGTTGCAGTGCCACTCAGAGCTTTAAATCGCAAAGATCCGAGGGGCACTGATGACTCCAAGTATCCCAGCAGGTACTCTTAGAGATAGTAAGGGTAGTGTTCTGGAACTTTGGCGCTATTACGAATGGGGATTTTTCAGCGGTAAACGCGCATAATTGTGTCTTTGCGGGGTTAAATTTTATTAGATTCTGTCGGCCCCATTCTGAGACCTGCTCCAAAGAAATCTCGATTTTGAACACAAGTTGCAGTCTGTTTTGTTCCACTTGCTGGTGGGGTATATTTGTGCGACCTGTATAATAGGCATCACCGGTACTGTCACCCTTTTTTGCTGTTTGCCGGACTGCCACGCAGTTGTCTACACGGTAAAAACAGATTACTTAGAAAAAGACAAAATCTTTTTATGAAGACAAAATTCTTTTTATGAAGAGAAATTTATTAAATCCAACAAAACGATCCTCTCCCTATAGACGCTAGAGAATAATTACTTGATAATAGTAAAAAAACGTCTCAAAAGTGTATTTTAGTTATAAGACAGAAATATTTAATCCAAGAGCAAATTAATTTACTTCAAGTCACAAAGCCACTCTAGATTCATCAAAATATTTATTTGTTATTAGAAATGTCCGATTTTGATTTGAAAAAAAAAAAAAGAATGAAAAGTTGAGAGGTACTTAATTATTTGACTGAAGATTTATGGTTTCTAATATCAAAAAACGTAAATTTACAGGGTTATGGACCCAACAGTATGTCTCACTAGCGTGAAAGCACACAGCTCAGTGCCAAACCTTAAAGTAGCAGAAATAGGACGGAATCTTCTCAAATACTTGAGTACCATTCAGAGCCGTATAAATGCTACAGCGGCAGAAAGCACTAACAATTCCAAATATATGAGATGACTTTATACTATTGAAGTTATCAAAAGGATAGCGCGTTTCAGAGTACAACTAATGCCATCTAGCAGTGGCGTGATGGAACTAATTGCATGTTAAAGTTGTGCAACAAGCACAACTTTTAAAACAACAATTTTAACAAGTGTAGCTTGATTTCATGCTGAAACCAAATTTCTTAAATTATGACTACAAATAACACCCTAACAAACTAGAGACACTACGTATTGTTTCTTTGGATAAATGACTGTTTATGATTTTTATGATTACAAGCACAAGTAAAGTAATCGTTACCGCGTGCGCCTTCGGCGACATGTCACGACAACATTGACTATGAAAACGTAACGAAATGTTGCTTTAAGGTCAGGCCACACAGACGCGGTATAGCGGGAAAAGCGTTTCGGGGGCGGACCTGCGGGAAGCGAATGCGTGCCGGGGCATGCCACACAGCAATCCCGAGTGTAGTTCGTGACGGGACAGCGGCACGAAGGCGGCCGGTGTGACACCAAAAGCGTCACGCCACATTTCATTTTCAACACAAATAAAGAAAGGTCCATGTCACTATCGGATAGTGATGTAGAAGAACTTCTTTAAACTTTTGTATGGGGTGTTAAAGTTACCTTGAAAAAAATCTGCTAAAAATTTCAAGAAAAAATTAAATACATATTTTTTTAGTGCTGAAACTAGAGTTTACTAGAGTAATTCGGGCTTTCTTTGGCATTGTGCTCATTAGCTGGGCTGTTTCGGGTTATCGTTACAAAAACTAGAACAGCAAAATTAGCAAATTTGTAATTGTAGTACTTAAAAATGGGGTACAGGGCGTACATTTTCAACATTTTTCATTAAAATGCTTATATTACAAAAAGAAAATGACTCCGATTTTTTAAATATTTTTTTCTGGGTAGTTACAAACTAGGCAACATTCTGTTCCCAGGTTATCGTTGAGTTTTGGGACACTCTGTATACTTACTTTGAAGGTTTTGAATCAAACTATTCATATGAACAGAAATTGTTTATTTAAAAACATTTAAAAAATTCTATAATCTTAACACAATTAACTTGAAACTATTTTTTCAGTGAGACTCACTGGGCATTTTCATTATAACAAATAATAGGTATATAAGATTTATAGAATCAACAATAATAATTGCATTTAACTACTGTACCTACTTACTTTATTATTAACAATCTATATACGTAATTAACTTGAAACTTCTTTTTCTATCAGTCCAAATGGGCATTTTTATTTTAATAAATAATAAGTACCTATCTAAGATTTGTATAACACCAACTATTTTGTTTAAGTTATGTATCTACATAAGTGCATTATTTTGAACAATCTTAACATAGTTAACTTGAAACTTCTTTTTCTATCTGTCTCACTGAGCATTTTTATTTTGACAAATTATTTGTCATCTGATTATTTTGAATTGCAATTGAAATTAACTTGAAACTTCTTTTTGTAGCAGTCTCACTGGGCGTTTTTATTTTAACTAATAATATGTATCTATCTAAGATTTATGTAACAACAATTGTATTTAACTTATGTACCTACTTATATTATTTTGAGCAATTTTAACATAGTTAACTTAAAACTTCTATTTCTAACAAACTCGCTGGGCATTTTTATTTTTACAAATAATTAATAGGTCCCTATCGAAAGTTACATTATTATGAACAATCAACAATCTTAACACAATTAATTCAAACTTCTTTTACTATCAGTCTAATGCTGGCTTCCTACGGCCCATGATTTTTTATTTTAACAAATAACAGGCATCTAAGATTTGTAGAATCAACAACAATTCTATTTAATTTTATGTACCTACCTAAATTATTATGAACAATGCATAATTGCAATTATACTTAACTTATATACCTACTTATACACTCGGGAGCAATGAATCCGAGTCACTAACATAAAAATCAACATCTCAGAACTAACAATGCAAACTTATTCAAACAAAAAGTGTTTTGTAGACCATTCAATACTCTAATAAAAATTATAAAACTCCTTGGTTGCTACTTATTAAACTTAACTGTTTATTTATTTAACTTTTTATTTATTTAATTAGCATTCATCATTTCTTATTACATTTTTTATGTTATCACAGCATTAATTCAGTACCATACCTTTTGGAATTACCCTGTGTAGTTTAGTCATCAACTATATTACAGGTACCATAATGGGAAACACAAGTCGTCAGGAATTAGTTGCAATGAAACTGGGATACTTTCTTGATCGTTATTACTTGTTGTGCTAATTACGGTAAATTAAGGAGATTGTACCGGTGCTACTGAAATTTGATTTTCTTCTAGGTCGTTCAGTTCAGCTTCTGTAAAAATGTGTGCAAGTTTCAATTTGATTTCGGCTTGAATTGTGGGTTTCAGTTTTTTAAATGTTTCTGCATAACTAATGAACAGATAATCTACGGCGTCATGTTTTTTTCTTAGAGAAGAGAAGAGGTATCTCACAGTTGATTGTTATTGATGGAGGGAGACGTTTTCCACAACGTATTCGGCCAGCTAACACAGAAATGGCAAGTCTATAGACGTTTCATGCAATATGATATTGAAACGACAATAGAAGTTGTCAAAGTCACGTGTTGTTTACACAATTTCATTAAAGTAAGAACGGTAACAATGCGGTTCAACAGAGCGATTCTCAACCAGTTGAGGCCAATGAACTACTTCCAATTCGTACAAATCAAAGATCGTCTGATTATGCAATTGAAATCAGAGAAAAATTTGGCAATTATTTTAATAATAATTAAAAACATAAAAAATATACTCACGATCTTGATTTAGCTCATCGGAATTGTTTCCCAAATAATTTCTATGTTTTTATAATTTCTATCACTTGTATTAAATAAACTGGGGTATGATTGCACCAATGATATAAGTTTTTCCGTCGAATTCATCTTGAAACTTGATTAAAATCAATTAAAACACATTCCCTAGTTGTAAAAAAATACAACGTCCAAGCCCGCTGAAGCCCCGCTCCCGGATCGCGCCCCGCCACTGACGCGCTGTGTGAACGGTTGCATAGAACTCAATGTATTACAACACCCGCGACCGCACCCGCCCCGCGGACGCCGCGGCCGCGGCCCGCGCCCGCTCTGCCTGTTTGTCATGGCGTGCGGCCCCGCACCGCGCCGCCTCGCCCCGCGGCCGCCGCGCCTTTCAGTGTGGCAGGGTTCATAAGAACTGGTACATTACAAAAAATCCCGCGCCCGGAACGCTTCCGCGGCCGCCTCTGTGTGGCCAGAGCATTAAGAATATACTCAAGAATTTAGAATATTAATCTGAATAGCAAACTACTTCTATTTTTGTTTAAGAATATATTTTCTACCCAAGAAATAATAATACACTGAAGAAATTTTGAATTCATTTAAGATTATTTAAATTTGATGTAAGAAGTAAAAATTTCTTGATGTAAGTAATATCCAATTAATTGATTAGAAATTTAGAAATGAAATAAAATCTTGAAGTGAACGTATTTGTGTAAAAGTTAGAATAAAGTTGAGAGTAAAATTGTATTAGAAAAAGATAAGCAGTATTTTTGTAATGACAATATTTTATTACTTTTAATAAATATTTTTTCAGAATTAGCAAATATTTTGAGAAATTGCTATTTCTTATTAGTAGAAATCCTTATTTTCTGTGTAGGTGTGTATCCATGGCACCCGCGACACAGGGTTTCTCAAGTGCGGGACTTATGTTGAGTGTGTGCGTTGTTATTATTATTATTATTATATCCGCATTGCAATGAATGTTACTAGTTAATAACATACCATTGATATGCAGGACGAACAGGGTTGTTGATAGCACAGATCCTTGCGGAACGCCGGCGTTGCTGAGCATGGTGTCCGAGCACAATCCGTCGACAGCGACTTTTATGCTCAGACAGGAAGCTGGCGATCCAAGTGCATAGCCCTTTTGGAGGCCCGTAAGATGGTAGCTTCGACAGAAGTGCCTTGTGCCAAGCTAATGGGGCATAAACATATTTGACATAACTCCACTTATGCTATTTTCCATGTGGGGTATTATATGGGTCATAGTTGCTTGATTTAAATTAATAAAAATAAAAAGTAATTAGGATAGGAATAACACTTATTCGTAAAGATAATGAATGCGACACGACGCAAGTTACTACAAATAACATCTAATCTCGATAATGACGAAGGAGAGAGTATCATTATTGATAACCTGTGGTAGCCCGACTTCTAAGAGAATCTTCATAAGCCCAGGTTTCTATCATAATTGTATAAATCATTTGCTTTAATGTTGAAAACAAATGTCGATAACAAACCTGTACGTTCGTACCTGTACGGTCCAGAGCTTGTGTCAGCGGAATGTAAGACGAACATTGTGGCATACCCTTTGTTTAAGAAAGCTATATGTATGTAATCATATGTCAAAAGTGCTTTTGGGTACTTCCAATGCACACTACGCCAACTTAATGTTTTGGTTATTTTCTGTTATTTTTGTACACAGCCATATTTATTTACTAATATTATGCGCTAATTTTGTGAAAATAAAATAAAGAATCAAAACACAGAACAAAAACAGAACGTAATAAAAATAATACGAACTGCATGAAACTTTATTATATATATGTGAAAGAACAATGGCGGATATAATTGCCTCCGTGGCCGAACGGTTACCATGCCTGACTGTCACGCACAGGTCCCAGGTTCGATTCCCGGGCCGGGAGAAATGTTTGTATGGCTTACATTTATTTCTCTCGTGAGTTTGGGTGTAATTTGTGGTTGTCTATGTGTGTGTCCATGGCACCGGCGACACAGGGTTTCCCTAATGCGGGGCTATGTTGAGTGTGTGCGTTATTTATTTATTTATTTATTATTCCTATATAAATTTTTATTGACATAGTTTGTATGCGACTGTTTATGAAAAATAATTGAAAATATAGTTTAAATTCCTGAACAAATTTTGTTTTGGATTTACTAGTCTGAGAAGTCTGGAATTAAAGATATTCCAGTTCGAAGTTTTCGAGGTTATATTTTGCATAATTCAATAAAATATGTCCGGTGTATTATTATACTAAAATAAACTATAGAAGCCTTAACAGCATTAATAGAAGCGTTTAGAGGGAAATATTTTCATAAAAAAGAAAACTGAGTTAATACATACAACGCCCTGGTAACACAGGCACAAATAATTTTTTGTGAAACATGCCATCTATTCCTCATATTGGGAATTTTTTTGACCGTTTTACCACTTTGTCGCGCGGCATATCAAGAGTTGGAATTGTTTTGCACTTTATTTTTTGTAATTAAGTAGTTAAACTCTTGTTGCAAATCGGTCCAATTAGCACATTTATTATTACGTGAATTAACTTATAAGGACTAATCTATACGAAGGTATATTTATATATGTATATAAAATCTCTTTTTGGCGGTTAGAAGTCGCTCAGCATTAAGAAACTAAGAAACTGACAGTTGTAGATATCAGTCCGGTCACATACTAATTAGTCGTTTGAGTTTCGTTTAAATATGACTTTATTTCCAGACTTAGATATGCCTTTAGTATAATTTGAAAAATATATACCATTGTTAATATTATACTACTACAATGACTTTTAACTCAAAATAAATCCATCGAAGTCAGTGACACCGGTAAGGTCGAATAAAACAATCCAACGCCACTCTCGGTCAAGCCCAGCCGTCAGAACAATTTATCATCACCATCCATCATAATAAACATTTACAAATGAAACAAAGTATCTGTGTGATCCCCCAACTCCGACGTTCTACCTTACGGAATAAGTTCATTGTTTCGACATATCCGTAACTTCTACATAGAAGTTCGGGATTTGTCGAAACTCATACTCGGGCTCGTTAGATGGACAGGCACAATTCCATATCTTGCGACATAAGTTTTCTTTATAGTGATCCCCCCTATCAACCTCTTGGTTATAAGGGAAAGGCACAGGGACCTTAGCAGTCAGGTCCTCACCCCAGATCAACCTGTTTGCACAGACCTCATCCGGTTCTCAAAAGGCTAGTGCCTTGGGTGAGTTGTCTCGGGAGCACGTACAGCGCACGTGCAGCGATGGACAGCCCCATACCTTTCTACAATACTACCCTACTGACCCTGAGGGTACACGAGAAGGGACTATAACCTGTGCGCGCACAGGAACCTTATAAGTCCAGGTTCTGACGCCAGATCAGCCAGTGTACAGGGTTGTCACAGACCTCTGTCACTTGACTTCATCCGGTTCCTCGAGAGGCTAGTGACTCGGGTGAGCCGCCCCGGGTGCACGTACAGTATCCTCCATATTTTCCAGATAGGTACCGGAGCTGTAGGCGCGCTGACTTTCCGTTGCGCATTGCACTATTAGCGGTCTTTGGGATTTAAAACTGTGTGTGGCACTGAAACTGCTATGGACAGGCGTGACGGCCCACAAGGAGCACGACTAGTTCGTGACGTCACTTGGTACAATAAAAAAGGGCAATTAATAGGTATAATTAGGTATATTATGAAGCACGCTAAAGTTAAATATTATAGTAATATAGCACAGAAGTATGACTGCATATCTGGCGATAACATTTTAGAAGCTCATTGTAGTCACAATATTTATTACCTATTGTACCATATTATTGTATAACTTTGAGAAATACATCTGTAAATTAGTTTTCATGTACGAAGGAACGCCAGTTTGTACACAAAGTCCGAAAGTTTATTGGTAAGTATTTTTAAAATTTGTAGAAGAAAACTGGTTTATAGCGTGACTAGTATGCGCGCGTTGCACCTTTTAAATTTCATTAATATCTGGTAATTAATTGTTTCTTGTATTTTATTTGTTGACTTATGACATACAGTCACATGTGTTAATGTGTTTTTTTTAATGTAAAAAATCCATTCATTGTAAAAATTATTTAGAAAAAAACGGACATTTTAATAAAATTAAAATTTACTTAATTGCATTAATATTTTAGTGTTCTTATTGAAGTAGCGTTAATAAAATACGGGAAACCCTTGAGACATACCTTAAAAAGCATTAAACGCCCGACTGAGGGCGCAGACAACAAAGGGAAACTCAATTTCAACTGCAGGCGTCTGATTGCATTTGAGCGGAGAAATAGTTTTAAAACATGGCAGTTAAGGTCTAGACGATAAAAGGTACAGGTGTGAGTGGAAAAGAATTGAAGCATTACTCTCTATAACTAATATAATACTCTCTAGAAAAACGACTCTTCAAGTCCACGAAAATAAATAAAGAAGGATGATAAATATTTTTATAGGTGCTCTTACAGACGAGTGGCATTACGGTCACAACAGAGGTAACTGCAGACGTCGGCGTTTAGAAGCCGACATGTCGACGACTGTTGCCGACGAGCTGATGGCTAACTGTACCAGTAGGGCTAGCACAACAGGGCGCGAATTGAGCTTGAGTGATATAAAGCGCAAGATATACTGCTATTCTCGCATAGAGTTCTCGTACGTTACTGTTATACAGGGCGAGAGCGGCTGTTACCCCAGTCGTTACCACTTTAGTGATGCAACGGAAGTGTCATAACGGAAACAGAAATGATAACAGATGTCAAAAGTAAATCCTCGCCGAAACGGAAACGGACGCGGATGCAGAAGTGAAGTATAAATACCACAAAAATCTCAACGAAGTAGCGCCAAATAGGGCATTTTTTGGTTTCATAAATGAAACGGCTAAGAAATGCGCGCTCCACCGCGAAGCAATACGTGCGCCTGACTCATCGTCAACACTATAAACTTCATTTCCGTCATAAAAGTTGCGAAAGCAGAAACGGAAACATATGTGAAAAAGCGCGCGGAATTTCCACAAAGCATGTAGATTTCATAAACATGTTTCAATCTAGGTACACACTTACATATATACCATACTGTATAATTGTATGTAGATAGATGAAACGTCGAATAAGTCCACCAAAATGAAAGGTGGACATGCAGTGATATTACACGGATTTAAATGTAGCTAAAGTATACCCAAAGGTCATTAACCATTTGTCGAAACCAGTCAGGACAAAACACAACAACCCAGACACGTGAGTAAATTCTGTTCTTCAATTGTTTTCGCTACGAAACTGGAAGGGTCAAGCCTCGTTACTTAGATTTTCAACTAAGATTTAATGACAAAATTGTAAACACAGACGCAGAAGTTGCTAAAATATTTGAAATTTTTTTTACTGACATTCCAATTTTGACTACTAAGTCGTTAAATTCATCTCCCACCGCCGCTGAATCCTTACTAAAAGAAAATAATGCAGTTAGTATCACTAATTTAAGGTTCCGTCATGTATTTCCAAACGACACTGTTAAAGCCTTTAAGTCTATAAACTTAAAAATACTGCTGATCTTGATGGTCTTTCAGTCAGAGTAATTAGTTCTATAGTTGATTGTATTGCGCCTTATTTAGCCTGTGCCTTTGATAAATGTGTTGATGATGGTGTCTTTCCTGACCTCATGAAGCAAAGTTATTCCACTTTTCAAATCGGGTAGTATTTCTGACCCCACCAATTTTAGACCTATATCAATACTACCAAATCTCAGTAAAATATTTGAAAAAATTTTTCTAAATCAGATGTGTGCACATTTGTATAGTAATAACATAATGTCTTGTAAACAATTTGGTTTCACTCGGGGGTCGTTCTACAACCGATGCTGGGGTCGAGTTGATTAATCATATATTTGATGCATGGGAAGTCTCACATGATGCTATTGGTGTATTCTGTGACCTTTCCAAGGCTTTTGATTGTGTGCACCATGTTACGCTGGTCAGAAAACTTCGCCATTATGGTGTGGCGAGACGTGATTTCGACCTTCTTAAGTCGTATTTGCGTGGTAGGGTACAGAGAGTCGATGTTAACGGTACGAGATCATCGTCGAATTGAATCGGGTCTGCAATTGGGTGTCCATATGGGTGTGGTTGTGGCATATGGGTGTCCCTCAAGGTTCAATTCTAGGCCCTTTTTTGTTTATATTAATGACTTACTTAGCCTTATGGAGGGTATAAAACATGAGTAGTATAGTATTGTTTGCTGATGATACTTCCTTATTATTTAAAGTTAAAAGGCACCAATGTTCCTACAACGATGTGAACAATGCTATATCTAAAGTAGTTGATTGGTTTGCTGTTAATAACCTACTCCTCAATGAGAAAAAAACAAATTGTGTGAAATTTACGTTACCCAATGTTAGAAAGAGGTTACAAACTTTGTAGTTAGAAACGAAAAATTGAATCTTGTGGATACAGTTGTATTTCTAGGTATAACGTTAGATGCTAAAATGCAATGGGGTCCCCATATAAGTAAGTTATCAAAACGGCTCGGTTCTGCAGTGTATTAAAAAAATAAGGAAACTTTCAGACGTCGAAACCCATAGAGTTTCTTGCTCATTCTTTTCAGGGGAATCTGCCTTACGAATGAGCGGTAGAGTTTAACCATTGTGACGATTTCAAGTATGCTTACCTATAAAATAAAGATTATTTTGAATTTTAACTTGAATTTGAAGTATTTCAGGTACAATCTCAGTACAGAGTACTAAAAAAACGACCTCAAAAGTAAGTGGAATTACATCTATTTGCCAAGTTTTATTGAAACCGGTAATAAAATTTAGGCGCTATTTATAATCATTTTTATTCATGCGTGAACACCCACCCTTAGAGGTGATGATTTTCTTCAAAATTAAATGGGACCACTATGGAGTTACCTTCTTTCCAAAAAAAAAGCATCATAAAAATCGGTTCACAAATACCGGAGATATCGCGTAACATACATACAAAAAAAAACCATACAGTCGAATTGAGAACTTCCTCCTTTTTTTGAAGTCGGTTAAAAATAAAAACCAACAAGAAACTAGATGAACAATAGCAAGGTACAGCTTTAATGAAAGCATGGTCTATAGCCGAGTAGATATTATGCAACATAGTTTCTGACAGTCTTAATGAAAATTTATTAGCTCACTTCAGGTGCAGTGCAGACAAACCGCAGACAACAAAGGACTCTAGCGATTGTGGCTACACAAAATCCTGCAATACATTCGCAAATACTTTTGCTGGTTTTTTATAAAGCGTTTATCATGAAAAGACTATAAGCACAGTAGATTGTAAGGTCCCACGTAGCTTGGCTACCGTTTTGGATTCGTTATTTATGTTTTCATAGACAGTTATCACCTTCTTATGTAAAATTAATATAGTTTTATAATCTTCGGATTAACAACGGTACATTATTTTAGAATATAGAACTAAATAATAAATATTAAACAACATCTCATACGTTGTTCCGATCTCAAAATAAGCACTTGCGTTATGGAATCGGGAACAACGACGGTACCACCCAGACCCGAAACAATATAGAAAAGTTTTTGGTACACTGTGACATTTGTGCTCTTCCCGCATAACCAAGAGGTTGATAGAGAGGATCATTATAATCAAAACACATGTCGAAGATACGGGAGCAGTACCTACTACACTAACAACCATGACCACAGACTGATCTGGGGCCAGGACCCGAACATATAGGGTCCCTGTACAAGCACAGGTTATAATTCCCCTCTCTTCCAATAACCAAGAGGTTGATAGGGAGGGTCATCATAATCACAAAAATTAGAAATATATGGGACTGTATCTATTAGTTTTACTCACTTCCGGTTCATTTATAAGATTTTAAATTGAGGATCGCTTTGAATTCATTTTACTGCAACGATAAAATAAAAAAACGATCGCGGTTGATGGGAAATTCGGTGGTGTGGCCGTTTTAATTTGATGCGAGTTTCAATTCGAATTTTAAAGCAGCAATCATTGCCCGCAATTATTTTTAAAGCCACTTTTAAAGAAACCAATAAAGTAGACGGAAACCATCTGGAAACCTGGGTACATCTTATCTTAAATAACTGAACCCGGTGGCACTATAAATTCGCGCAAAACGGATCATGCACAACATAATTTGATTCCGTTAACCCCAGATGGTTTAGGGATAACATCGGAATTTGCTTATTTTTATTCAGTCTGCATCTATGCTTGGGGAATTTGAAATATTTGCTACAGGGTATTTAATATTAACTTATACTTCACAATGTTAGCATCGAATTTATTAAACAAAGCCAAATACTAACTGCCTTGTTAAAAAAACAAGTTTTTTAAGTTCTGTAGTTCTCTTCTTCTTCTTTAAATTGTTGTAGCTCCATCGATACAACCGATGATTAGGCCAAAATGTTACGTTAAGGATCACACGATTATTAGGGTAACACCAGGATAAAGGCCCCTTTTTTTAAAAGGATCTCCTAATTTAGAAAATTATTAGTTTACCCAATTTACAAATTATTTGAATCCAACTATGAAATTACTCAAGTCACTTCAGGCGCCCCGTATAAACAAAGGAAGATCTGTAATAAATATTGGGTTTTCCATTAAGAGCGGGTAGATTTTGACAGGTCACAGCGGCCATTTTGTTGAGGCTGCTTTTGTCAAATCTGTTGTTTTTTTTTCAGTCACTAAACACAAATCACCATGGTGAGTTACAGAGTCGAGCAATAAGTGCAAATAACAAATATTTATTTTCAAAATGGGTGTTCTATTTGGCAACGATGCGCGCGTAATAGACTGCTGCGGATTCTCCTGAACACTCACGAACAGCGGCAACGTTTTCTGTAGATCTTGCGTTTCGTTAACGTTTCGTTGTTGGCTGATGGTTCACTGAACCGGTCGACTCGAATTTGGCCACCAAACGTTGAACAGTCGACTGGGAAGGCAGACCACGTAAACCGTAAAATGGGCGCATCGTTGCCACATAAGAACGCTCATTTTGTTAATATTTTTTTATCATTTCCACGTGTTGCATGTCGCTGATGATTTGTCTTTAGTGATTGAAAAATAAACAACAGATTTGATGAACTGCCAAAATCTATCTGCCCTTGGTGAGAAACCATTTATACTGGGACGTGGAAAGTTCGTTATTTCATTTGACCGTGTGAGGGAAGCTACGCGAAAACTCGAACGCGCGAAGAGATTGGAAGTTACAAGAAATGTATTATGAACTTATGATATGAAAGAGGTATAGCCGGCGGCACATCCACCTTCACACGTACGAGGGTAACCCCACCGCGTTAAGTATAATCGTACTTTGGTGCTCTATCTCTCGGTTTCCCAGTGGTTATTTAGTAGTGGTTAAGGGGCTATTGCCCTTGAGTGCTAGATGAGAAGGTCCCGAGTCTGATTTTCGATAGGACCTATTTGGGAAACGCACTTTTCTAAATTGGTTCTGGTGTTTGAGACCAGGTAATTGGCGCGGTTTTTTGGCAGACAATTATTATCTATTATCATTATACACATACCCAAAGTAATGGAATGAATTTTTTCAATAATCTGGTAGGATATCTTACTTTTTTATTGGAGGTTTAATTTGAAAATCAATAATTAGTCTTGTCGAATTGCACGAAATTTATTTTGAGTTCTTGTAAATTTCGTAACGTTAAGTAGTTGAATAAGTTTAATTATCGAAGAAAATAAATATCTTGACAATTTTGAAACCTGGTCAAAACGCACCTTATCGAGTGATAATACGTCAAAAATCAATTCAAGTGGTTTCGCGTTTCACTTTATGTAGTATACTCACAGAAAGGCACAGTAGCTTTATTCCCGCCGATAAAATTCTGATATGAACAGCAAATGGCGGTATACAGTACCTGCAAAACACAGAAGGCAAGTCAAAAATGGCTCCGAACATGCAACTGCTGGAATGCAAGCGCCTATTTCTACTTTAAAGAATGACATTTGAAAAATTTTGTACAAAAACGCAAGTATACTTTTTCACTGCTTACACTTCCTTATACATTCCACTGTTAGGCACGGGTCTCTAAGGACAAAATTTACATCATAGTACGCCAAGCTGGTTGTAAACTTGTAAACAAGCTGGTTGTAAAAACTAAAAAACATTGTAAAGCTGGTTTCGTGGTTATTCACTAAATGATTATCACTAATTACAGATTTCTTACCACATTAAGAGTTCTTTTTATTTTCTCGACGTTTCGGAACGGTTATGCGCTCCATGGTCACGGGTTGACTGGACAGCGGCAGATAACAGCTTTAAGAGCAGACATATCTATCTACCCTCTTTCGCTGTCGTCGACTACCGTCATCTCCATTATTTATGGCATTACCATTGTTACTGACTTTATATCGGGACATAACGGGCAAATAAAACTCATACCGTGGTATGAAATCTATGATTAGTGATTAATCAGGTTGTGAACCTTCTTCGACAAGCAAATTCTATCACGATGTTTACTTTCACTATTAGTGAGAGGTACGGATATGTAAGGCGCACTATAAGTTTCCGAATGAATAAGAAAAAAATACTATAAATGGTCAGAAATGAATTTATTGTTTTTCAAAATATTCTCCATTAGCGTTAATGCACTTTTTCATACGAATGAACAAATTTTGAAAACGTTTATGCCACTCCTCCGTGACAATCTCTGAAACATAGTTTTCATACTCTTCGACAGCCTCTTCAGGTGATGAAAATCGTTGACCGCGTAACTGGTTCTTAATTTTTGGTAATAAATAAAAGTCACAAGGCGCTAGGTCGGGACTGTATGCGGAATGGCACATAAGGTCAACGTTATTCACCTTCAAAAATTCATTTGTACCAATTACTATTTACAGTACAACGATTCTCCAAAGCAACAGTAGCCACGTGTCCAGTTTTATTAAAAAAAGAAGCAATCATCCGCTTAGAGGCACTTTGCACGCGCGCCACTTTGGTTGATTTCGGCTCATCTCGAAAGACCCATACGCTCGATTGCGGCTTTGTTTTGGGATCGTAACTATAAATCAATGTTTCGTCACGTGTTACTATGTCCCACACCAAATTTGACGCCCCTTCGTTGAATCTAGTAAGCATGGCAATGCACCAAGTGACGCTATCCGTTTATTGAGTCTCAGTCAAATTGTGTGGGATCCACCGAGAGCACAGCTTTTTACCACCCAAATGTTTGGGCAGTATTGATTGTATTTGGCTCATGCCTACGCCTAAAGATGTCCGAATCTCATGGTATGTCACATGCCTGTCTGTTTTGATCATACGGCGCACAGCATCGATGTTTTTGTTGTTCACAGCAGTGGACGGGCGACCATCACGAAATTCGTCACTGAGATTCACACGACCGCGTTTGAATTCTGCAAATCAGCTATAAATAGTCGTCTTGCATGATGCTTCATCGCCAAAAGCAGTTTGAAGCCGAGCGAAGCTCCGCTGAGCTGTTATGTTACACTTAAAGTCGTAGAAAATCATATTACGAAAATTTCCACGAGTTAAATCCATGGTGATGTAGACAACCAATTTCTAAAATAACGCCAGAATGTAAAAGCAAATGACAGTCAGATGAAACAAACTGTATTCTACAGCCAAAGAATTCCATTTTTAAATGTTGTAATTACTTTTTACATATTGTTTAGGTAAATGACCAGTTCCGGAAAGTTATAGTGCGCCCTATGTACTAAACATTCACAAAAATACCTACGTAGCGTAGAAATTAAAGACAGACAGGGTCGGTGCCTTCACTTACGTGTTCACTATTTGTACTAAGTGCTATACAAATCGATACCTCCAATGAACACTACGCTAACTTAATTTTAGGACCTGGGGCCTTACCATGAACTCTTATTACAGTTCAGTATAGGTTCGTAACGACAAAAAAGCGGGACGGTGATATACACTTCATGTAGCGCTATCTCACAACGATCACTATCATTTTAGGTCGACGAGGTCACACGAAACTATCATTTTAGGTCCTAAACTGAATCGTAATAAGAGTTCATGATAAGGCTCTAGTTCTGTTTTTATTTTGTTTTTTGTTTCTTTATTTTTGTTCACAAAAATAGATCTTTTTTTTCCAATCCCGTTTTTTGTTTCTTTACTTTTTTTTTTTCACAAAATTAGTTTATTTGTTTTTTGTTTCGAATTTTGTTTTTTGTTTCCTTATTTTTTTCTCAAATTTCGGGGAGAATAATATTAGTAAATAAATATGGCTGTTTAAAAAATTTACAGAAAATAACCAAAAAATTAAAGTTGGCGTAGTGTTTGTTCGTTGGAGGTATTGATATACATACATGTCGCCACAAGGATTCGTGCCGACCACCCCTTTAATTGAGTAGCGACCGTTCTGGGTTATCACCGATTAGTCGATTTAGAAAAAAATATTGAAACACATTGAAAAATTTAAGAATGCTACGTGGCTTAATTCTATTACTTATTCTATTCTATCCTATTCCTTATTATATCTCTGCTTTATAAGAATAGTGATTCAAAACCCAAATGCTTTCTATGCCCTCTATTTGTTAAAATAATCACGATTCGCCGACTTTGCACGCTAGATACGCCTCATTGATTTTCCCTGAAGAATTTAGTGTTTTTGAAATAGGTCGCCGTTCTACAAAGCCATTAATAGTCGACCGCAATCCAAACATTTCCTAATTTGTTATTTACCTACGTTGTTAACTAGTTAACATTCATTACAAAGGTTTTGGCCATGTGAGTGTAACTGTGGAAAATTTGAAGCATTAAAAATCAGTTGACCAAAATAAATTGCCCGATTTATACGTCTACAACGGTACAGGAATTACGAAATGGATTTTTTTTTCAATTTGTTTACATAGCCGTAAATAAATATTGCTAAATGCTTCAATTTCACGACATATACCAAAATCTTACAGGGTAAGTTTCTGGTTAGTTTTCTCTGGTGTATTTTAATTATATAAGTATATATGCCTATAGAAGCACTGCAGTGGTGCCACTTTAGCGCTGCAGCCGCACCACTACTAATTTTCATACAATATTTAGAAGCGCAGTTGCAGCGCCACTGTCGTGACACGCTTGCGCCACGTTTACAGCACAAATATGCGCGACTGCCGTAATTATGCAAAGATGCGCGGCTGCCGCGTCCACAGCCGTCTACAAACGTGCTACAAACATCTAATTCGAAGAGCGCCCTAAGTACTTTTGAGCTATAAAATGTTTTTCTATAAGATGTTATTTTAACACCGATATCTAGAATGTTTGACGTCACCGGATAAAAATAAACTAAAATTCCTCTGGGTAACATTCGTGACATTGAGTATTTTCACCGAATCGTTTCTAGTAAATAAATAGCGTATGCTAGGAAGCGTGGGGCTATGTTACACGTTACTTCTAACTCTCTTTTTATGGGAAACGAGCCTGCCTGCGGCGCGTGGTCGGGTTTACATTACGGGGTGTGCTTATGCTCTTCGGTGGCAAGGCGGTTAAGTACTATGGGCGCTTGGTGAGGAGGTTCCGGGTTCGATTCCCGATTTGGGCCAATTCAGGAAACGAACATTTCTAAGTTGGTTCTAGTATGAGTACTGTGTGTATTGCCCTGAAAGTTATCGTTATTCTGGTGATCATATTACAGGAAATCCCCCAATTTGAGATCAGAAATTTGGTGTGATTGTCTGGCATTTTTTCCCTAAATATTTATCTTTGGCATAGCTTCTAATAAAAAGGAATCTAACAGAGAGAACACGTATGCCTTACGTTTTGAACAATTGTGAGATCTTATACTCGCATTAGAGCCTTCGTATATTACCTACGTAATGTGGAGTACGTAAGCCTCAGACTTCGCCCTCAGATTTTTATCACACAATGTTTGAGCCTGAGCAAAGCAAGTCTTTTCAACAGTCATTTTCAACAACAAAATAATATGAATATGGCGGCTATATAGAAAAACAGCGGGTTTTCAGAAGAAGGCAGTGTCTGCATAACTTCCATGCAGATAAAGGAGAGGCCACACCGCGAGCGAAGCTAAGCTCAGTTAGCTTAAGCTCATGTAGTTGCATGCAACCAAGTACGCGACCTTAGCTCGGTTAGCTTAGTTCGCGGTGTGTGTTCACACCGCAAACTAAGCTAACCGAGCTAAGGTCACAGGTGAAAACACGCTGCGGTAAGTACATTCAAAGAATGGTACAGAATACTAAAGTTGTTTCAAACGTATAACGTACTCAATAAATGCAAAAGAGGCGATTGTTTAAAATGAGCCCGGAAACGGTGCACACATAAATAAATAATCATACTTTATTTAAATTTTATTTAAACAACTGCGAAACGCTGTTTGTCGTTGAGGAGTTCAGAATAGTTCAGGTACATACATAAATATTCTGAGTCCGTGATAAGTACATTATGTGATCGCAGTACGCATCACAAGAAGCAGCTCTATTTATTAGAAACGTCTAATTGGAATAAAACATGGACATTCACCCTGAAAAGTTAGTAACAGAACACTTAAAAATATTCATATTCATCTTTATTTGCAAGCTTCATGGTAAATCAAGATTTACAATTTTTATTGCAGTACATGTAGCACCATGCAAGGGCACCACAAATTGAGATAAAGGGTTAGTATTACAAATAATTATTCTTTTCTTGCACGTTATGCTTTTACATTACTAATCTAACCTAAACTCACGTTACCCGGGGCCTTGAACCAGCTCGGAAGCGCAAACAGAAATGACTAATTTGATTATTTTGTCTTTCATTAAATACTTTGCCAAATTTTCGGCTGGCATTCTACATAATACCTAGATTATACAAAGTCTGGGCAATGTGTATAATAGTTACCAAATTATTAAATATATATATATATATATATATATATATATATATATATATATACATATATACAGTGGTGGTCGCTTAATTAGAAACACTTCTTATGATTGAAGGAAGTTTAACTTCAACGTACAAATGTTCGTGAAAAATATATAAATTCAATAATAAATAATCGTGCAATAATATAACCACTCAAATAAAAAATCATTAAATGCATAAAAAATAAAACATATCTTACTTTTAATTATAAAATGAGTCTTAAACAACGTACGAGTATATTTTCTGTTCCTGGCCGCTTGGACGTCTAATTAGAAACATTTGAATAAAGGATCTATAGCTTCTTTTTTTGAAATTGAAGAATAACATTTCTTTCTTGATGTTTTCTATTAATTTGGCAGGCAATTCAAAATTTGATCTGAATTTAATTTTGTTCAAAATGGGCAAAAATAAAAGTTGTGACGCGTCAACTAGGCAAATAATTGTTAATTTACATTTAGATCAAAAGTGGATGTACAGAAGAATAGCTGAGCATTTAAATTGTTCTGTGAAGAAAGTTTTTAATGCAATTGATCACTATAAAACACATGGAACTGTTGAAAGTGTTCTTAGAAAGGCTTGTCCAAGAAAAACCTCTCCCAGAGAAGATAAGCTAATCGTTCGTGTTGCTAAAAAGACCCATTTAAAGGCTCAAACCAGATTAGAAATGAAGTTTTTTCGCCTGATGACACCAGAAACGTCTCATCAAGACTGATACGCCGAAGATTAGTGGAAGCCAAATTGTTTGGAAGAACCTCTCGAAAGGTACCGCTTCTTACCAAGTAAAATCGAGAGAAGCGATTATTATTCGCAAAAAAATATGTTAATTGGACGGTACGAGACTGGAAAAAAGTTTTATTTTCAGATGAAACGAAAATAAACATGGTAAATTCTAATTAAAATTAAAGTCCTGTAAACAGTGCTTTTAATTATAAATACACAAGGAGCATAGTCAAGCATGGTGGCGGAAACATTAAAGTTTGGGGTTGTTTTTAAGGATGTGGAGTTGGTCCCGTTCGGAAGATTGAAGGTACAATGGATCAATGGCAGTACAAAAATATCTTAGAGGACACAATGATTCCCTACTCAGACGATCTTTTGCCTGTAACCTGGATCTTTCAGCATGACAATGATCCTAAACACACGGCCAATAGCGTCAAATGTTTCCTTAGCGAACAGCGTATATCCGTTTTAGACTGGCCAGCAAATAGTCCGTTTATTTTAAACCCCATTAATTTAAACCCCATAAAAAAAAGCTGTGGTATGTTGTTAAGAAGAAAGTCTCAAACAAACGTAACAACAGTCAAAACGAATTATATGAAGCATTTGTTGAAGCATGGAATTCAATCCCCCTAGAGAAAATGTATGACATTGATTGAATCAATGTCACGTCGTTGCAGAGCTGTTTTGATTTTGATTGAAAATAAGGGATACGCCACTAAATATTAACTATAAATATTGGTAGGCTGTGGATAGTAGCTATTTCGTAAATAAAAATACTAATTGCTAATAATTAAAAAAATGTTGTTTTTTTACACTTTGTTGTTGCTTCTAATTAGTTGTCCATTATTGTTTATACCTTAAAACTGATTTAAGTGTTTGTCCGTAATGTAATATTGAAACTGCACTTGTGTAGTGGGATTTATATTGTTTTTCTAATAAATAATAAATCATTGAACCTATTGTTGTCCTACTTATTGTTTAATTTCAAAATAAAAACGATTGCGGTGAAGTTTCTTACATAATGTCAAGGACCGTTTGTAGCGCTTCTAATTATACGACCACCACTGTATATATATATATATATATATATATATATATGTGTATATATACATATTGTAAAGAAGAATTTTATGTCAAGGAGGCAAACGAGCTGACGAGCCACTTGATACGCCCATGGACATTTGCAACATCAGATGAGCTACCTATGCGTTGCCAGCCTTTGAGAGTAAACACTGTAAACACGCTTTTTAAAGAACCTCATGTCATAGCGCAAAGGAAATACCTACTTCAAGAAGAAGATCATTCCACACCTTACAGGTTCGAGGAAGAAACGAACGAGATGCCCGCGTGGTCTTACAATGGCAGGCATCTAAGACGTGGGGATGAACTCTACTTCTTTGGCGGGAGGTGCGATGGTAGAAACGAAAAGTTTGGCACCAGTTCGAAAAGTTCCTTAGAGCACTACCCATTTATAAAGACGGAACAGACACAAAGAGCCAACGTCTCTCCGCAGGCTAAGGGGCTCCATAACGTCTGTGAGATCATCGATAATACAAACAGCCCTAGTCCTATATTGTTTAAAGTAGCCCGGTATTGTATAGATTGACCTATGTATGGAATAATCTATACAATCATTGAATTATACACATTGCCGTTAACATTTTAATATGCATTCGGTCCAGTGCTTAAGTAAAAGAACCCTGAACCTTGAATGCAATGACACTTAAGAGACATTTTTCTCAGCCACTGATTGTGCGCATCAGGGAAGCCGCTCTGTTTCGCATAATAGCTTCAAAATCTGAGCGTTAGCGTACATTCCCTAACACACAGCAGAGGCGTGGCAGCTGTAAGCATCCTGAATATATTATTATACAGAACTCATAGGGCGCTGAGAGCTTTTTAAGTGTAGTTGACCCATAGGATGCTTGGTACAGAATGACTGACAATACCCTTTGAATAACGTACAACGTTAATTTGACGACATCACTACACCTCGCAAACTATCCAAAACTGCTGTGAAGGTATTTGGCTGAATGAAGAAAAACTTTCATAGATTTCTCATAGCTGGCGCTAAGGCAAAACGTCGATAAAAACCAAAACTAACAAGCACATACAAAAATTCGTAAGGTCTGCTGGTTCGTTCCGTAGCTCAGTTGGGAAAGCGTCAGGTACGGTATACTGAAGACGCTGCTTCGAATCCTGACGGTTCAAAGGATTTTTTTTTGTATTGTATTATATTAATGTTAATTTTGAACCTCTCACATCTCTTCAAGCATCACACCTCTTCAAGCAATTTCATACATAAGGTATATAAAGAAATTACCTCGTTCGAGGAAAACGCATAAAACAGCACATTCCTTTTTATTCTATTCAGTCAACGAATGTAATGGCAGTCGTAAATGCAAATTCAGTTCGTGAGGTCAACAGTTCGATGTTTTTGTCAACTTTTGTAGCCCAAATATAATTGATTGACCAGTGTGACTTGTGATCCAACAGTATAATTATAGAGCGTTGGAAACTTCAGTGTAATAATGCTCATCATCGTTACCATCATCCACAACCCGACTTCACCCACTGCTGAGTATATACCCCCGTAGTTTGTGCCATCCACCACGAAACTTGTGCTAGTTTCACCCATCTACGGTCCGCAACTTTGACAATGTCATCCACCCATCTCGCTACAGGACGTTTCACGTCCATAACCATTTCTTGGCCACCATTCGGTTATCGCCTTACTCCATCTGTCTTCACCAGGTCTCGCAATACGTCCTGCCTAGCTCCATTTTAAATTTGTTATCTGGACCTTAGTTCGTGTTAAGATTTCGGAATTCGGAACTCGAATCTATAACTTTGATGCGGAGCATGACTCACTCCACGCGACGTTGTGCAACTTTCATTCTGTGGACGTACACGTCTCGGCAGTTATAGTACTAGCAGCAGTAGAGTTCCTCGTAAGAGAATTCATCCAGGGTAGTACTGCCACCTTACCTATTTCTGCTGCCAAGCAGTAATGTCAGCATTACTGTATTCCTGTTTTTAACGGTAAGGGTGCTGGTGAAGTTACAGGCACATAACTTACTCAGGGTAACGGGCGCAGTAGCAGTGCCCCTAAGATCTTTGCGATTTAAAGCTCTGAGTGACACTGCAACTGTTATGGACTGGCGTGTAGCTTAACATTAGGCGCACAACTCGTTTGTACCGTCACTTGATATTATTTAAAAAAAACCGTTTCACTTACGGTTGGCAAGACACATTGGTTGAATAAGCGAGTCAATAATGCTCGTATGATAAATAATTAGGATTAAAATTTTCGCAATCCCAAAATTTTGGTAGATGAACTAAAAGAATGCCTAGCAGAGCATTAGAGCTGAAAGAAATCTACCCAAATCAAATAAACTTAACACATTTTCTGATGCAAATGAAGCATAAACGGCCCGAAATGCTTTGTGAGACAACCAGTCAGTTTCAATCTCGATATTACCTGTAGATTCTCTGACCGTTGCAAAATTTCAAATTCCAGAAACGTACTAGTACGTTCTGGGAAACAGAAAACGTGCTTATCGAAAACTCTACAATGTAGAGAGGGATAAGAATCTCGTTTTCACGGAACAAAGCTAGTCCCGGTAAGCAATTCCCTATCGAGAAATAGGCGCAGGTGATGTAATGGTAATTTATTTAGCATTTTTATAATGAAATTTTCTTGCCACAAAGTAAGAATTTTGGACATATTCACAAGTATCTATTGTAGCATTACAAGCTGGATGCCATGCCTGGCGCTGACGCCATGATGTTTTATACAGTTTTCCGTCAGTTCTTTCCAAACACTACTTACACTATCATTAATAAATCGAAGTTTGCATAATTTAGTTATTAACCAGCTGGCTCGCAAACGACAGCGGAAGGTCAGAAGCTTTAAGCTAAATATATTTATAGTAAAAGGAATAAAGACGAATCTTTAAAAAATTTTCATAGAAAAATACAGCGATAAAGTACTTTTTATACATGGCAAAGGGGAACGGCCGGCCCTCGAAACCCTTATTAACATTAAAGAAAATTAGTGACGACCGCAACTCTATTACGGTTCGAATTATGTACACTCAAATTGTGTTTAAACCTTACTTCGGAATACACCGCAGTCGCTCAACAAATTATCTTGTAATGACATTTTGTAATAGTCCCATTTCATTAGCATTTAAGTGGTAGCAGAATTCAAATTTGATATTTGAGAATATTTGCTGCAAAGGTTTCCTTTTTGAAAGCCATATTTATTGAAGGACATGCATGCAACAACTTTACAAATTTTATCATTTTCGTTATTGCCAAAGTGAGTAAGTATAATATATTCAAAGTCAACGAGATGATATTGTACGTAAACACATCCAGTTTTATTACTTGTAAAACAAAGACACAGTTCAAAGTTCTTAAAGGTGTGACTGCTTGCCGTAACTAAGCTAGAGCTCAATCTAAAAGGTAGAACGCATTGCAATACTAGAAATTCAATACACACATCGTCAATCAGTTTTCCTCTCAGGCGAGGGTTTAAAGCCATAGTTCGCCATAGTGCGGTTTGGGGAGTTCACACGTTTTCCGAGGGTTTTGACCTTCGTTGACGTGAAGGATGAAATCTGCACGATGTTTTCCTTCACCGAGAAGCTCATAATCAATTTCAAATTAAGTTTCGCACTTAAGTTCCGTTCTCGGAAGCTTCTGCTCAGAGGTGCGAGCCCGGATTCAAACCCACGGCCTCTGCTTGAGAGGCGGTCAAACCATTAGGCTACCATGGTTTTTTTTCAACAAAGTCACTATGTTAAATGGATATTTAATATAATGAATATTTTCATGGATAAACAGTCTCCTTTTAAGGCAAATTTATTAAAGTACCTACGTTAAAAAGAAAGTAATAAACATGTAAATAAACCTAAGAAAGTCTAATAACCAACAACTGTCCACCCTGAAGATAAATAAAAGGTTCATACAATTAACCTAAGTCACGTAAATGTTGACAGATCTGATAAAATGTTTTTTTTAATTAATGTGGATAGTATATTTCAAAATAAATTTTCCAGCAAAGTAACAAAGACTGGTGTAAAGTGATAAATGAACAAGACTCAAAAATGTAATGTTTTGTGAAAGTGACAACAATGTTGCTTCATTGTTATGGACGTCTCAGGCGAATTTATCAATAAAAGTATGAATGTCGGTTTATCAATACATTATGTTTATTTTCTCTCGAAATATTCGAGAGTGCAAAATTAATTGAACAAAATATGTACTACATCTGATATACATCAGATGATATATTACATATACATCTGATGATATAATACATACACATTATGTTCATCAGATGTATTAAATAAGTTTAGCAAGCCCGTAAGTTTTAGTGTCCGCTTACCACGCTATGAATTGCTACTCGTGCATCGGTACTCTAAATACTCTAAAACACCAATTGTGACGCGGAAAATGAAAATCATCAAAAGAACTTTGACAAAAACCCTACCCAAAACGGGCACAGAAATGTTTACAAACACGCTTTCAGCAGAAAATGGCGCACGCGACCTAGTTTCATCGGGACGCTTGACCTGGCGGCCTCGGATTCACCTGCATCCCGCTTGTGAAACACAACCGAAATAGTTCCTAGCTCTTCTACCGAAAGTTATCCATGCTTAAAACGAATGATAAACGGACACTATCGACTTAACCCACGATTTAGATATTTTGGGAAAAACGTGCTTAATTATTACTACAGCTTTGATATTTTTCTTTATTTACACAAATCGAAAGATAGTTAAATGGTCCATCTGATGGATAGTGGTTATACCACAGCCATGTCAGATTGTGTTGGATATTCGTACTCTTTAATCCGGAAAACAGCAGTATAGTGAACCCAGGCAGGTTTCACAGTGTAACCACCAGTATCTTGTGTTGCTGTTAGGTTTGGACTTGAAAGACCACCATATATTCTAATAGCTATTTAGGTATATGACACGCATCTGTTTCTGTATAATCAGAAAATCTGATGAAAACTATTTCGGGGTTGGCAGTATTCTACTTATTGAATTAATTAATTGTAGATAGTACCGGAAAACGTAATCTTCTCCCGTATCACGAAACTTTATGTGCCACGAAATCCCCAGAACTACTATTAATGTTTCGGAGTTCTATCAGATATGTACAATGGTGCAAGGATTAGATCATATTATTATAACAAAAATCACATCAATCACTGAAAAATTATATATGATAATAAACTTAGTAGAACTTCCAAACCATCCAAACATATTCAGCAAATAACTTGTCAGTAATCATTATTCCTTTACGAGATTTAGTGCCTAGTAACAATATCATGTGTATGAGCTGGCATTGCCACACATTTGGTACAATGCAGAAGCGGTTTATTTTGGTTTCGTTGGTGCGCGTCGCAATAACCTGTGACCCAGTTACAGCTGGAACATGACCCGAGTTGACCTCCTGGCCTAGGTCGCTGTGGCCCGCATCTGTACGCCACTCCACTTGAGCGTCAGTCCTATCTGTAACTCTGGAAATTCATGTAATCCTACTACCCGGTTTATCCTTAGAAACTTTCGCTACGTCTAACGCGCGCTTATTCTGCAACTAGAACAGAAAAGATGCTGTTGCAAAATAACCGCGCTCTATATAACTATGAAGTACGTACAAACAAATTTATGTCAGTGCTACGGTGAGACACTAAATCTATTTTCAATTCAATTCAGAATTGGTGGATTTCTTCAAAACAATATTTCTTAACGTGCTCAACTAGAACGGTCTTCGGTAATTCATATAATTGACAATGGTCGGTAAATCTCGACATATTAAAACCGAGAAGGTGTAAGCGACAACCTGTCTATACCGGAACAATTTGGTTTAATGCAGAGCAAGACTGTGCAGTTCGCGCGACCGATTTCATGAATTTTAGCTTGGAGTTGTGACCTGCGATCCCCTTTCGATTCACCGATTAGCTCTAAGAGTTGAGTTGCTCCAGATTATGTTCTCCTGGTACTGCTACTTTCCATAACGGCTACATTTGGTGCCGGCTACCGATTTATTTTGCATTTTCCCCCGTACTTCTCTCAAACATCATGTTTATGCAACAATATTCGAGAAATAAATCATTTTCAAGTAATAACATAACTGTTTTTAGACAAATATGTCGTGGCCAATCAGTATGACTAACAAACCTTAGTTTGCAAACAAAGACTACGTGCATCTATCAATCATACCGTAAAGTGGATTAGTTTGCAACTAATCGGAGAGTTATGTGCTCCGTCGCTATTTTCATCGATCAAGTTCCGGGCGAACGTCATAATAGTTCATTTTTTCAATGAACTATTATGAGTCAAACCGTTCAGACAAAAAGATTGGACAATGGACACGGGTTCACGTCTGGAACACTAAACTGTTCTTAATGAGGACAACACTTTGCCTTATCCCGTTTGAGAATATATGCGGAAGAGATGGTCCGGTATATTTATAATCTTCAATTCTCAAGCATTAGATGTTGACGGAATACCTGTGCGTATATTGCAGCTCTCGTTGTACAATTTGCGTCACAACCCTATAAATAACTCGGGGATGAGAGAGATCGCCAGTACAATGATGCGAATACCTCGGTAATGATGCCATTGCAATAATATCCTGCCTCTTCATTATCTGTCGCGTAGATTGTGGACATACCATGGGACAACATGTTTGTTTGCTGTAGATGTATATACATATATGACAGTCACGTTGTATTTTACTTATGTTTTCAAATTTTGTCTTAAACTGTTTTATATTTGTTTACATATTTTATATATTTTTACTACGTTGTTGTTCAGTTTCTTGTACACGAGATAATGTATCTTCCTATTTGTTATTGTGTATTTTTTAACACGGCGTTCTTTAATTTTCAGACGCATAAATATAAAATAACCAAACTAAAACTAAGATTTTCAACTACACAGTTTTTTTTTTAATATCAATTTACGAGAAGAACAAGTCGCGCGCCTGGTAGTAAGCTACACGCCTGTTCATAACAGTTGCAGTGCCACTTAGAGTTTCAAATGGCATAGATCTGAGGGGCATTGTCGCTGCGCCCGTCACCTTGAGACATAAGTTGACAAGTCCCATGTACCTGTAATTTCACCAGCACCCTTAATTTCACCAGCACCCTTACCCTTCAAAACCGGAAAACGGTAATGCTGCCATTACTGCTTGGCGCATTAACTCTTTCACAAGGAGCTCTACTGCTATTAAATACTGTCTTAAATAGTACTATGAATCCTAGAACGTCTTCGGCCCCATAATTTTACGTAAGAACTAAATGAAAATGAACTTTAAGCGGACGACTTAATCATACCTACTAACCTTCCATCGACTATTACAGATAACTATTGTTATTGTAAACAAGTGACGTCTCGAGAAATAAAAATATCGTCTTGATTAGATAAGGCGCAAAAACACTCGGCCATCTGATCGTAGAGCGGCGGCAAGTCATCTGTTTTGTCGACACGCTTTACAGAAAATAAACACAATTGAACAAATGGCTATTATACAGAAAGATTAGAAAAAAAAACAAATCAAACACGCTACAGATCGAACTCTTGCATTCTAGGTGTTCTTTTAACTCGCGATACGTCAATAAATAAGAAGATACAGTGTATGTGTATATATATATATATATATATATATATATATATATATATATATATATATACCATATATTTCTACATTAGTTTTCATTATAGTGACCCTCCCTACCGACTCTTAGGGTATACGAGGAGGGCACTATGACCTATGTGAGCATGAAATAAGGAGATACAGATTAGATCTCCGAACAACTGGAGCTACCTGTCAGCGCCGCACTCCACCAGGCGACTGAGCGCCACCGATCGAGACAAATAATTGGTTGGAAGAAAAGGAGTCACGATCCTCAGTTGTAAGGAAGCGAGAAGACAATAACGAGTTACCATCTTTAAAAGTGAAAACACAAAGAATTTTGTTCCATAATGATATCGACTTAAAGTCAGATTTGTCGTTGAACTATAACAACGATCAGCTAAAGAACCGATGGGATCATGGAATGGAAATGTTAGCGACCCCGTATAAATATATATCCCTATTCGATGAACAGTACAATTATGACAGACAATGAATATACAATTATGAGATGAGTACATGAATACACGAGAAACTCTTTATATTAACGTAATTGGAACGGTACAATGCAGTACAAAAGACACTGAGTGTAAATTAATAAAATCAACATTGGTCTTGTTACTACATGCATATTATCACGCCTGTTTGTTACTGGGGTAGCCAGTGACCATGAACCTCCATTAGCTGAGAAATTCGATTCGCCTCCTCCATTCAAATAAGTTTCTTCATACATTCCCGTTTATTCTTGGTACTTTAAATCTGGCCTATCGTGGGACATCTTCGATCTGATCGAGGTAAGTACGTCTACTTTTTCCACCTTTCTATATATATTAGTTAAAAAAAAGTTAAAAAAAATTATATTAATAATAATTAATAATTTAATTCAAAAAAATATACTTTTACCAAATTTCCAGACAATCAGATTTAAAAGAAAATTGTCACGCATATCACGATATTAGAAACTCCACAGAATTAACAATGTTTTTTTTGTGAGGGTACTACACATCGCACATGACAACTAACATATTGTTATTTAATAGTGGTATTTACTATTAAATAACGGTCTTACAAAAATATACGATATACCTAAGGATATCGTCTAAAGAAAGTGCTAACGTGTTACACGATACGATGTACTTTATCTGATCATATAAAATTTTGAAAACAGGTTAAAATAAAAGTCTAAAACGAATTATTTCAGAATAAAATATCTAACGTTGTACATAATTTTTATATGGAGATATGTCTCTTTAAGCACTACCTGTAGGGCAAGAACGATTAGGCGCGACTTGTGCGAGAGCGACATAGCAGTATCTCGCGCTCTATGTCGCTCTCGCTGTAGTCACACCCTATGGTGTTAGTCCTACTAAACCCGCTAAATTTAATTTTTTTACTGAAGTCCTATTAGCTATCAAATTCACATTTATCCCAAAATTTGCAAATTGCCCAGCAGCTTAACAACATGTCGCACCGCCCGCTGACCCGTCAGTCGCCGTCGGGCGTTTTTCGACATCGGATCTGTGTCAAAATTTTCTCTGACTGTTCTTATTTTATTAGTATTAATTTACAGCGCATAGATTGCGGGACGCGCACGCCTCACCTCCTAAAGTCTAGGCGCGTTCAAATTACTTTGCCTTAGTACGCGTCACCTGTTAAGCGTCACTCGAAATGTATGGTTTGAGAGGTATTTTGAAGTCTGTTCGATGTTTTTATTTACATTTAGATGCAATCCTTGTGAAAGAGTTCGTCCAGAGAAATATCTACTGCCATCTTAGCTATTTTTGCTGCAGCAGTAATGTGCGCACTGTGTTCCATCAAACTAAAGTACCTATGTGATCCCCCAACTTCGAAGTTAAGACCATTCGGAATGGGGCAGAGTCCTTTGTTTCGACACATCCCGAAGTTTTACATAGTAGGGCTCGTTCGATGAACGGTACATGCATAAACTTTTATAAAGTAGCATAGCCCTTGTGAAAGAGTTCGTCCAGAGTAGTACCTACTGCCACCTTATCTATCTCCGCCGCCAAGCAGTAATGTGAGCATTACTGGGTTCCAGTTTTGAAGGGTAAAGGTGCTGGTGAAGTCACAGGCACATGAGAATTGTCAACTTATGTCTTATTGTGACGGGCGCAGTGACAGTGCCCCTCGAATCTTTGTGATTTAAAGCTCTGGATAGCATTGCAACAGTTATGGACAGGCGTGTCGTTTACCCCCAGGCGCACGACTTGTTCGTCCCGTCAAATCGTATCATAAAAAAACATTTTCTACATTTTCTAGTATTTTCTACATTTTTGGTGTGAACTAGCGATTACTTTACTACAGTGGTTGCATTTAGAATAAAAATTATGTTATACATGTTATACACGTAAGTAAAATGTGATTATTTTGTTTTGGATTTTGTTTTTTATTTTTAATTATTCCGGAAGTCCAGAGAGTGGTACACGACAGACACGAATATATTTAATTTAAAAACCAGACGCATCGCAACAACAAGATATTCTTACAAGTCTAAGAACCACTCTGCAAGAAAAGGAATGTGTACTGTGGCATCATTTATAACGGATGATTGATGTATCATAATAATACTATACACACACATACGTAAGGCAAGTACGAAAGCAAGTAAAGTATGTAAGAAGAAAGAAGCAGTTATCTCCGGTCGAAGAGACAGTAAAATTCCGAAGATAAACAGAATATGAAGTTACTCAACATGCTGGTTAAAAAAGCCGCAACGTTTTAAGACCCGTGATGGTGACAATGGTAATAAAACTTTTACAGCCTGACAACGCATAGTCGCACTCGTGCACTCCAATTTAGGGTGTTGCAACATAGAGTTTACTAGTGATGACACGCCAGCATGTGACGGAAATGGGCGATGCAATGGGACCCCTTACTTTGACACAAAAATATGATAGACTATCATTACCTTAATTAGCTTACGTACGCAACCTTCACTACACTTACAGTTGCCTATCAGTACATCCTGGAGGCATCTTCATTTGTGACGAACTCGAGCGATTTTCCAGAGAATAATGAGAAGAAAATGTAAGAACCAAAATATTTGTAAAACGGTTTTCTTTAAAAATAGCGTCGTCGATATGGCACCTAAAATATTCAATAAAATCCCAGATACCATAATAAATCTTAATAGAATACGATTTAGGCATGTATTGACACAACTATTAATTAACAAGTGGTATTACAGCATAAAAGAATATAAGCGATAATATTATTTGATCCTCAAAGTCATAATCGAGCTATTGCAAATGTGCACTTTTTTAAATGAACGATATATTTTTTTTATTGATATAATATATTAATTGTTCGGTTTATATTCGTTGATCAACGGATAAATTATACATGAACTGCATTCAAGGTAACACTATCATTATGTTTAAGCATAATAATAAATTTTTGGTATTCAAAAATAATATTTGATCCTCTTTTGTCGTAAAGGTCAAATCTTGGTTGCGCCCTCCATTCAATAGGTTAGTATAGGAAAAAGCAGAAGCGAATTTGCTTGCGTTTCCGAACATGGTTTCAAGTCAGATTATATTATAATTAATATAATATTAGTATACAAATATTTTAGTAAATCAAAATAAAATAGTTATTTATTATGCAAGGCTGCAAAGTTGTTGTTTGCCGCGAGTGCTAGTATTGAAACCTGAGCAAGCGCAGGAAGCTAAGATAGAACCACGAGCGAAGCGAGTGGTTCAAATATAGATTCCTGAGCGTAGCGAGGGTTTCAAGCCACGAGACGCAAAACAACTTTTCTGCCGAGTGAAACACACAATTTTTCACCTCACTATAGCGAGAGAAATGGTACATGAAAGAAAAACAGTTGAACTATAAAACTTTTTTTAATGAAAAGAAAAAGTTTATCTTCGGATGCGTTCTGAATTTACACCGCATCAATAATACTATAACAATAATAATACAATCTTGCTTGTAGTTTTGATTTTGTGTGACTAAGTGGTTCTTGAAATAATTTTAGTTCTTCGACGAATTAAAGTAATTTAATAAACACAATTAGTTATCATTGTCAATTTAATGTCAACAATAATAAGAATAAAATATACCAACAGATTTATGTTACATAAATAAGTAATGTACGACTAATCGCTTAATTGAACGTGCCATTATCTTCTTTTTCATCGAAAGAAAAAGTTAGGTGCACCACAGTCCATCATCAAGTTCGAATTTCAAAAACCTTTTCCACGCTAGCGTGCAAAGAACGCTTTTGCGCGCAGATTTCTAATGAGAAAGAAAGCCTTTCCCAGCTAGTGAGGTGAAAAAATATTTTATTAAATCGAATTATAAAAAATAAATATCAAAATTTCCCTTTTTATAATGTTATTTTAAATAAATTTATACAAATCAAACATAATTTGCGTAGCTCAGAACAGATTAAAATACCTATCCATTGATTTAATTTATGTCTCAGAGAAAATGCTTCATTTAAATACATACCATATTTAAATGACACTTCCTAAATTCAGACAGTTGGGTACAAATTAGTTATTAATATTATTAGATTTCATTTTTGACATTTTATTATTATTACAATTTTCCTTTTTTGTTTGACATTGAATTCTTGTTATTTAATTATTAACTTTTTAATTATTAACTTCGTATGCCATTTTAGCTTATTGCAAAAATTCTATAAATTTATTATTACCATCTATACGATGTACCTGTAATAACGAATGAAGATATAAATTGAATTGAATTTTAAGGATTCTTATTCATTTTCCATCATCGAAATGTAGGACAAAACTAAATTAATAAGAACTGGCTTATCAATCAATCTTTATGAATTTTGATACAGTGCATGAAACTGTTTTACGATGAACGTCTAGCTAGAATAAAAAAATTGGACCAGTCTAAATATGCTCCAGGTCTAAATTTCGACATACTTCTGGAGTACGCGGTTGCAACACTTGCAAGGATGTTGTTGTAACGTTTTTATGGCCTTTAAACCTAGTTCATTATGCCGTAATGCCGGATATGCATTTTGGGTTCCTGATTGACCGGATCGTTGACCTTTTTGTGGTTTGGATAATGCGCTGAGTTTGTTGTAATGTGTGAACTATAATTTGAAACCAAATATTTAAGTTTAACTCTATGCTGCTTACAATAAGAACGGTCCAAAGTGGCATGCTTGATGTACTGTTGGCTGTACATACTCGTATGAAAGTTAAGTAGCAGAATGTCTCATTGTGAAAGAGTTCGTGCAGGGAAGTACTACCACCTTACGTATTTCTGCTGCCAAGCGGTAATATGAGCATTATCGCGTTCCGGTTTTGAAGGGTGCTGGTGAAATTGCAGGCACATGGGACTTGCCAACTTATGTCTCAGGGTGACGGGCGCAGTGGCAGTGCAATAATTAAAATAATTGTCGATATCTTTTGAATCTCTTCCCGATATTCTGAGCTATACCTACGAGTCTATTATAGAAAGCACTTTTGAAACTAATTCTTTCCGACTTGGCTGATGCTGATAGCTAAAACTAACCGTAAATAAGAAGTCTTCGTAGTTTAATTTAAAGTTCCCGGAATAACAAGCAATATTTCATAATACGCGTTTATTTATTTGCTTTTCCCTACGACGATGTTAGCTGGATACGCAGTCTGAAAGTAGGTCGTGTAATCTATGAGCTTCCTCTTGCAACATCGTATCACGATTTCGTTGATAGAGAGATGATTTTGGACGATGGGGTGTGGGTCTCTACTCATGTAATTGTATTTGTTAACAACCAGAAGCAATCGTGAGTATGTATAGAACAGTGCACTTTGAAGTTATTACAGATATAAAAGTATTAAAGGCTGAGAGATCTATTATTAGAAATGTGCTGTTACTCCGTAAAATAATTTTAACTTAATTGAATGTTATAAATGACTTAATCTATTGTTTCTTTGAATTGTTGACAGTTGTGACAGTTTTGTTATTCTAGAGTTATATTCTTTGTTGTGCACATTTTATGCTCCTGTCGTGATATTTTATTGATTCACTGTTTATCTTTAATTAACATAAATAATAGCTCTTTCTTATTCATGCGCAGTGCCGTCTTTACCCGTGGTGCAATGTGTGCGGCCACTGGCGGCCACAGAAGAAAAAAAACAATGGAAGCGTCTTAAGCCTCAATTACTATTAGAACCGATGTCGCCAAAACTCACACATTCTTCATTTTAAACACTACAAAATCTTGATATTGATTGGTCGTAGTTTCAAATTTAAAAAGAAATAACAAATCGTCCATTTTTAACATAATTTAAACTTTACCCTGTTGGCATATCGTTGAAAGTTCAATAGTATCAATACCTATTATTACAAGTTACGACGCCGACGTTTTGATATTATATTGAAATTTCAATCAATGTGCTGCCATCTAGCATTTAATTTCTGAACCACGACGAATTGGAGTTATTAATTTAGATCTCAAAAAAAGAAGCGACCATATTGCAGAGGTATAAGCTTTACTTTTGTTTCTTGTGACTAAAAAATTTTTCGATAAACAGAAAATTGAAAATTTATTATAATAAGACTTTCCGATGATATGAAATACCACAACGGGGATATATTTTTGGTGCGGTTATGATTGTTACACTCCAAAACAGCACAAAAAGGCATTTTTCTAAGATTTCAAAAATTTGCACGAAAGAATGACACAACCATACCATACAGAATGAAAACGGCGGACTGAGCTCAGGTAAGTCTTTCGAGACCTATAGTTGGCACGCGTTGACGCTAACTAACGACTTTTACAGTATTTATATTTATTGTTGTGAATGCGGCCCACGCGGGTGCAGAGAAGAGTGTAAACGGACTATTGTTTCTCAACATCATTTATAATTGTACCATTTGCACCCGAATTTCCGATCACTGAAGAAAATGTAACTGTAAATATTCAGCTTTGATCGCGTATTATAGGGCGGCTATTCACGGCGACGCTGTTCATGCGCAAGTGTTTCACACACATAAAGCAGACACTTCACTATCTACTAAGGACCACAAGCTATTCAAACAAAATTAAATTTCATTTCATTTAACGCAACATTGTAGTGTTTGTAGTATTATATTATTATCCAATCTGCAACATGCAATACTGTGGCGATCGTAAAATTTGATATTCTGTTTTGATTTTATGCACCGTAACACGAACAATGATGCGGCGTTGTTTCTCTTATTTGGAAATGTTGCTCGTTAATTTGCAGGAAATATAGAAAACTGACATACCAAATAACTGGTAACATTATTTCAACAACTTTAGATAAACTAGGCTAAACGGCCTTCGTAAATAAAATACAAAATATTGCTCGTGTTTTAAAAAAAAGTAAAATTAGGAGGCAAACGAGCAGACAAGCCACTAGACGGGAGGTGTTCGTCATCTGCAACATTAGAGGAGCTGCCTATGCGTTGCCAGCCGAGAGCCCTGTTGCCTCGCTTTTTATAGAACCCTATGTCATAGCACAATGGAGATACTTCTGGACGGAGACTAATCCTTTCGTCCGTTCGTACTGAACGAAACGAACGATTCAATTATATAGATTTTCGGGCGAATTCGGTAGTTAATTTTCTGCAAGTGTACTATGACAGAGCGAATGTGGATGAAGGCGTGGGGAGAGGAAGACCTCGGCGTACAAATTGGGGATGTCCTTAAAAAAGCCGGATTAGGCTGCTAACAGATTGACTGCATGTTTGCAGTTAATGCATGAAGTCGTAATCAATTGCACGCAACTGAATGCAGTCGATCTAGACATCGTGAAGGTCGGTTTCGACGTCATGCAGATAATGCGTGAAGTCGTTATTCGAGACCTCGACTGCAAGAAGTTGATAACAACTACGACTTCGCGCATTAACTGCATGAAGTTGATCTCGACTGCACGAGTTGATTACAATTACGACTTCAGGCATTAACTGTAAACATGCTGTCAATTGGTAGCCTTAAAAGTATCAAGATAAGCGGGTATACGTATGAAGAGACTGATGGGAGTGGAGGAGGTTTGTTAGGAACGTAGCATGTAGAGATATATAGTCTCTGCCTATCACGGTGGGAGATTGGCGCGCTATGTTGTATGTACTATTAGGTATGCTGTAGATAAATGTAGGCGTTTGTGTAAAGGTTCTTTCTAGGACCTTCACGTCCTTATGTTATCAAACAATATTAGTGCGAGATGCTGCACAATTTGCGGCTTCTATTCTCCACCTACAATAGTCAAGTTTCTTTGCCCTCGAAGGAAGAAAATTAAAAATAGCGTCAACGACATTATCATAACAATATTATGTATCAATCTAAAGTAGGTACAATACGTATAAAAGATGAGTGAAAAAGAAAAGTGATAGGAAGTTGTTAAGATATAGATACTTATAATTGAAATTGAATATCATTTTCGTTGATGCTTTTATAGGTACTTGTCTAGGCAAACATGAAAGAGTGTTAAATAATATTGATGTTCTATCTAAGAGAGTTATACAGAGATAAATAATACCATTGAAAAGTCGTAAAATTTATACAATGATTTTTATAGTCGGAGTCAGCCTACAGCAAGTCGAACTATAAAATCCATAGTGGAGGTAATTCAATTACTCCGTAGGTTAGGTGCGAAGCCACAAAACCATACAACTGTTGATTTCATGATGAAATCGTAAAGTTTATGATTGGTCATAAAATTAGAGTTATGCAAGAATGAATAAAGGTTCATCATCTTCCAGTTTTGTAATACAAAAACAATGATGTGTTTTTTTATATCAAGTGACGGGATGAACAAGTCATACGACTGATAATAAGCTATATGTATGTCTGTTCATAACAGTTGCAGTACCACTTAGAACTTTAAATCGCAAAGATTGCACTGCCACTGCGCCCGTCACCCTGAGACAGTCAGTTGTTGACAAGTCCTATGTGACTGTAATTTCACCAGCACTGTTACCCTTCAAAACCGGAACATAGTAATCCGGACATTACTGCTTGGCGGTAGAAATAGGTAAGTAAGCTTGTGAAAGAGTTCGTCCAGGGAAGTACCTTACCTATTTCTGCCGTCAAGGTGTAGTAATGTGACCACTACTGCGTTCCGGTTTTGAAGGGTAAAGGTGCTGATGAAATTACAGGCACATGAGACTTGTCAACTTATATCTGAGGATAACGGGTGCAATGGCAGTATCACTCAGATTTTTGCGATTTAAAGCTCTGAGGGTCGTATTCCAGAACTCTACTCAATACTGAAGTCAGGACTTGAGTATTGCAGTGAGCACTGAAAATCATACTCAAATCCTTGCGATTAGGGTCGTATTTCTATCGTATCTTGCTCTAGTACAAAGTTTACAAACCTATTGCGTTACTAGTTGGGGTGGGGCTGCTAAAGGTAATTTTATTCTTATAGAAAGAGCACAAAGAGCTTTACTAAAGGTTGCCTGCTTTAAACCCTACCGGTTCCCAACGAGAGATCTTTACTCTTTCTGTCAAGTTCTAACTGTTAGACAGTTATTCGTTCTCTGGACTGTTTTGAAGCAACATTCCCTCACTCCATACGACAGCGCCTCAAATAGACGACATTGCATAGTGGCTACTTCTGACCGTCTCAGGACTGCCTTCACTCATAGATTTTTCTGTTTCCTGGGATGTTTTCTGTACAATGCACTACACCGTGAACTAAACATCTTTCAACTAAATAAGTTCGAATGTAAAAAGAAGTTGGCAAACTGGCTGCAAGAATTGAATTACGATGAAACTGAAGCTTTGCTTCATCCGATTGCATGACTCAAGGACCTATTTATTTATTTATTTTTGGAGCTTTGGGTAGAGTAGGATCTCTATATGTATATATATATATATATATATATATATATATATATATATATATATATCCGTAACTACGCACACGCGAGCACACACACATACACACACACACACATACACAAACACACACATAATACAACACGCACTCATGGTCAAATATCTTTTACGTGCAAAAAAGTCTTTAAATTTAATCTTAATTTAAGTTTGATCTTTTAGGTGTATATAGTTCAATAATGTCAAATGTATTTTTTCGATATTTAAATGTTTTTCTTTTATAAACAATTAATCTTAGTAATACCTTAAGATTGTCATGTGTCATTTCCAAGGGTGAGAGCCTGGTGACTTGTAGTACAGGCGTTAAGCCTTTAACAAGCACCAGCTCCCAAAAATAAGTTATTGGATGTATCTTAATTACTAAGATCTATATGTACGTATTTTTGTGGAGGAATAAACGTTATTATTATTATTATTATTATTATTATTTCCAGTGCTTGAAATCATACTCAAGTCTGCTCAAATCCTGACTTGAGCATTGAGTAGAGTTCTGCAATACGACCCTGAGTGTCACTGGAACGGCTATGGATAAGCGTGATGCTTAACACCAGGCGAACAACCTGTTCGTCCCGTCACTATCTTAAAAAATCTTAACTAGATTTCAAACTTTCATTCTTGAAAGTTTCTTTTGCAGTTTAACTACTTTTAATTAGTACGATTTATTTGTCTTTTGCATCCTAAATGAAATCTATTCTTTATATGTTCTCAAACAACTGTGAAAATCAGAGTGGTGTTGAAACTTCTAAAAAAAATTGACACACGTTGTTATGGACTATAAAATTTCGAAGGACCAATCTTACACAGAAAATGAAAACGTCTCCGACGTTGACGTACGTTTTCCTTATCTCGCGCTTCCACCAGAGTAATCTGATACAATGTGGGGAAGTGTTAGCAGGGAAAATACTTCTCATCAATCATCCATCGCGCATGTTCTCCATAACTCATGGCCGTAGCATGGGAAAGCAAACATATTTACTGAGTGCATTCTGTTTATTGATTCAACCAACTTCATACATACGGTAATTTTACTCTTAGGTATGGAGTTTCATCTCTCATAGAACTTTATAAACTATACGGTACGATACGGTTGATACCCTGTACATGTAAAACATTTACATTGTTTTTTAATTATAATCGGGTAAAAATAGTTTGGCATCGATACTACCTCAGCTCGAATTAAAGCTTTTCGCGTACTAACACGGTTCAATTTGCTTGGATCGATCCAAGTTGGTTTTATTTCAATTTTTTTTTTATAAACGAAATTAAAGCTATTTGAAAAATGTATATTGTATAGTATATAGTAATCAGTGTATACTTTTTCTATATCTATGGTGTATCCCTCCATTTTACTATATTTTTTTTCCACAGTGATTGATTCAACATTGTCACTGTTATGCGGAATCAACCAAAGCAATTGAGGTAGTATAGACTCTTAATTATAATCGGGCAAAAATAGTTTATTTAGAGGTTTAAACATAGATATAGAAAAAAAGGGGAGATTTGGTATGAGGGCGTGGTTCTTGTCGCCTCGATATGATCAAAATGATCATATCGAGGTGACACGCCTACAAACATCGCCACAGGGACATGGCGATCGTTGTACATACAAGATCTCTCGCAAAACGTGAAAATGCCAAGTTGTAGCGATACACCTTGTAAAAATTGGAGTGAAAACAAAAATTTTAAAGCCAAAGTGAGTGAGTGGAATGTTATTCCACCGGTGCTGCTAGACAGCGGTTTTATTTCAATATTCACGACCCTGCAACTTTGTGCGGGCACGTAGCCACCGCGGTTGCGGGCACGAAACCGTTGCGATTGCGGAACGCACCGCGAAGTTCGTGGGAGTTAATCGCAAGCCGCGCGGTTAATAGAGAACTCACCCCGCGTGCGCCTGCACCACATTGTGCCTTAACCGACCGCCAAAGTGCGCCGGTGATCGCGTCCTGCGCGCTTCTACTAGTACCCCGCCGCGGCAACCGCGAGCAACCGTCACCACTACAGGCGTAAAACGCGCCGTGAAATGTGCTACTAATTTCACATACTTAACTATTACATTCTACAGATGCCGCGGTCCCGCGGCAGACGTGGGTAAAAACCGCTCCGTGAGTTCTTAATGTAACCAAAAGTGAGTTTCAGCGCCGTCTAATATGTAATAGTTAGCTATTATATACTAGCAGCATTTTTACTAAAACGCCACCTGATAGTGAAAGTCTGAACCAGGGTGAAAAAAATACTGCAATATTGTAATTATAACTCTTACTCAAGGGACTGTAAGTTTAAATTTGTTAAATTGTAAAATTGTGTCACATCGTTTTCACGTTTTAAGCCCTACCCAATCAAAATCTTTAAGTTATGATAGTAGATAATAGAGCGTAAAGTTTGAATTGCACACAAGCTAAAAAGTGGCGACATCGGTACCCAATCTTACATAGCGTCATTACATATCTCCCCTTTTTTTCTATATATATGGGTTTAAAGTGTGTAAATAGTCCACTAGTGTGTAGTGAAAATTGAACGAGGTACTTACTTCATACGACTTGCGCCTTCAACTCGATAAAAGACTGATAAGACAATGTACGGAGACTACACATGCATGTATTACATGTGTACGCAGTCACTGCGCATATATGTACATACATAATTCGATTGAGAAAATACGATTTGAAAATTTAAAAAATATTAAATTTTAAAATTATTTTTTGTGACATTACTCCACTAGTTTGTTATAATTATTAATACAAAGATTGAACACTTAGAAAAAATCGATCCGGCCGCATTCGAACCGATGTCTTCTAGCAAACGAGACATCTCTAGCCAGGGCTGGTAGCTGTACAAGTATTTAACTGGGTGACGAAAAACTTTCGTAGATTTCTCATAGATGGCGCTACGAAAAGTCATTGTAAAATATAGATCCGACAACCAAGCACATAGAAAAATTTGTGAGGTCCGCTGGTTTGTTCCGTGGCTTAGTTGGCATAGCGTTTGGCACGGTTTGCTAGAAGACGTCGGTTCGAATTCACCCGGATCGAAGGAACATTCGGCAGCCGAATATTCGGCACTTCGGCCGAGAGCGTGACTATTCGTGGCATTTCTACTATATACGTATATCCAATGCTTTAAAAACAGTTAAATTACGCGAAGTTGAATTTTACATGATGATTAATATGCACGTCCTTTCACTTCGAGAATTTTGAAGGGAGTGGTGACGGAACGAAACAACGTAAAAATAGTAGAAGGAAAAGGAATTCGAGAACGACTCTAAATTTTAAGTGGCCAGGAACCAGTAAAGAGGGTGATATGGGACGGCGATGAAGGAGGTCGTTCGTCGCGTTGTAAGTATTACTATAAACAGCTCTACAGGTGGGAATTGAAATGTACTCGTAAAAGTGCAGTGCAATAGAATGCAAGGCAAATACAGTTGCACAAGCAATTACGCAACGTTGCCCGGTGCACGGTTTCACCTGTGTCAGTAATGTGGCCATTGTTCCACCATTGTTTTGTCTCCACTAATAAATCAATGAGAAATGTAATCAATAATGAATTATAAGTTATATTTTAAAGGCAGTATTATTGTATTTTAGTATTTGCGTAACCCATTTCATTTCCATTTAGGCAAAGAGTAAATTTAAATGAACATTTGACTTTGACTTTGACATGATTTCAGTACGATATTCTTCTTTCTATAATTTTGCGTAAATTATAAATACAAATGCTAATAAAAATGTATATGTTATATACTTATACATGTCTGTAGAACGTGTAGCAATAAGTACACAAACATCGTAAACAAAAGATTGCGTGATAACAATTATACAAGATGGCTCTTCAACTTCAGAAAAATCGCGATTCAAAAACTCCAAAATTGCACGTAAATTGTAGCAGAATAAAATGACCGGACATAAGCCTAGATTAGCCTTCAACATTATCCACTATAAAATATTTGAAGGCCTAGACGGTCTTTTTAAAAAATGTTTTAGAAAAAGTGTTAAAACGGGATTGATTGATGGCACTTATGCTCCGTCTAAAGGTGGTTTTCTACTGTTAGGTTAACTCTAGCGATATTCCTGAAAAGCAGCATTTTCATGCTTCTAATTGTGAGAACATATGTACCGACATAAAGCCAATCCCGAGGTTAAATTCTTACAAAAACATTTAATTTGGTAAGCCATAGATGGCAATGTCTCCCAGCATTTTATTTCCAAAGTTTCCGTGATGGTTCACGGATTTTAGAAGACAATATGTGAAATTGCGTTTAATTTTCTTTATAACAGCACGATATAACAGAAAAGATATGTTGTTCTGATCTAATATGGTAACATGTATTACCTATCTAAAGATATATTTCATATTCAAGTAGATACATTTGGTAAGAAAGCAAATTACACTTGAAAACGTCATACTGATTAAATTCTACTGCTCATTCGTAAAGCAGATTCCCCTGAGAAGAATGAGCAAGAAACTTTAGGTGTTGCTCTTTGTAAATAAACTTTTGTACACATTTATAATTTACAATATTTATATCAGACGCAAGCCCTAAACGGGTTACTATCACGGATTTTTGTCATCCAAGTACCTACGCAGAAAAGCTGTATAAAGTTTTTGTTTCACTATAGTTTTAAACTTTGAATAACCAATTTTTAACATCAACCGGAATGTTATTATAGAAGCGCAGAATACATTGCTCCCTAAATTAATTTGTGACTTTGTAAAAACGTTTACACTCTGGCCACACAGAGGCGGCCGCGGAAGTGTTCCGGGCGCGGGAATCTTTGTAATGTACGAGTTTATATGAACCCAGGCACACTGAAACGCGCGGTCCACGTTTCAGTGTGACAAGATTCAAAGAACTCATACATTACAAAATTCCCGCGCCCGGAACTCTTCCGCGGCCGCCTCTGTGTGGCCTGAGCATTATCAAGAACAGCTAGTTTATTTTTATTCCTCGTATTAATCACCGTTTTTCATTAAAAAATTACTATTCTCTTAACATAATAATAATTCCTCATAAATGTACTCTGACCTCTGTGATTCTTTAAACTTATTAAACGATGGTTTAGTAGCAGTAGAGCTCCTTGTGAAAGTGTTCGTCCAGGTAAGTACTGCCACCTTCCCTATTTCTGCCGCCAAACAGTAATGTGACCATTACTGCATTCCGCTTTCGAAGGGTAAGGGTGCCGGTGAAATTACAGGCATTTGGGACTTGTTAACTTTCGTCTCAGGCTGACGGGCGGTGAGTGGCTATACCCTTAAGATGTTTGCGATTCAAAGCTCTGAGTGGGACTGCAACTGTTATGGAGAGGGGTGTCGCTTACCACCAAGCGCACGACTTGTTCGTCACTTGGTATTATATAAAAAAAAAACACTGGAGCCCAGGTTGTAAATTGCCCTAACCGCACATGGAGGCTTTGTAATAATAAAGCATTTGCATGCTTTAGGAAATAACAAAGCATTCCTAATGGAATACTTATTTATTTCTCGTCTTTCGATAAAAAGGAGACTGCCTCTGACAGCTTTTAAAGGACACCACTATCATCTTTTTATTTTGATTTCATACAGTTTAAATTGTTATTTTTTATTGCTTTTTGGTAACTCCATTACCTACTTAAGAACAACTTAATATTAATATTAAACTGTTTAGGCTGCAAATTCAGAACGGTGGTGGGGCGTTCAAGATTTTTTATTTATTTTGGTACACAGACATTACAATATGAATTAATACAGTAAAAATTTAACATCGAGTACCGAACATTACACTTAAATATTTGCGCGTACATTGAGCGCAAACCTACCTATATCTTGTGTACACAATGTACGCGTAAACCTTGAATGCGCCGCTGAAGACAACACCGCCGTTGCGAATTTGTGGCCTTACATTAAAAAGAATAATGCTCATATAAAATATGGCACAAACTTAAGATTTCTTACTTTATGCGATTTAAAGGGAACAAGAATCAGTTAGGTAATACGCTAACAGATTTCAAGCAGCGTTGAATCAACCAAAGAGGACCCAATTTGGCAAAGGAATATAGAATAACGGTCAGGCAGAAGTTGACATGCTTAAAAAAATTATTTCATGAACAAGTAATAAATATAATTAGTAGATTCAGGCGTTACTTTGCGGAAGTCCGTGTTAATAAAAATGGAAATAAATTAATTTGCTACTCCGCGAACTCAGTAAAGGTTAAATCGTGTAAAATAGCTGCGCTCGATTCATCGACTGAGCGTCGAACAATCAACAGACCCCGAGGATACCTCGTGGAGAGGTGAAACACGTGTCGGGTATATTTGGTGGTGGTGTTTGTGACTGTAGTTGCGCTTGTGTTATTTATTTTATTAATTTTATGCGGAGGGGTGGGAAAATTAACGAAGAAGTTTTAGGGTCGTATTCTAGAACTCTACTCAATGCTCAAGTCAGGATTTGAGTATGGCTTAAAGCACTCGAAATCATACTCAAGTCCCTGCCATTAGGGTCGTATTTCCAGTGCTTGTGTTTCCAGTGCAATCCTGACTTGAGCATTGAGTAGAGTTCTAGAATACGACCCTAAGAGCAACAGCATAAACTTATAAAGCTAATATCGACGGAAACTCATGGAAAGGTCGACCTTGACGTACATATCTTAATCAGATTGAGAATGTCTCAAATAATCTCAGTACAGAGTACTAAAAATAACCGATCTCAAAAGTGCGTCGAATTACATCTATTTGCCAAGTTTTATTGTAATCGGTTACCGGAAAGTGTGCGAAGCAGGATTCATCCCCTAGTTTGCCACCATTAGAGGTGGAATATTTTCTTCAAATTTAAATGGGACTACTTCTGAGGTACCTTCTTTCCAACAAAAAAAGAATCATCAAAATCAGTTCACAAATGCCGGAGTTATCGCGTAACATACATACAAAAAAAGTACAGTCGAATTGAGATTTTCCTCCCTTTTTTAAGTCGGTTAAAAACGACAGACGAAAATATTGAATGACTGGCAAAGATAAGTTAATTAACCTACGTTAGTGGACGCGATAGTGTACCAAATTCATAATTAGAAAGGACAGAGAACATGAAGTCTAAAGCAGGTTAGAGACTTTTTACATATCCTTGAAACATTTTTTGGAGCACAGAATTGCTAAGAATTTTCGTGTTCAAATTTACGTGTATAATTATTAATAATTTGCTCGTGATTTTAAAGATTCAGAGGTGCCAGTGCTTAACGTACTTTTGACATGAACTTCAAACTTGAACTACCTTTCTTTGAGTCATCGCAATTAAGTCGGCTTCTCGTATAGAACTATTCTGGTTACTGAAATTTAATTACAATTAATTTCCATTATCTACGCCAAGTTTTTACTTCAACTTGCTTCAAATTATCAGTTCGTCATGCTCATGTTTTTGTCACAAGCATTGTAGTTAATACTCGACGAAGATTTAGGTATTATTACGTAGGTAGTAGCTCTTTAGGTTTTATACAAACGTTCGTATTCATATTCACAGACATTCATTTCCAAACGTTCATGTCGTTCATATTTAATTTGGGTATCTGCTTCGTAACTAGTCTGGAAATGTTATTTGACAGCAAACCCGTCAGGCATGCCTGGTTAAGCATAATTTACCTTAGGTGTTATAGAATAGAGTATATTCGAAGAACCTGGTCTCTATGAATTAAAAAGCTGACTGTTTCAAAACCAGGTAA
>NW_020654466.1:4665613-4783744 GCF_003589595.1 Hyposmocoma kahamanoa
TCACTGGGTTCGCGGAGTACCAAGTTAATTTACTTCCATTTTTATTAACATGGTCTTCCGCAAAGTAACGCTTGAGTCTATTAATTAGGTAAACAATACACTTGAACTTATATTTTGCTACTGATACTTAACCCAAAAAGAACAAAACACTTGATTTGCCACCTTTTTGATGATTTCGATCGTTAAATACTCCATTTGATAACAAAATTCAGTCATACTTACTAGAAAATTGACTATGGACAGAATAAGTTCACCTGAAATCGATATTATCGTAAAGCTTAGGCACCTTTCCTGCGCAAGCATCTCCTCCCAAAACCCTAGAATACAAAATACTATAATACAGTTTTACCTTTTAACGCGGATTACGTTAACCGGTAAAATTTGGCTACTGAAGCTACAGCATTAATGCAAATAGGTTTTATTGTGAGGAAATCATGCACCACTTGACCTGGATGCTCTGCAAACACAAGGTCTATGAATAGATGTGTTTGTGCGGTTTTATAAAGTGGGTTAAAGTTTAGAACCGTATTTTTTATTATATAATTGGTACATAAAACCACTAGACGTCACGCTCCAGATTATTGATGTAGTCAAGTAAATAATGAGTTTGCTCGGAAGTTTCAGAAGGAAAAAAAAGAGCAGCGAGTGTGGGCACATAAACAATAAGATATTGTAATTTCTGTACACTCGGACTCACATACATTTTCTCATTTGCTTTTTCGGAAGATAACAATTCTTCCACTGTAATTCAAATCTATAAGTACACTCGAAGGGTCTGCTAGACCAGCGACAGAAAAGCCTGTATATTTTTCACAATCATAATCAAATTACCATAATATGACTTCCGATTCCTGAGAGTCCATTGATAATAAAAACAAAAGCTGGACGTAAAAAATTTAAATGAGCCACCCAAATATTTGTGTAATAACTAAAATAAGAACACGCGAAACGGAAGCCAACGATAATACATCGGCGACCGGAATTCATAAGCCGCACTGACCGAAGAAAATCAAATTACGGACTTTGTAATTTTCTTGTGATGCCAGTTTTATTTATTACTTAATTTCTTTTGACCACCTTATTCTTTATTCGAGTTGAACTAATTATGCCTGCACTTAAGGACAAAAACACATACGTACCGAAAATGAGCATAAATATATACCCTATATTAACCAACTAACTAACAATTTTGACGAAAATTTACTGATTAAATCAACACAAAACTTGAAATTCTGAATAGAATATCAAAAACTATTTTCTGTTAATATTCTATATTGTGACCACAGATCACATTAGTTTGTGACGCTAAAGACGACGATACATGTCTTAAAGCCTGTAAAAATATACTTAAATAGTAACAATAGGGAAAAAAATCAGTACTCCATTCCCATGATACAAATAACATTTCCGAGCCGATGTTTTGCGAATCCAATAGCACTTATTGTCGCAGCAAATTCTAGCAAGCTGGTTAATGCTTAACCCTAGAATATTCTATAACAACACTGATATAGACCGTGTTACCCGGCGACAAGTTGGGCGAGCAAGAAGAAAATTTACTCGGTAAAAGGGGTTTCAGTTTGTCCCCATCTGCCCATCATCACGTTTATCATCTGCCTGTCGGTACAAGAATGCAAGTACCCTGTAAGAGAGAATGGAGTAGAGCTCTTCTTAGATGTTATCATTACAGCATTCCGCCACTTACCTCCAGGCGTAAGACGCTTAATATAAAAATATATACATATATATATATATATATATATATGTATATATTTTTAGTAGAAAATCTAGTCTAAGTAGTTTAGTAGAAAATCTTTCCGGCCGTAAAAAAACAAATGTGTCAAAGAGCAAAGTGAAGTGAGCAACAATACTAAACGGGTTGCGAAATAGAAGTGGGAGTGGGCTGGCCATGTCGCCCGCAAGAATGGCTCTTGGTGGAAGGTGCAGTGGTAGTATGGAGACAGTGGGGCAAGAAACGCCCAAAAGGAAGACCACAGATGCGTTGGTACGACGATTTCAAAGCACTGGCGGGAACAAAGTGGTTAGAAACTGCTCAAGACCGGGAAAGATGGCATAAACTGAAGGAGGCCCAAATCTTAGAGGTTAAGAACGGCTAAAGAAAAAGAAGAAGAATAAAAACTTTAACCTACTATTAACTTTGCACGAAATAAGCCTCCCCGCACGATGCACTATTCCTTTCCCGTACTTAGGTCTGGCGCACCCTGGGCTACAATCTTCTTTCACCACAAAGGCAAGCATTAATTGAATGGCATGGATTTCTTTTTTATCTACTACAGTGATATCACTCTTTGATAAATTTGATTCTTTCTTTTTAGTGTACAAGGTCTGCTTGTGTCTTCTACAGCGATAATAAGTATAAACGATTCTAAACTATCCATCCATCAAATTTCATCCGACCTTGAATAACGAACGTAACGACTCTTACCTGACAAACTGTAGTAACTAGCGTTATGCAAATTTTCTGCCTTACCTATTTCTGTCGCCAAGCAGTAATGTTAGCATTACTGCGTTCCGGTTTAGAAGCGTAAGGGTGCTGGTGAAATTACAAGGACATTAGACTTGTCAACTTATGTCTCAAGTTGACGGGCGCAGTGGCAGTGCCCCACAGATTTTTGCGATTTAAAGCTCTGAGTGGCACTGCAACTGTTATGGACGGGCATGTAGCTTATCACCAGGTGCACGATTTGTTCGTTCCGTCACTAAAAAGAAAACTACTTCCGGTTATCACTTTACATCCTGAGTTGTAACTCGAAATCATTCTATAATAATAATAATTTTATTCTCAGACAACGTGATCCATAATATTTGTTAATAAAAAGTACTTAAGCTAGTGTTAGTTTAAACATAAAAATAAAAATAAAGACGATACTAATAATAATTAAATAATAATTTGTTTAATAGGCGGGAGGATAACTGCCCAGCCAATGTTAGAGCAATGAATAGCTAGCGGTGTGCAAACGCATCCACCGCCACAACATTGGGGACTCCCACCTATCTGTCAATGTGTTCAGGATGCTGTTTGTGCTGCCACGCATGCGACCGAGTAGCGACGCACTTCGCTTTCGTATGATAGTGTAAAAATCGTCTACACGTTTATCAGCGAACATGGTTGATGCGCTACAGAAACGTGGCAGTCGGAACAGCATCCTGAACGCATTGTTATATTGAACGCGCAGTGCACCGTATGTCCGCTGCGTATAGTTGACCCACAGGCTGCACGTGTAAAAGGACTGGCAATAAGCTTTAAGAAGTGTTACCTTCACTTGATCAGTACATCGTGCAAACCTGCACTATACATATACATACATATAAAAAAGACAGATATATGTGTATCATCTTATTCAGTTACAATATAAACATAAGCTAGTGACGACAGAGACGATATGTACTGACACTCAATTGTTTCATTTATATCTACAGTGAGATAAAATCAAAACGACAAAAAAAATGCATATTGTTCAATACTATAAATAAAACCTAATATAATAGTGTATCAACCTTATGTAATATTCTAGTAGGGGGCAACCTGTTTCCAAGAAGGGTTGCTCATGACTTGCCAATGAGCCCATTTAATAAACAGACGCCACATCAACTAAATAGATATTTACTTATTTTAGGGGGTCAATATTCTTTTCCGACGCTATTTTGATAAGCTTTTCAAGACTACAAAGACTTTAGTATAATTTATCCGTAAAGAGGGATAAACTGTTGAGAAACGTTAGATAATCAGAAGAAAACAAGGCCAGAATTACGAAATAGTTATTGAATAATCTGTAGTTATGGTTTGTAGAAACATATGAAACAAAAGTAATTTATGATTTCGAAACTCCGGTAAATTTCTACCTACCTCAGTTTACAATTTAGCACTGATTAAGAAATTTCAATAGAAAAAAAGTTTTATGGTACCAGAAAACAATAATCTTATCATTCATTGTTTATTGTAAGCATAGTGGCAAAGGGTGGGATATTACTAATAAATACCTAATGGTTTGAATCGGGACTTGGAAACTTCAAGTACAAAGCCTCACCGTTTCTGACGTGGGAGTATCAGATCGCGTGAATGACCGCTTGTGCATGCTGCTGACTGTTGGTAAGTGTGTTTGCTAGTGGTATGGATATTTTGGATTATAAAGCCTTAATTAAGTAGATCCGTTTGACAAGTTACCAATAATTGTGGTATTTTAAAGGAAAAAAAAAGTGCTCGATTATTGGGCGCAAATACATTTAAAATATTTTGGTAAATCTATGTAACAGCTTAAAACATAGCAAAAATTGTTGAAATCTTATTTGCCTGAAATTTTTTGACTACCATAACAAGAAATAATGCTACGGATTCTGGCTTGGAGTCGTAACCTAAATTCTGGTCCATCCGACTTGACCTGAAAATACTGGAATGTAGGGCATTTGTGACGTTACTGAGATGCACTGATTGAGAATTGACTTTCTCAAACTTTTTTTTACGACTGACGGTAAGAACAAGTACGCCTGATGGTTAAGCTATACGCCTGTCCAAAACAGTTGCAGTGCACTTCTACAGCGCCCGTCATCTTTAGACATTAGTTGACTAGTCCCATGTACCTGTAATTTCATCAGGACGCTTACCCTTGAAAACCGGAACGCAGTAATGCTAACATTACTGCTTGGCAGCAGAAATAGGTAAGGTGGCAGTGCTTCCCTGGACGAACTCTCACAAGGAGCTCTACTGCTGCTAAATCGAATTGGCCAAAATCAGCTAATTTGAACTTGAAGACTTACCACGTTTCCCAGAAATTTTCTAAAGGTGCTTACTTATATAGTATTATTATTTGTCAACGTCTTTGTGAATTGAAAGTGACCATATCATTTACTAATTGTAGCTAGGGTTGGATAATGATACAATTAAAATTGTTTCGGTAATTTATTGGTAGCTGTGAAATTCCCAATAGAAAACAATATACGAGTGCTATACACAAATAACGTAAATTCGTGTCGTGCCGATATCGAATATCATTTAATCCGACCGTATAACCCACATGGTGCATTTTACGAGCATACCTCATCTTGAAAGCAATTTGGCCTTATAGATCTTAGAAAAGGCAAGTAAATCCCTCTGTGTAGTATTTTTTTATGATATCAAGCAAGAATTCTTCACTTCACTCTACGTGCTGACGGCAGAAATAGGTAAGGAAGGAACTATTTGACAAGGAGCTCTACTGCAACTGAATTTTACTACTGCTGGATTGAATGCTGGATGAATAGGCACTTAGACGTCGAAGGTTTTGCATTTCACCTTTTTACGCTTCAAGAACAAACAATAAAATTTCATTAGTGTAAGAAAAGCCCTCATACGGGCTTATTAGCCCAACAATTGATATAAACTCGGATAAGTGACGTTCGCAGACTTGAACAAAGAACTTTGTGTTGCGAGCTTATTACTTTTAACGCCTCTGATGAAGACTCGTTTATTTCCCCCCACTGAATTACTCTTGGCAAGCTTATACATCTTGTCGACGTGAATTAGGTATATCAGGATCCTAGAAAGTTTCGGTAGACTGGTTTATTTTCCTTCTATTATTATTATAACTTTATTCTTGTAATCTTATTTAGCGAAAAGATAGAACAAACGAGACAAGGTTAAAGTTCTTTTTCCTTGGCACAGTTGTATTTTAGTCGTGAACTGCGGGATAACTAACAAATGTTATTTTTTTGCCAAGTGAGTCAAGTCCTAATGCCAGCAAGCTATCGAGTACATGACCAGAAATAGAGACGAAATGTCATTTAATGTGTTTGAACACCATTCTGCCAAATCATTACATTACAAAACAATTGACGGGTGTCGTCAATTGTTTCACTTCAAATTGACCAGTTTAACTTGAATTTTGCTATAACGGACGAAAATTTAAAAAGTACATATTTAATTTCCGATTAAATGTGATTCCGTTTGTTTTGTAATTAGATATTTCGCTGTGTTTCCCACAGCACTGAATGGAACTGTCCCCCATTGTTAGAGATATCATCTTTATTACAATAAATATAGAATATTTTTGGAATATACGGAGACGTACACAGAGGTCAGTTGTTGGCGCTGTTCAGCGCAAATGAGAGTTGATATTTAAAAGTGATATAATGCCCATCTGCCTGATGAGTTGCCAGGGTTGGGTGGCCCTTACTTCGTGTCTATTTCTGGTTATATACTCGATGCAGCAAGCCTAATACCGATATTGTTGGGTATTTAGTTACAACAAAGCAGGACGGTTCGTTGACTCAAAGGTACCCAAGGTCACGTTAAGTACACTCGTAATAGTTGGATGATAATGACACCATCAATGACGTGATTATGTGTTTACTTACGATAGGAAGGTTAATAACTGTTTAAGAGCGAGTGTCGTAATTCCTACGTCCTGTTAAGTTGAAGGTTTTTAGTCACACAATAAGTAATTACTAAAAATAATTTAAAAAAATAGCTACCTAATTTCAGTCGTCCTGATTTTTTTTCACGGATTCGGAAATTTTAAAAGAAATTGTTATAATTTATTATATCGATGACGCAACTGAAAACCTAAGTACATACCTAGTATTTACAACGAATTGTCCAATTGGGTGATTTGATATAAAAGTGGAAATGAAGATTTTTAAAAAAAGTAAAAGAAATGCCTTGGGGAAAAATAGTATTTTTTTTATTTATTACCTACAGACAGAATCAGATGTCGCAAACCTTATTTACAGTTTACATTGCATTGATGTTACTTCCTCCGAGAGCTTCGAGGAATATGTTAATAGGTATGGTTATTAAGTTATTATATTGTATTTTGCAATCTGTATTTTTGTACGAAAATTGTATTTTTTTTATAATATTAAGTGACGGGACGAACAAGTCGTGCGCCTGGGGGTAAACGACACGCCTGTCCATAACTGTTGCAGTGCTATCCAGAGCTTTAAATCACAAATATTCGAGGGGCACTGTCACTGCGCCCGTCACAATAAGACATAAGTTGACAATTCTCATGTGCCTGTGACTTCACCAGCACCTTTACCCTTCAAAACTGGAACCCAGTAATGCTCACATTACTGCTTGGCGGCAGAGATAGATAAGGTGGCAGTAGGTACTACTCTGGACGAACTCTTTCACAAGGGCTATGCTACTTTATAAAAGTTTATGCATGTACCGCTCATCGAACGAGCCCTACTATGTAAAACTTTGGGATGTGCCGAAACAAAGGACTCTGCTCTACTCTACAAACTCTTACTCTTCAAAATCGGAACGCAGTAATGTTGACATTGCTACTTGGCGGCAGAAATAGGTAAGGTGGCAGCACTTCCCTGGACGAACTCTAATGCTGCTAAATTGTAAATTGTCTGAATAATATAGATAAAATATTACGACACCTCAAGTAATCGCAACATGTAACTAAAACTGTTACAGTTTCATCAACAATGATCCTGACGACCGCAAAAGCTGGTCCAAGACACAAAAGTCAGGAAACGTCGCGCCGAGGGCTTGAGTTCGTTGATCGGGTTCTAATAATAACAGGTGTGAATAACAATAGAAATGGATGTAACTTGAGTCAATGCGTGTTTTCAACGCGTTTGACCCCTAGTCACGACCATCAACAGAAACCGCAGCTATTGTAGTCGGAATACGAAAGGCTTTGATGGAATAAAGCATTTCCTATGTAGTATTGTGCACGTTGCAGAACAGTTTTTGATGTACTCTAGATCCTTTAGAATTAATTCAGTTGAAAACTTTAATTTGATTTTTGTTTCAGAGTATCTCCATTGCGTTTTCTCTTAACTGATCGGACAGCAGATTCTATAGGCAGAGCGTTTGCAAATCATTCTTCAGTGGTTTTTATTTTAGGCTTAATAAAGAAACTGGTTGCGGACCGTTCAAATCTGTTTGACATTCCTCTTGTTGGCTGACAATTTCTTGAAGCTCTAAAACAAAAGACGGTCTTTTTGTTTTCTAGTTCTATTTTGTTGGCACTTAGTAATTGGCATTGCTTCCCTTTTAGTTTTAATGCTTTACACTATTAATTTAAAAAATTGTTAGGAATCCCGTTTCTTATTTACAGGGGCTGTAAAAACATAACATTACACAAAATATCTAAAGATGTTACATTGAAAAGTAAATATACCTATAAAAGCTCATTATTATTGCAAGTTTCGATACGTATCATAATCAGAAACACCCAAACTTCTCGCATAAAGTTCGAAATCAAAAAGACTACGAAACGTTTTGGTTTGTCTGTAAAAACAAATATACGCGATTTATGTGTAACAATCGCAAAAACCTTAGAACTCAACAAAATATTGTTTAAAACTGTAACAAATCTGACGAATTTATTGTTTTCTTGCATTAGTCTATTTATACTGATTCGAATGCGTGTTAATACCCTATTACAAAGTACCAATGACATAATGGCTTCTTTACCTATACAATACACGTGCCTTTCTGCTATGGCATTATGTAATGAGTGGAAACCGGATACGTGCATTTTGAGAACTGATGCAGCTGTGCAATAACGGGAAAATAAGAAGGCTATACACCGTAACACATAATACCGATAATTTGTTTTCTTGAAGCTGTAGGACAAGGTAAGGTCATAGAGGTGTGTCTGAGTTTAGAATATTAGATAGTTTTATCGAAATTTGAATGTGTCGATGTGTTGCTTTAATAGGGTCTTTCTGCCGTCCAATAACTAAAACGCGGCAAAGTGACTCATGGCGAAATAACCGTTTTAAATAGCAAAAAATAGAGCACAAAATTCTCTTATAAAAACAGTTAAAATTAGTTAACGTGTTCGACTTATCGGAACTTACCCAACGATGCATTGCTGAAATATCATCAAACAATTTCAATATTCGAAAACTGGGTTATGGCTTTTTAAATTATCTCAAAAAATTATGTTGTCACTGCCGCGTTTAGTTAGCGGATGGCATCTTTAGTATCGTATCGTCGTTCGTTAGTCCACGTTGTTGTCTCTGATTGATAAAATGGTATGGATTTCAGAGTTCTTAAACTAGATCATAAGGCATCTAATTGAACACGTGGTATTTAAGTGATTAATAACATAAAAAAGCATTCGACCGGCGGCGCAGCGGCGCAGGTGCAAATTGAGACGGAACAAAAAGTTGAATAAGTGGATAACCAGGCAGAAGACGTTTCGTACAATCTATGAACTTGTTACGAAAAAAAAAGATGTATCGACTCCTTTTTCACACCTCTGTAAGCTCAAATCTTTAGGCTAATAAAGAACAAACTACAAGGGGTAAAATCGCGCGTCAGCTGCCTCTACACATATAGCCAGGGGTGAAATTCAAAAGAATAGTACTCCAATAAAAGCTGGACCCAATGTGACGAACAATAATTACTTTTTAAGGAACAAGAATGGCACACGACAGAAATAAATTTAAGGATTCTATAAAAGAAAGTGTACCCGTAGAAGGTTGTTGACGACAGTAAAATAAATAATATGACACGAGACATGGAACAAACGCGAGGCAGAGGGGACCCGTCGGACCAGTTGCTCCCTCTCCCCGCGCTTCCCCCCCGCAAACAGCTGACTGTTCCAACAACAAAGAACGGCAAACCCACAGACGCCAACAATCACGAATCGTTATTCAACTGCACGCATACATATCGATTTGAACCCTTAACACTGCTCGACAATAGTAAACGTTATTATTGGACTATTATGTTAAATTCAATAAGAAAACGCCCGTGACAATACACACATAGGTAGGTACGTACTACCGACCTTTACGACCACGACTGCACGGGCGTTATATAAACATTACAGAACGACGCAATTATTGCAATACTGATTGATCTCTATAACACAGTATTACGCCTACTCTGTAAGATATCGAGTAAACAGTGTTGACCGTGAAATCCGTCCTATGAAAGGTGAATTCATCTACGACTGAATGTGAACAAAGGACGACTAGTACTTGCCTTTCTGTTCATCCAATACACGAAGGGCTTCGAGATTTGTCACTCTGGGAAACGACAGTCTCTTTATCGAGGGGCAAAGTCTTTAAATTAGCCAGAATTACCACAGAAGCATTTTGAAAGACGCGACCGTCACTTGTGTCGTAGTTTTTTCACTGCTTTGTTGCTATGCTCACAGCGATCACGACACGGGTTTAGGTCTTTTATTGGAGTAATATGGTTTAGTAAGTACGAGATCAAGTCTTTGTTTACAATGTTCTGAGTTTATACGTTATTTACATCACTTCAGTGGCCTGCGAACGTGTTAATCGTTGCACTGCCTGCGCACTTTATTTGCGCTTCTGCGTCAACAAACAATCGGCCGAGAACGGGAGGTACATCGTAGGACGATGTGCTCGTTCGGGCCGGTTGTCCCTCTCCATCGCTAGCCAAGAAATCAGCTGTTTTGTCCTACTCTAGCGTTTGACATTTCGAGTGCTGGGTTGCCATGATCGTTTAAAAATACTACTACATTTTCTTACCAAGCAACAATGCGGGAAATCTCAAATATTTCACTTGTCACTACGATGGTATTTATTCTATTGGCAGACAAGTAATTTTTGGTCGTATCACTTTTTCATTTCAGTTAAATTCTGTTCCCAATATGTAATAAACATGAAATCAATAACTAAATAATATGAAGCCAGAGTGTAAAATTGGAAACATGACAAAATCCCGTTACCTTACGATGTTATAATTCTCACATCAAAGATTATACGTTATTTCTGAAATTTAATTCCTAGTGACGTTGAGTAGCTTTTCGGTCCCACATTTTCTGTTACTTTTAACACCAAGCTTCAGCCACCCGTTAGATAAATGGGAGAGGCGTGGTATGTTAATTAGTTATTCTTCTCAAGAACATTATAGTGTAAGTAGTTGGCTATTTAATTGGCTGCGTACAACAATGTAGAGTATTCTAGAGACACTCTAGAATATAACAATCCAGAAGTTTCGATCAGCTGGATCAGCAATAATGTAAAGATGATAAATACTCGTATAATAACCGCTCACGCGATGCGCTCCTCCTACCGCAAAATGGCGGCTATTTGGTTTCGTAAATTAGAAAAAGCATTCAGTTTAAATACAACTTTTTATAAATAAAAATTATTATTCTGCATTGCTAAATAAATACCCTCCGTACTACCAACAAAAACATCTCAAATAAAATGCAGTAATACACCACAAATCCTGCACTTAAAAAGCACTAATTAAATTTTTGGTGTACTTGGATAAATATGATAATATTCCGTTTGAGTGGTTCTAACGTTTACCGTGAAATTACTCCTTAAAGTATAGTTTATAAACATTTATATTCAGGGTAAATTTAAAAAACGCTACTTACGGTATGTTTTCAACAAATAAATACCGAAATCACCAGCCCAAACAATAACACACATGATTGTCGTGACGTATTTTTGAAGTTGTTTATTTTTTTTAAATGACAGAGTTATTAGGGTAGAACTATTGAGGCATTAGCCTATTAAAAACTTTATGGTTTGCTAGAGTAGTTACCGAAATAGCAATTTATATTAGTTCTTTTACCTGTTATAACTTCGATATCCGATAAATCGGTATAAAATCATCACCGGCACCTCTAGGTGTGGTATGCGTCTACGGCTGCATGTATCGCGTGAGCGGATAAGATTTTGTCATAATTTATTTACAAATTATATAGACGCTAAAAGCACGAGACAATTGAATAATATTTTATATCGCCCTTCCCTGTGACATTATATTAATCGAAATCCAAATTATTTTGGAAAAGAAGAAGATAACAGATTTTAAAAGATCTTCCAGCAGTGGATGTCTTTCGGCTGAAATAATGACAACTTAAACAAAGATTTCTTTTTCTTTCTTTTTTACTTATTAAATCTTTGTCTTTTTGAAATAGTTTTGCATCAAAGCAACGGAAATAACATTTTCATTTCAATTAAAAAAACATTTATATTTTTTAAGAGAACATTTTTCAAAACGGTTAGTTTGTGTAACTTACCAAAACTTAATGAAAGGTTAAGTTTTACTGAATATTATCTTAATAAAAAAATAAAAAAAAATCATTTATTTCAGGCCGTAAGCCCATAAAAAAAAACAGCACAAAACTTAATATCCAAATTATCTAATATATCAGACAATCACTTAATAGGTATAATAGTTTTGCTTAAATGTATTAAACTTAACAGTTTGATTTATGTAGCGTGCATATTTAGTGTATCGTGTTCTTATTACTGTAATATAATATTTTAAGATTTTGTAAGATTGTGTTAAATAAATATCATTTGTAATTTAATTATTAATTCTTCTAATTACCTATTCAGTCTTACAAAATGAACTGTTGTGGCGCTTGTACGTACATAAAATATTATTCTTAACACACAGCTCATCCTATTTTATACATTGCCTAATGCACACTCGGCATTGTATGGAATACCTAGACCAAGTGTATAAACTATACCTATACGTTACGAGATAATACTTAGGTATTATATCGAATTAAGTATACATACACTTAACGCCTTTTTCCAAATTAGGTAAAGTTCAACAATGTCTAAGTAGACTGAAGTCTTTAGTAGGTAATATTATACGATTGTATGTTAGTTTTTGTTTTTGACACCAGGCATGTACAATTTGGATTTATTTCTGTATTTTAGTTTGTGTAAAGAATTTAAAAAAACAGCAAATGGAAAGTGGTCAGTAGCACTAGCAAAGGGCGCCCTTTGCTAGTTTTAGTATTTAAACGTTTATAGTAAGTTATGTACAATTTCTACTAATTGGTAGCCATTTCTTGCGCTGGCAAGCCTCCTTGTGTAAAAACCTATAAAAAAATTGTGTGTGGAAGTGTATCAAGTATAACAAGATTCGCTCTGGACCTTTTGGAGGGAAAAGTGTCGTTTTTATTTTGACTTTCAATTATTTTGTGAAATCTAGTTTAAAGTGGAATAGGATAGTGCTATTGTGCCTTAATCGAAGATTAAAACGCGAAATTATACGAATCTCGAAATAAAATACCCGTATCGGCCCGTTTTAAGGAATCCCGAGTCAATCCAAGCACGCCGCCTCAAATTGCCTATCCTCTTTGTGGCGGCCATATTTACAGAAACATATTTAAACTTCATGTTTAGGATGATGGCTTTGCCAAAGCCTTAATACATTAAAAAAAAAAAAATCAAGTATAACAAGGTATTCTTTGGTGTTCCAGTTTTTGTTTACGTCAGTTTTCTGGCAAATGAACGTATTCATGAAAGAATGAGGGTTTTATTTCTTACGGAAATAGACTGTAGAAATTAGAAATACTGTTTGATAGGTGCACTATTCTATGATTTCGTTTATATTCTGGTTTCAAGGATTTTCGTAATAAATGCTGCTAGGAATCAGTTTGTGGTTATATATATTACCTTAGAATAATAACGCATAGAAACCTAGTCCGCACACGCTAAGTGAGGCAAATTGAAGCGCTCCCAATGGGCCTACACGAGCGGGCGGGCCGTCAGTGCTCAAGGTTAACTTGCACCGCGAACAGCTCGAGAATTTTAGCTAAAAATGACGAAATGTGCGGTAAATGAGTGTAAAAATAGGCCAGACAAACATAAAATAGATACTAACATCACATTCCACAAGGAAGTAACGCGTTTCAACTTGTATTTTTATATATTGTTGATTATTTATACAAATTACTCAAATATTTACACTTAAATATAAGCTTCTGCTAGCATGTTCAAATTTGTATTGTGTAGATACAGGTCGCATTATGGCAAACCTGAGTGGTTTAAAATGCGATTAGAAACATATTTGTGTATTTTGTCCTTTATACAATAAATAAATTTAAAAAATATATATATATAAATATTCACTAATACTGAAAATTAACCTACTACTAAAACTAGCCTACATTAATTTGATTTTTGCCTCACTTGTAACAGTTCGTTTGATATGAAACTATCATTCTATGCGTTATTATTCTAAGTATGTATATTACATAGAAAAGGCATAGAATAAAAATAGTAGGTTCTGCATAGACTTAGTAAAACATATATCAGCATCAACATTTCAGCTGAAAGATGGTCACTGCTGGACATATGTCTCACTCAAAAGAAGCCTTGCGCTGCTTACATCGCCATCGGGTGCGTTCACCTAGGTGCATTAAGTAGGTACACATACACATTCCAAAAACCTTCGGACATCGATCTACCTTGTGATCTGTCCACGTTAGAAACATGCGATCGATTTTTTATCAGACGAAGACAAAAAGTAAATATATGTTTTAATATTAAATACGTAACACTGACAAATAATAATAATTAAGTATTTTCGTTTCTACAGATTTCTTAGCTATAAAAATTTATTAGATATAAAATTGGGTTATATTTTATGGAAGGTTCTACATTTCATTAAAACGCAAAATCGACGTAGTTCTATGTATTATCAATATTTTTGTACACATATTAAATTCATAATTTGTATCGAGTTCTAACCGTAGAGTGCATTTTTTCAACCGACTTCAAAAAAAGGAGGAGGTTCTTAATTGGACTGTATGTTTTTTTTGTATGTATGTTATGCGATAACTCCGCCATTTGCGAACCGATTTTGATGATTATTTTTTTGTTGGAAAAAGGGTACCTCAGAAGTGGTTCCATTTTAAAGAAAATATTCGACCTCTAAGGGTGGTAAACTAGGGGATGAATGACTTTTGAGGTCGGGTTTTTTTGGAATGGTGGAGAGGTCTTTATATGTACAGCTTTTTTAAAATGATTACCACTGCATAGAGGGCTAAGAGTTTAGAACGTTTGCGTACACACATTTTCAAAATATTTTTTCCCGGAGTTTTCCTCGTGTCTCAATTTTCTTTTGGCGATCCTAGTCCGCTTCCAGTTAATAATTTTCTTTGCCAACCATCGCTTGATATGAACAAAAGTTCTAATAGTAATTTCCAATATAAACATTAAAAAACTTAAACCAAGAAGTAAATACAAACATTCGAAAATACCCAACATATCTTTCATGCTCAGTGGCTTTACAGGAAAATCTACTTTCATATCAGTAAATCTATATTGCTCCCATTTTTGTATCAGACCCATTTCAACGAACTGGCGAAGGTATTTATTCACTCTGGCTGTTAAGGGTGAGTTCTTGTGTAATATGTAAACTAGATAATAATTGTGTATTCTATTTTTTCTGGCTACATGTAAATACTGAGCGTCCTTTTCGTCCAATCTGTTTGTCTCTAAGTACCGTCCTATTGAGCAATCTATGAAACAGAATTTTTCGCCATTACTGGCTATTTTAACGATACATTCAAACATGTCCATAACGGGTTTAAGGCGAGAATTTATTTTTATGTTGATTTCTTCTGTGTCAGGTAAAATCATGTCTGGAGAAAGTAAGGCTTCGATCATGTATCCTTTTTCTAAAACGTCTTCAAATGTGTCTACTTCTCTCCCACGTTTATAGACACTAAAGAAGGAAACGATTGCAGCTTGAAAACCAAAGTTCAATATAAAGAAACACCATATTGAAATAGTTAAAAAAAACCTAAAGGACCGCTGCGTAGGTGGCTTGTACAAACTAATGGATAAAACATTTCTTATGGTATTGGTAAAATCTTTACCCAATTGGTTGAAGCTGCTACGTCCCTCTGTGACATTATGGATATAGAAGAGAAGCCAAATGCAGAAAAAGCAAACCATAAATTGAATAATAAGCGTGCTATTCTGTTGGAGTAGATTTACGTCGAATAAAACTGTCTCAAAACTGGCTCGATGAGAAATAATGCATACTCCACTTGGCGCAAACTCGCTGGTCAAATCTACCTGCACGACAACTAAATCGAACTGGTAAAGAGGACAAATAAGAAGGTCTATTTGTCTGTCAGATAATGAAAATACCATCTGTAGAGTACGGGTATAGTTGAATGGTGTTTTTAATGTATCCCTGCACGAATCAAGGTTGATAGTGAAATTCATAAGTTCAGATAATGTTCTCCATATCAGTCCGTCTCTAGAGTCTAAAGTGTAGCTTCCGTCGTTTGCCTTATTTATTTTTAGAAAAGGCTCTACTTCAGCACCGTAGGCGTTCATCACGTATCCATGCAAATTTTTACTTATATCTCCGAAAATGTTCAGTTGTTTCAATGAAGAAAAGTCACCGTATCGTATAGAATGAATGTTGTAGCCAATACAAGTTCCTAAATGTAAGGTTCGTAATTTTGAATTCAATGTAACGTTATGACAATCTTGCTCACAAGTAAAGCTCTGGTTATACCCATTAATCGGTTTCCCTATTTTGGTAGTTTTCCAACATCCGTGCATATTTTGAAATTTGTTATTTTCACCTACGTACGGGTTGTAATAGGAAATTAATAGCAATTCTTTAGAATCGTCGTACTGTACTATAACAGCATTGACGATCATATAAAACCAGAAAATGAAAAATATTCTCGCGTTCTCATTTGTTGCTGTCGTGTGGTAATAAAGAATAACTTGAGCATGAGGGTTCCAGTAGGGAGAATCGATTGCTTCTAGAAGCGAGTCTTCTAAGCTCTCGAAGTCTTTACAGTCTATTATTACAATTTTTGAAGCATATGGAATAACACTTTCTACATCGAGGCTTTCGGTGTTAGGGCCGGTAACGGAGAATGTGAGCTGCAGATGCGAAGTAATGTCGTATAAGCGGTCTGGAAGATGTCCTACAAAGAGAATGTTCTTCCACCCATTTGTTTTCGTGTTGAATGTCATGACGTGTACCTATAACATTACACACAATGAATATATTTACAGTACAATCAAAATTGCAGTGGATCGAAACCGGAATTTAGGGAGCAGAGGAACGAAAAAACACGCACCCATTGAAAACAGTACCTACCTGAACTACAATTTATAGAATATATGTACAGGGTCAAGAACACGTCAAGCTTGACATTTAAGATTTAAATCCAACTGTATGCCGCTTATGATAAGAACAGTCCAAAGTGTAAAGTGTCAAGCTTGACGTGCTCTTGACTGTACAAGATAGCTTAATCACTATTACAGAGGTCTACAACACACAATAACCAGTAGTACCTACATCCTCCTTCTTAAATCTTTATTTAAGCAGGAATCGTACTAGATAGCGCTCTTTTCCTTCTTTTCCTTAAAATTACGTCATACTTACGAGCATCTCAACTTTCCAATTCCTCGTGCTATCGTTTTCAAGAATATAAGTAATGTTTGCATTCACAGATTGAAACCATAAGCCAATACAAATAAGTATAACCCAATTCATATTGCAGTTACCACCTCGGTACCTACTTAATACGGCCACGAAATAATACAGAAATGGATGACTGGCGTGTTTATAAAAGCTAGAAGCCCTTATGAATAAATTATAACATCTGCAGGAACCAATCTCATTTCAGATTATCATTGATATCAGGGTCGTTTTCAGATAACCTCCAAAAATGTGTCCCTGTCAATAACTTTTATATTATTACATGAATGCTAAACATTATTTATTTAATATGATAGTCTGTGTCACAGTAATAAATAACAATTTAAAAAGTGGGCAATTTCTCATTCATGTGAGCCGGTTCCACGTCGCCCTAATTTTAAGAAAAGAAGAAAAAAATTAAACACTTGTGGAAATCCATTGACTTACAATTATATGGACGTCGGGTCCGCGCTAAAAAGTGTCCGCACTTGTAAGGCGCTAAAAGCGTATACAGAGCGCCAAACTCCGCTTTAGTCTTCATTTGTTCGACTGACAGCGCGATACTGCGATGACATTACAATTTAAATTTCGAATAGGTTGACTTGGGACATTTTTTTCGTGGTTTTTGTATTAGACCCGTCGTCCATTTATTTGTAAGTCAATGTGGAAATCACAATATTTCCCATCGAGGATAAACTCTAATAACTTACACGTCGAATACATACCCTAACTTTCCAATTTATTATAAACAAACATGTTCTCTTGGGAATACAAAATGTGTTTAAATTTTTCTTATCATTAGTGTCAATTCAACTAAAAGCCTCCTAATAACAAAAGTTCATAGCGATGCGCTATGAACTTTTGTTATTAGGAGGCTTCACCCTTCGCACACGTGTGAAGGGGCTCCTGTCGGATTGGAGTGTACACAGTGAAGTAACCTGTGCATCTCCGTTTTAGCAAAAATCGACTTAAATACCAATTTCAGCGCTAGTGACTAAATCGTTCTCATTCATGTATAGCAATCTATCTAAATACGTATTAAGTAATAGTTTATAAACCTTATTGTACATCAATTAGACAAAGGGAACTTTAAAATCTATGCACTTTTATACCGGTCCAGCATATTTTACACACTTGAGAATTAAAAATGTATCCAAATATCATTATTGTCGCTCTCATTCTTGTCTACTTTTAAGTCAATAGTTACTTTAAGCCAAACATTTACTTGAAATGTAACAATTAGATGGTGACAGTGGTGGTGATGACGACGATGATGATGATGATTGCGATGATGATGTGAATGGTAATGATGCTGATGGTAATGGTGATCATGATGATGATGTTGATGGTGGTGATGATGATATATTGATGTACGGACAACGGCACATCAGACTACACATGTTTGTTCGAAAATCGCCTCCAGTGCAATGGAACAAGATACGTCAATGTGTAGCTTGATGTGCTGGTGTATGTACAACAAAGTTTACATGACATTAACAAAATACTTATTTAGATTTATGTATTAATTACATATAGAATAGATAGATGGTCTTACACGGATGAAAAGGATTTTGATACAAGAAGTTGTATTAAAATATTTGTTACATGCTAAATGATGTGAAATGTTGTTTAGTGAATAATAATTTCTCATTGCTGTGTCGTCTTTCTCATTTATGTTTATGACAAAAACATTCGTGCCGTAGCAATCTCATTCGTGTGACCTAAAATATCGTTTTTTGGTGTATTTAACCTAAATATTTCTGAGATTTTATAATTATTGACATTGCTTGAACTTATTTGTACGTTTAAGACCTTAAAACCAAAAGAAAAAAGGATTTTACAAAAATCACTCAAAAAGTGCCACTGAAATTCGGAAAGTGAAATTCACCCATCAGCGATTATGCCGATTATTATTATTCATCTGATATGCCATTTAATGACTCTATGATGTCCTAAAATCATTATTTCATCTTTAGCGTAGGTGTTCTATGATCCATTGCCCTGATTAGACACGTAACTAAGGGTCGTATTCCAGAACTCTACTCAATGCAGGATCTGAGTATGTTTTCAAGCACTGCAAATACGACCCTAATGGCAGGGACTTGAGTATGATTTCGAGTGCTTTAAACTTTTAGAGTTCTAGAATACGACCCTAAAAATGTATCGGTAACGTAAATAAAAATTGAGTGAAAATATCAACAATATGTAAAAAAAGCATTTTATAAAGTATTGCGAATGTTAACCTAGCAATTCGAAAAAAAATTTGAATTTTTTAGCTTTGTTAATTTGGTCTTTCATAAAATTATAATTTACGTATTTTGAATTTCGATCACAACCTCATCAACTAATTTTAAACTTAGGTTCAACTTAAAGTGGCGCAAAGTCGAAGTGCCGCGTCGCGTCCTGTTTTTCAACTACAACGCATGGCGACGCGCGTCGTCGCGCGACGACGCTCGCCTTAGCGCGCCCGGTTCACTGTGTGGTCGGCGTCTGACGATCACTGCGTACAAGTAACACACGGCAACGCGCGAATCCATTCGACTTTAACCAAACGTCGACGCGCGATTCCTTATTTGCACAACACAAATTTGTACCTTAGTAATCTCAGTACAGAGTACTAAAAAAACTGACCTCAAAAGTTCGTGGAATTACGTCTATTTGCTAAGTTTTATTGAAATATCCTTAAATTCGCCACTATACAGGACTTGACACTGGAGATAATAAAAATCGGTTCTCACTACTCAAAGTATATGGAGAGAAAAACGCCTTGAATTGGAGAAACAGCAAAATCAACCATTAAAATAATTGCTCCTTAGTAAAATTTAGGCGCTATTTATAAAAATGAATCTTCATGCGTAAACATCCAACCTCAGAGGTGGATGATTTTGTTCAAAATGAAATGGGACCACTATGGAAGTACCCCCTTTCCAACAAAAAAAAAGAATCATGAAAATCGGTTATCACAAATACCGGAGTTATAGCGTAACATAGGTACATACAAAAAAAACATACAGTCGAATTGAGAACCTCCTGCTTTTTTGAAGTCGGTTAAAAATGAGAAAATAGAGATGAATATGCTATAGACGAAAAATATGACGCGGCGCAACGCTTCGACTCTGAGGCAGTGTGAGTTGAGCCTTAAGCATGTTGAAGGATTGTACGTACATCATAAATAAGTCAATGACGTACATACAATATTCACTACAACCAGATTTTTTTTTTAGTGTTTGGTACATGTCGCACCTTTAGAATTATAGTGACCTAATCCAAAATTTTAAGATTTTGACTTTTAGTCATAAAATTAATGTGGGCGACTATCTTCGTCGACTGTTAATAAAACAGAGGCCTAATTTTGCGCAGAAAGGTAAAAACCTAGACTTCGGTCTCTTTTACTCCTTCCCATTTCCTTACGTCCGTTCAGTTTGAGAGAGACGCAACCTGTTATGTATCGCGAGTGTAATGAGCAGGATGTTAAGTCTTCATTATTGTAACGACCTAAACCGAATTAAGCAGGTACAAAACAAAAAATGAAGATGAGTGGATGTTACTATTTTTAATAAAGTGAGGATCTACTTTGTATTGAGTTTAAATTTTACAAAAAAATAGGCGTGTGTAAAATTTACACACGCCTATGGGACTTATTTGTCATTAAGTCATTCTTTGACTAAAAAAATGTATTGCTTTAAAGACGCAATCATCGTTCGGTCTATGTCTTAATGAAACTAATGTTTATGAAGAAACTTATTTATGATTATGTCCCTCTTGTAATAAATAGTGTTATAGTCATAGTGGTTACTTTAGCCATGGGTCTGTCTGGAAATGAAATAGTTTTGTTACATTGATAAATGTGTCATTATCGTGTACATTTCAATTACAAAATAAGCTTTTTCTTTTTCACATTTTATGTGACTTACATCCAACGGAATGAAGAGAAGGGCAGTTTTTATTTCAGAAAAATTTAAACTTCACGTAAAATTTTATTTACTAGCATATTAATACAAAATTACAAACTCTTTAGTCTAATAATCGTTTTATAATTTTGTTTCCAGGGAACACTGGATGCATCAAGAAATACTCAATAAAAATGTGATGGTGATATTATTGTTATGGTAGGTTATTTAAATGTTACTACAACGTACTAATTTACTCATTTAGCTTGTTTTTCGAATACGAATATCATAATTTATAACAATTTAAATTTTCATAGTAACACATGAAGTGAATATACCATCTCGGGGAGAAAATCCAGAAAAGGAAGTAAGTAATCACAGGTTTTTTAAATACTTTATTATTTATAATCCTTATCATTACTATGACAATTTCGCTTTGGTACCTACCTTATTTCAAACCTAGCCTCTTGTGCTGATAAAGTAAACATAAGTTTACTAAACTTATTTTTATACCCGTACTAAACTAACTTTCAGAATACTCCGGATATAGAAAATAGTTATTCTTCTTCAAGTAGACCATAATTAACATCCTCTTCCGGCAGGTCATCATCAATATATTCTTCTGGCAAAACTTCTTGCGTACGTAAGTCAAATGCCCATTTTATCATAGATGGACCTTCAATGTCTAAGTTAACAAGTGCTTGACTTGTAGGCTACAGACAATTACCATCAGTTACGTATTAATTCAAATGAAAGTGATGTATATTTAAGTGACTCAGAACCAACGTATGGTCGATAGGTCTAATCTTGAAAGACTAGACATTCATCAAGCTCCAGCATCCGTTCTTCACCTTCTTCCAACTGCTTTCAATATAGAAGTATCCAATTCCAATAATTCAGTTAATTCTGTCCCAAAGGTTACAAACGTACACGAGATCCATCGAAATAGAAACAAAACAACGAAAAGTCTTAGACATTCTAGAAAAGCTATGTTTTTTGTACAACTAAAAAAGAAGTTCCGTTGGACTCAAATGTTACGAAAACATAAATGTCACCGATAGAAATACGTTGTTGATATAGGTCTATAGGTGATATTGAAATACTGATCTATGACTGAATTGGTATTTGACTTACTTACGCAAGAAGTTTTGTTATAAGAAGATATTGATGAGGACCTGCTGGAAAAGGATGTTGATGATGATCTACTTGAAGAAGAAAAACTATTTGCTATATTAGGAATATTCTGAAAGAAACTATATAAATAGTTTTGCGATTATGAAAACAAGTTTAATAAAGGAGTTAAAAAAGTATACAAGGACAGGTCTAATTAAGATACCAAACTAAAATTGTCATAGTAATGATAGTAATTATAACGATTATATTTTATTAATTAGTAAGGTATTTTAAAAAAACCTGTGATCTGATAACTTATTTCCTTTTCTGGATTTTCCCCAGGAGATGGTATATTCACTACTTCGGTGTTATTATGAAAATTTAAATTGTTGTAAATTATAGCTGATATCCTTAATGAGAAAAAAAAAAGTACATTATAGTAACACATATTTATATGTTAACGGTAATGTATGTAATCCGGTATTCTATACAAAGCCTAAAATAGTCAGGACATGTATGTATAAAATAAACAGTATTTACACTTGCCGAACGTGCATTAGGCAATGTATAAAATTGTTAAATGTAGGTGCACAAAGCAAAGACTTAATATAAAGATTTTCATTGTATTGTTGTACGCAATAGTTTTTCTTTAAATGACTAATTTGAGTTTTTTGCCTTTATTTGGATACTTTGCCAAATCTACGGCCGACATTTTATACATATAATACCTAGGTATTCTATACAATGCTCAATGAAATGTGTATAAAAGTTAAAACGTATTAACAATTATTATACATTACTTAAAGAAACCCTATAGTGTATAGAAGCACTAGATATTCTATACAATCCCTGAATTATACACATTGAATAACCTATCATAACAATTTAAAAATATCTTACAATCGAAGTGAATTCATTAACGTCAATATAAAAAACAAACGAAAGAATATAAATGCTTAAACCGGAAGAAATAACGTAAAGAAATGAACATAAAAAAAAGATTTACGCTTGTTAAAGGGCTGATTTTTACAATTCTTCACTTTTATTATGTTATCCAAAGTTTACGATTATTTTAGTACTTATAAGAAACTAACATAACAAAATGCTCAAACCAGATGAACATAAAAAGACTTAAGCGATCTCATTAATAAAAACGTAATTCCTAGTCATTATGCAGATTTTTATAATTCAATACTTATAATTTAAGTAGGTACCACCTTTTTCAAACGGTACGATTGTCTCGATTACGAAAGTAGCGTAAGCGGCGTAATTTTTAATAAGCAATACTATCAGAAAAGACTGATAAGCATTAGGAACGTGTTATACTTTTATTTAATTTTCTAGGTTATTAGCTTATTTTTTCGACATCTGTGTTATTAATGGCCTTAACTAACTTATTACGACTTGGTATAATCTGCCAATAAAAGTTTGTCATTGTGTTTTGATGTTTTCTTTATGTTCTATAACGTAAAACTGTAACTTGAAACGATCTCATATTTACTATTTAGAAATAAATAGTTTTGTTCCACTAATATTCAGAAATAGAGTGACCTAAATATTAACAAGTTTTTAAAAAAATACAAGGTTTCAGACGAACAGACCCATATTTGCACTATTAAAAAAAAAATTAAATTAAAATAGTAATTACCACTTTTTAAATTTTCTATATTTAGAAGAGTGTAGATAAATAAGTCAAGTACTACATAAAATATTTTGTTTTATAATTATTTTTAAATACAACTCAATATTCTCCCTTTTTGACAAAATTGATGGACATGTCAATCTTTAATCAACGTTTTCCAAAAATTAGTTTTTTTGAGTTAGGTCACTATAATTCTAAAGGTGCACACATACGTAGTCTTTCTTGACAAAATTAGAATAGTAAATTAATAGGCGTTTTGTTGGCGTGCAAATTTCCATTATGGCCTTTATCGTCAAGGGATTGTAATGTATTTATCGAAACTCTTTTACATGATATGGTAACCTGGAGCTGATTCTGCAACCAGGAGTCTGCAATCTACCCAACTCCTCAAATAGAACTATTGTGTTTGGGGTCATGAAATTGGTCTCTGCGAGTAGTTAGCTTGCTTTTTGGAGTACTCTGTCCATATCGGGGTTTTTTTAATTATAATTCTTTGCAAAAGACATCAAAATAATAGTTTAAAGGGTGAGAAACATCCTCTCGCTTTAATAATAATTCTTAGCATCGAAATGGGTTATTTTTAAAATACGAATAACCTCGCAGGACTATGTTACTAACATCATAAACAACAACTTATGTTCCATAATTTTTAATAATTCATCACATTTTACTTTCACATAAAAATAAATAGATTTAAAAACAATATAGCTCTAAAACATAGGTTCCCAAACTATTTGGTGCACCGTGCACCGCGTTAATTTAAAATTTTAACACCCACCACCACAAAAATAATTGAAAACACGTTTTTTTTATATTAACTTAAAACACAAAAAAATCACAACGAAAAAAATTATATATTTATATGTAACGTAGTTTATATAAATAATTCCGGTTTTTTTTAAATGCGGTGGGTAGCCCCTGGACAGCATCAGCTTTCGGGGCCCCTACCTAGGGCTTTTCAGCGCCCATTGTGGGGCGGTAGGAACCACTTTGGGAAACTACGCTCTAAAAGATAATAACTCTATGGACGGGAGTCGTCGTGGAGGACGCTTGCACGTTTGAACTTATTCTACCAAATACAGATCTAAAACGTGTCAGATAGTACAACAAAAATGTAAAAGTTCATTTTTGTAAATTTATTATGTTTTGTAAAAAGTCATGGAACAAAAGTTGTTTATGAATATAGTAATTTCCTGCGAGGAAAGAATGAACCCTGTATTTTAACGCTTGTAATATTCAATATTTCGGTCAGACGCACGGTAGAAAAGGGAGCAAGTATCATGGAAACTGCACTATCATTTTTAAAGAAATTTAAAATTTTCTTTTAAATAGTTTTTAGTGTTTGTTTCGGATAGATTAGACATAAATAGACAATTTTTGTTCAAATTAAATTTTCTCCACGGGCGACAGATTTCGAGAAAATTGAGGACGAAAATTTAATTTACCAAGGCCGTGCAGTCTATTATCTGAAACGTTCAGAAATGCCCTCCCTAATTTCGGTTCTAAATAGGGTTATTTGTAAAATACTAACCTCACAGGAACTAACATCATATCGCAAACATGAACTTTTGATCCATGACTGTCAATAAATCATCAGATTATATTTCCGTCCAAAAATAAGAATATTCAAATAGATCACTCTGTATGGTGATAATAACTGCGCTGTGGCAAAAGTAGGCTTGTATAGTTCATGAACTACGAACTATTAGGAATATATTCCCGACACTGACCGACATGAACTAGTTCGTCTTGGACGGTTTTAATAGCTCATCGTTCTAGTTCAGTACGAACTAGGAACTGTCTGGGTTGATAGTTCACCTGTCTTTTATTCAGTAGGAACGGTGCTAGCACGAAAAATAGCGATCTTTTACTACTTTTAGCACGAGTTCGAGTGGGACGCACGATTGAACGTTGCCAGCTCGTTCTAAGTGTCTAATACGTATCTACATTATGTATAATATACAAGCTTGCAAAAACGTAATATTTTTTGGTAGGTATCAGTATGAATAATATCAACCTACGCGTACGAGTATATGAAATAGTTGTACCTAAATATTGATTTTTAAACACACCATTCTAACTATAATTTTTATTTTGTAAAAAAAGAGTATTTAGTTAGAATGACAGTCTTTAAACTTGTAAAATGAAGGAAAATGAAATAGTATCGATTCCATACAAATTGTATTTTTTAATATTTAGTACAGTGTAGTATTGACCTCATAATACTAGAAGTCCGTAGCAGTTCATGTTAATAAAATTACTAGTTTGGAGCTTTCGTTCAATATCCGAGCAAGGACAAGACGAACTAATTAACTAAGGAACTAGATGAACTAGAAGACCGACTTAGTTCAATTGACCGTTTGAACTAACTAGGATCGCTCCCTCTATGGGCCGATCAGGCAGAAGTCTAAAAAGAAGGCATCTGTGGGTTTCGGTTAACACTCATGAATAGACGACTGACTTTTATATAACTTTTAATGGACAACTTAATTATAATCTATATAACTCACAAAAGTTTTAGTGGAGAACATGTCTATCGAAAGTGAAGAGAAAAACACAGATAAAAAAGGCGCGCAAACCGCGTTATTTTAACGGCTTCGCCCGCCACACCACCCCCCCACGGAGAAAGGTAAAATCACCAAATCTTAAACTTTACACGCCTACCGGAACGAGTGACGTATGGGTTTGCAGAGGCTGAAAATCCAGGGGATTTCTTAGTCGCTGGAGAAAACTCTGGTTGAGGTGATGTATCAGTTGCAGGAGGCTGGTGTTGGTCTGTTAAATCCAGAGTAGTCTCCTTAGTCCTAGCAGTGTTTGGGTTAGTTGGTGGTTGCTCAATAAAAGCAGGTTTGACTCTGTCGACACTTACTACGACTGATTTTCCCTTAAAATCGATAGTAATGGTTTTACCATCGTCAGAACGATTAAGAACTGAATACGGTCCCGTGTATGGGGGCTGTAATGGACGCCGAACAGCGTCGTCCCGTAGAAATACGTGGGAGGCGTGAGACAGGTCCTTAAAGATAAAAGACGTGGGTTGTGTGTGACGAGACGCGCCGACAGGTCGAATGTTCGACATGTGACGGCGTAGTCGGACAACTAGATCAGTCGCGTCTTCGATTTTGTCAGGTCCGGGTGCAGGTACCAACAATTCGCCAGGGAGGCGCAAGGTTTCGCCGTAAAGCATTTCAGCAGCGGTTGCTTTAAGGTCCTCTTTAAAAGCCGACCTCATTCCCAAGAGCACGAAAGGAAAGGCTTGGATCCAGGAGTTCCCGTGGCATGTAAGAGAAGCCTTAAGTTGCCGGTGTACACGCTCGATCATGCCATTTGCGGCTGGATGGTAAGCGGTGGTACGTATCCGTTTGGTGGCGAAGTTTTGTAAAAGTCGACGGAACAGGTCGGACTCAAATTGAACACCACGATCTGTTGTAAGTACTGAAGGTACCCCGTAACGCGCGACCCATTCCCTGGTGAGAGTTTCTGCTACTTCTTCTGCCGTCGTTGTCCGCATGGGCCAGACTTCGGGCCATCTGGTCACTCTGTCAATTGCCGTGAGGCAATAACGATAGTCGTTACAAACCTGTAGTGGACCTATTATGTCCATGTGGACGTGTATGAATCGACCAGATGGCGTATCAAAGTTGCCTAAGGGAGCGGAGTTATGACGAGTTACTTTGCTGCGCTGACAAGCTTGGCAAACTCGAGACCAACTTCGACAGTCTTTATTTATGGAGGGCCAAACGTATCGATCGGCTACGAGGCGAGTTGTCGCACGAGATCCGGGATGGCTCAAATTATGAAGTTTATTGAAAATGGCTCGGCGAAATTCGGGAGTGACATAGGGTCGAGGCTTGCTTGTTGAAAGATCACAGATTAAAGAGAGATCGGTGCCAGGTATTACAACTTTGGTAAGTTGAAGGCTGGAAGAATTATTCTCCAAAAGTCTTAGGAGTTCTTCGTCCGACTTTTGTGACTTGGCAAGATCCTCGTATTCCTGCTCCAGGGAGATTGCGTTAATTCGAGACATGGCATCAGCCACTGTGTTGTCTTCGCCTTTGATGTGTTTTATGTCAGTCGTAAACTGACTTATAAAAGACAACTGGTTGAGTTGTGCAGGAGCAAGCTTCTCTCGGCGCTGTAAGAAGGCGTACAACAAAGGTTTGTGGTCTGTAAAAATAGTGGCGTGCTGGACCTCGAGGATGTAACGGAAGTGCTGTACGCTTTCGTACACCGCCAAGAGTTCTCTATGGTAGGTGGGCCACTGAGACTGCTGAGGGGTCAGCTTCTTGCTAAAGAATGCAAGTGGAAACCATTGTCCACCAATTTGTTGCTGCAAGCAAGAGCCGATGTGTACGCCGGAAGCATCAGTAAAAAGACCCAGCGGGGCATCGCTAACAGGATGTTGTACCAAAGTCGCATCAGCTAAGCTCCTCTTACACGCCTCAAATTTCTCGAGCAATTCCGGAGACCAAGGAAAGGGTTTGGCTCCCTTGCTGTTGGTAGAGACAAGAGCATCGATTAACGGCGCCTGGAATTGAGCGGCGTGAGGGATAAATCGGCGATAATAATTTATCATTCCAAGAAATCGCCTCATGCCCTGAACGGTTTCAGGTGGTGGAAAATCCATCAGATGTTGAACCCTGTCTTTGGGAGGGAGAGTGCCCTGGGCATTGATCAAATTGCCTAAGAAAATAACCTCGCTGGCACCAAGAACGCATTTCGAGGGGTTTATGACCACTCCATATTTCTGAAAGCGCTCGAAAAGGAGGCGCAAATGATCCTTGTGAGTAGCAGCATCCCGAGAGAAAACTAAGACGTCGTCTACGTACGGAAAACAGAAATCGAGACCCCGTGTGACCTCATCGATAAAACGTTGAAACGTTTGACCAGCGTTTCGTAAGCCGAAGGTCATAAAAGGAAATTCGAAGAGGCCAAACGGGGTAACGATGGCTGTCTTCGAAATGTCGTCCTTAAAAACGGGAATCTGATGGTATGCCTTCACAAGGTCTATAGTACTAAAAACAGTAGCACCAGCGAGGCTATTGGCAAAGTCATTGATATGCCTGACAGGATATCTGTCCGGGATCGTCCTAGCGTTCAAAGCGCGGTAATCGCCGCATGGACGCCAGGTGTTGTCCTTTTTGGGCGTCAAGTGCAGAGGAGACGACCAAGCACTTTCAGAAGGACGGGCAGTGCCACATTGAACCATGTCTTCAAATACTTTCTTGGCAGCTACAAGTTTCTGAGGGGCCAAACGACGGGGGCGACATGACACGGGAGGTCCTTCAGTCGTATTAATGTGGTGCACTGTACTGTGCTTTACAATTCTAGGTAAGCCAGGAGGACGCGTTACGTCTGGAAACTCAGCAAGCACGGGTGCGTAGTATGAATCACCAATAGAAATTGCTTTGACGCTATCCTGTTTGATTTGTGCAACACAAGCTGAAACAGCAAGGTTAGTATTACCATCAATAAGACGCTTATAACGACAATCCGGAAGAAGATTATAGTGACTAAGAAAATCAGAGCCGATTATGGGAGTGCTGACATCAGCGATAATAAAATTCCAAAGGAAATCGCGGCGTAACCCAAGATTGAGGTGTAAGGAGATGTTACCATAAGTCTTGATTGAACTGCCGTTTGCAGCACTAAGGTCATAGTCACTGTTGTTGTAGCGGCCTTTGAGTAAACGCCTGGGAAAACAACAGAGGTCTGAGCCAGTATCGATGAGATACTGGTACTTAGACGTCCGGTCAGTTACAAACAGGCGGCGGCCGGAAGAAAAACAATCAGTAGCCGCCTCTACTGATTGTTGCTCACGTTTCCCTGTGGGGGTGTCCATGCGCAAGGCTTTGTGCATTTGGTTGCCTTGGTATCAAATTTCTTGTGATACCAGCATACCTTGGGTCCTCTTGACGGCGTGTTGCCACGAGAACGGCGGTTTGAAGACACGGAACGGTCGCGTGAACGACCACGGATACCCTTAGTAGAGAGTGCAGCTATTTGCTTCTTCAGGTCCGCTATCTCATTAGTCAAGGAGGCCACCACAGAGGACGGAGGGCCTGATGTAGAGGCAGAAAAAACTTGGTTCCTTGGACCGACAAGTTCAATAATTTTATCAGCAAGATCAGCTGTTTTATCAAGGCCCAGTTCAGCCTGAGACGCTAAGATAGCCTGGACTTGCTGTGGAAGGCGTCGCATCCACAAGGAGCGTAAGATGCTTTCATCTGATAGAGCTGCGCCAGCTAGTGACCGGAGGTGCCTAAGAAATTGGGACGGCCTCCGGTCTCCGAGCTCTTCTTCGCTTAATAGCTGGCGAACACGCTGCTCTTGTGACATTGAGAGTCGTTGGATTAGCTCTTCTTTTAGTTTTAGATACTTGCCAGACTTGGGAGGCTTAGTTATAATGTCATCAATCTCTCCGGCCAATCTTTGATCCAACTGACTGATAACGTAGTTAAACATGGTATTGTCAGAAGTTATTCCTGCAATAGCAAATTGTGCTTCTACTTGAGCAAACCAGACAGCGGGTTTGTCTGTCCAAAATGGAGGCATTTTCACACTCACAGCGCAAGCTTCAGCCTTTTTCTCCTCTCTCAATCTTAGCTGTAAGGCAGCATTCTCAGCCAAAAGCCTTTCAATTTCCTGTTTAAACAGTTCTTCATCCATGTTAATGGTTCTATAGTACCAAACAAACACTAAACCAATAGTCGTGCAAAAATAATTAAAACCAGGAAAAATTGTTAGTGACTGGGGTGGGTGCAGTGGCAAAACGAAGCTATGACACACAAAACAGTACACAAAAATAAAAATGTTTGTAAAAGCAAATTATCATAACAATGCACAGTATTAGAACATGCTATTAGAACACTAAGAACGTATAGCAAAAAATTTACACACTTTGTCTAGAAATTATGACTGCAGAACCACTGTGCAGTCCCATGTTAATATACAAAATGGTAAAAAAAACTTAATTTTCCTAAAAACTAAATCAATAATTTAAAAGAAAATGGCTTGAAAGTTTAATTACAGCTATTAATTAGTAGGTATTCAGTATTCATTACATTTATTAATAATAAACAGTATTTTTGTTAGTAAAAACAATAAGGAATTAAATTTCAAGATAGGAAATTCACTTCTGTAAATTTGTAAGTATGAGAAAAAAAAAACAGATTTTGCTTAGGTAAGTAGGGTAAGTTTAGTCATATGAAATTGTCAGTTTAGTTTATATTAAAAAACACCACACCACACAAAGCACAAAACACCAAATAAAGTTCGAAATCGAGATAGACGGTTAATGGGTTTCCTGGAGGATTCCACTGTCAGTAAGTTCTCTGGAGGATTCCAATAAGAAAGTAAGTAAAGTTCAGCATACCAGAGTGTCGTTAGCAGTTAGAGGCTTCAAACCTCGGTGTGTTTAGAGTCGGCAGTGGTCATTAGCTTCCAACCAAGCTGCTAGCAGATTCAATCCGGCGTCAGCGCAGAAAAGTTAGTGCAGCAGTTGACGCCGACAACCCACCACCGAACCAAATCACGTCGGGGTCACCAATTGTGGGTTTCGGTTAACACTCATGAATAGACGACTGACTTTTATATAACTTTTAATGGACAACTTAATTATAATCTATATAACTCACAAAAGTTTTAGTGGAGAACATGTCTATCGAAAGTGAAGAGAAAAACACAGATAAAAAAGGCGCGCAAACCGCGTTATTTTAACGGCTTCGCCCGCCACACATCCACCGTTAAAATTATTTTTACGGATGACAGCACACGGAGGCGTTGTTGCTAGATCTAAAAAGTGTCAGACAGCAAAACAAAAACCTAAGTTTATTTTTAGTAAATTTATTGTTTTGTATGATGTTCGTAGGTTTTTAGTATTTTACAAATAACCCGGTCTATTTGGATGCCATTTTCACGTATACAGGGTGTCCGTTAAATAATGGATAAGCCTGAAATGACTTATAGTAGAGCTTGACTGTTAAAAAAAATATAACGAAAAATAATATCCCAAGTAGTACCTAAGATTTATTTTTTAACATTAATAGCAATAATTTTCTATTTAAATTAGATACAATTATGAACTATAACATTTTGAAATGTACTTTAAACACACAATACTTTATAATAGTTGGCCACTCAAATTATCATACATTTTAAAAATTAAAGTTGCTTAAACTTAGTGAAAAAAAAATGCACTAAAACTTTTTAATTTATAAGTTTTAAAACTTTTAAAAAAATTAAAAATTAAAGTGCAATATCTGGTAACACTATTTATTGCCTATCTATTAGCACTGTTAACGTAGAATATTATGAACGTAAAATCATAAAATAAGGTGAAAATAATTAAATTTAAAGAAAAAAATATCTTAGGTACTACATGGGATGTATATGCTGCTATAAGGCATTTCAGGCTTATCCATTCTTTACCTGTTCGTTAAAGAATGGGTAAGCCTGACCTTATAAGAAAAAAAATAATATAAAAAATCATATGATTACCATACATAAAATGAATTTGGCTGCCTTTGTGCTGATAGCCTCAGATAATGTTCATATCAATGCTCACTACACTACCACTTTGCATGGCTAAGAGGAAAATAATGTTTATTTTTAATGAAACGTCATCACTATGAGAGCGGCAGTACCTAAATATTTATTATTATACGATTATTCATATCACAAGTACACAAAGTCTTTTCTGATTTTATGTGTTTTTCTGCCAGAACTTGGCAGCGTTGCGCGGCGTTTTGCCTTTGCCCGAATTCTTCTTAGGCGCAGAGTGGGATTCGGTGCCACCACCCGCCGCAGACTCTTCGGTCTCGGCTTGTGTCTTCAATGTCTTCTTTATATATATTACCTGGGAGAAGAAATATATAGTTTTTTATAACATTTTAAATGATCATCTATTATATAACAATAATATACTAATATACCCCGCACTAGGGAAACCCTGTGTCGCGGGTGCCATGGACGCACTCATAGACAACTACACATTACACCCAAACTCACGAGAGAAATAAATGTGGGCCATACGAATATTTCTCCCGCACAGGAAGCGAACCCGGGACCTCTGCGTGGCAGTCCGTCATTGTAATCATTCTGCCACGGAGGCCGAATATATATAGAATATAGAAATATATATAGTATTGCATTACTTTGTTATATTTTTCACAACGAGGGGTTCGTCACAAAATCCATTAAGTGCGTGAATTTCTATCCACTCCATATCCGGCAATCATCTATGGGTGATAGTAGGCATTATACATTTCCTTTTGTATTGTACGTAAACTTGAATGAATTAATATCACAATAATGAGGAGCTTTGGAACTAAACTGATAAGGCCGATCCTTTATTCTAATATCTTAAAAATATGCCTTATCGCTTATGGCTCCAACTTCCTTTATTTATATGTACATTATTTTAGTGAATAAATTTTTTAACTATACTTTCAGAGCCACGGATACAGGCTGTTACAATACAGATGCAGTTACCTCTTGTTCAATTTGTTGCTGATGCCTAATAGCTCTTTGTTTGTGGTGATTGGCCCTCTGTATGTGGCGGTCAACGGAGCTTAGTACAGCTTCGCATGCATTGCACCAGTCAGCAAGCACGTCTGCGATGGACGAGGCGTCTTCCAGGCGTGCATCGCGGCCTAGAGCTACGTCCACCTCTACGCGCTTGCATTCTTGGTCTAATTTGCCGTGGATTATATCTGTAATGTCAGAAAATAGTTCTTTAAAAGTCGTTCACTTTTTATAACGTTATAAATAAAGTAGATATTGCTCCATTAACATTAATTTAATGATGTTTTGAACAATCTTTAATACTTTAAGTAAAAAAAAAATTATTACATAATTCATAGATTTTTTACAGATGGCGCTACGGCGAAAAAGTGATATTCAATAAACTTAATAATAAAAATAATAAGTTCATTTTTCCCCTATGTGAGTCAAAGTCATACCCATTAATACGCACACACGCTGCTAAACACATCAAATTGATCGTAATACAACAGCTGTGCGAAGGCGTGGCACACAGCGGTAACTGCAATTTATATAGATGCAGCAGGTGTGTTGAATGCGCATTGGCGACACCGTACACGCAACAGGTGCGGTAAGCACAGAAAATGTAATAATCTCTTAGCAGCTGTTTACGACTACACTTGTGCTTTTCTGTAGTGCAATAAAATGATTCTTCTTTAGCTCCTTCTGAATGTTGATGACAGGTTACGCAAAACAAGATGGTAAGATATATTGGGGAGCGACACGAGGACCAAATTTACTATAATAAATACATTTAACATGTTCTGTCTTTAGATATAAACAGCCCTTACCAATATTTTGCCAGGACATGATATTATTATTTCTGAAGAAATTACATTACCAATATTTTATGTTACATGGGTACAATGTAATGTACCAATAATTCTACTGCCTCTGTAGTTGAACAGTTAAATATGCCATGCAGAGGTCCCGGGTTCAATGGCAATATTGTACGGCCTACATTTATTTCTTTCGTGTGTTTGAGTGTAATTTGTGGTTGTCTATATGTATGTCCATGGCACCCGTGATACAGGGTTTCCCTAGTGAAGGACTATGAGTGTGGGCGCAAAAAAATCATTAAAAGACAGTTTTTTTATAATATCAAGTGACGGGACGGATAAGTCGTGCGCCTGATGGTAAGCTACACGCCTGTCCATAACAGTTGCAGTGCCACTCAGAGCTTTAAATCGCAAAGATCTGAGGGGCACTGCCACTGCGCCCGTGACCCTGAGACGGTAAGTTGACAAGTCTCATGTGCCTGTAATTTCACCAGCACCCTTGCTCTTCAAAACTGGAACACAGTAACGCTGACATTACTGCTTGGCGACAGAAATAAGTAAGGTGGTAGTACTTCCCTCGATGAACTCTTTCACAATGAGCTAGCTCTACTGCTACTTAATATGTAATTAAAACTAAATAATCAATAAAGCACCTTTTAAAAAAAACTCATTACCTGCATAAATAGCTTCTATAATAAGGTCTTCCAGATCTCTAACATTCTTTATATCCAATTCCTTCAACAGCACACTATAGGGAATACATTTCTCTTGTGTAGCAAGACTGGCAATTGTTAGATGTTGTAGCTTCTTACACTGTGCTGGGGTCAACTCTAGGTAGTCCGATTTGTTCTCTAGGTAATCTTTGTATGTGCCGTATGCAAATAAAATTAGAGTTTTGAGATGTTTGTCATAAGTACCACCTTCAAGCTGAAATCAAACAGACAATGCAATTTATTCTTTCCTTTTTAATAGGCTGTTTACCCACAATTTTGCGGAATAGTCAGTCTAACATTACTTAGACTTATACAAATATTTTATTTTAAACAATACAATTTTTTTATAATATCAAGTAACAGGACGAACAAGCCGTGCGCCTGAAGGTAATCTACACGCCTGTTCATAACAGTTGCAGTGCCACTCAGAACTTTAAATAGCAAAGATCTGAGGGGCACCGCCACTGCGCCCGTCACCCTGAGATTTAAGTTGACAAGTCCCATGTGCCTGTAATTTGACCAGCGCCCTTACCCTTCAAAACCGGAACATGTTAATGCTGCCATTACTGTTTGGCGACAGAAATAGGTACGTTGGCAGTAGCAGTACTTCCCTGGACTAACTCTTTTACAAGGAGCTACTGCTACAATTATTATAACACCATGAAATATGGTCCCAACTACATTATACAATCATGTGCCAGACAATCACACCAGTTACCTGGTCTCGAATCAGGAAATTCCTTGTACTATGAGTATCAGAAGTACAAATTCAGTCCAGGGCATTACACAGACCCCAAGATTAGAATTTATTTAGAAATATTTGTTGCCCAAGTCAAAGCTGGAACTTCCTCTTCTAGCATCCACTAGTAACTGCTATGAGGTTGTCGATTGATCTGATCTTATGAAGAACTTTTTTGAAACTATTTTCTCACTATAGTTTTTAGTGTTCATGTAATAGAACAAATTTGGATTACATTAAAATCCACATGTTGCTTTAAGCGTGTTTACAGAATGCTTTCAAGTATTCTATTATAAATAAATATGGTAATATTTTTTTCACATTATTTAGAGATTTATTACATACAATTTATCTCACACACGGAAGCAGAGCACTAGTAAATAATGACGTAATGTAAGGACTGGTCAGTTATTGCACTGTTTATTTTAGGTCCAATTAGAAAATAAAGAATTAGTTGACTGCAGAGATGAGTAGTGGGTTAAAATACAATCATCCCTCAAAACGGTCAAAACTCGTGCAGTTTTGAACCGGGTTTTATCCCAAGAGTGCCGTTTTAATCAATTTCTGCCAAAATCGTGGGCAGAAAAGACGAATACGGAATTTGGTATAATTCCATACTTTGATCGATAAGAAGAAAATCGGTACAGCAGAAGTTGGTCAATTTAAAAAAAAGGTTTTTTCATATACCAAAATTAACAAAATTTTATTAAATTTCACCAACTTCTGCTGTCCTGAGTTTTTTCTTGACACTGAGTTGATCAGAACTAAAAAAAATTAATCGATTTTCCTCATTTTTATTCTCCATAAACTCACACTTGACTAAAAAATTTACTACCATGCTAAAATTGTTTTCACAAAAAAATACTTAATGGTTCGTACTCCCTTATGGTTTCAGATTTCTCCATACAGTCCCAATTAAAAAAACACACTATACATATTAGGTATTATATTAGAAAATATGTATTTATCTACTTAACTAATTTATAATTTAATGTTATTGATATTGTTTTTGTATTACATCATTTTTGTTTTGTTGTGCTCGTAAACCTGTTATTTTAGTAATTGTGTCCTGTATTTCGGTGTGCAGGAAGTAATTTCTTTTAGAAATAAGGAGAACCTTTTGTTTCGGTTTTCCTTTTAATAAATGTGACTTGTTAAAATGTTGTTTTGAAATTAGTTAGTAAATAAGTAATATTAATTAGATAATTAGAGCGCGACACTCCGCTTTAGTCTTCATTTGTTCTACGGACAGCGCGATACTGCGATGACATAACAATTTAAATTTCAAATAGGTTGACTTGGGACATTTTTTTCATGGTTTTTGTATTAGACCTGTCGTCCATTTATTTGTAAGTCAATGATTATCAGTATTTGGAATTCAGGGAGTTAATTTTCCTAAAGTATGAATGTTTCCTTAGTATGGACATATCCATTTAATTATCAATGTGTTTAAAAATTCTTTTTTTACTGTTTATTTTCTAAACATTCTCAATATTCATATATATAGATAGTTCCGTGAAGTCCCAGAATTGGTAGAAGGGAATGTTCATTTTATTCTTTACTTTGGCTAAATGAACTCCCTCAATTCCAATCACTGGTTGTTATTAATATGTTCCTAATTAGAAAAATACAGTTATCATAAATGAATTATGAGCACGAAATAATTTATATTTAATAATTACATAGCAGGTAATTCTCATTTATTCTTATAGAAACCCATTAGAACACAGTGAAGGGAAATTTAAAATGCAATTTAAGTCTATAATTTCATTAAAAAAATGTTATTTAGGCTTAGTTAATAAAGTATAAATATATAATAAGTCGAAGTTCGTATAAACATAGTGGGTAGGTAGATTATTATTTTTTCCAAAACTAACCTCTTTTATATTCGGCATTTCCAACAACTCGCCGAAGACATGGACACCAGGTGCTTCCAGAACTTGTTTTATCAGTTCAGCGCATGCGGAGCCTTTGGCTCCTTTGGCCAACAAAATAAACTGTTCCAAGGGATGGTTGGATGAAAATGATAACAACGAAGAAGGCTCGTCTCTATCCATCGACATAGGATTCATGATTTGATCGAATATTTTTTATCCTACACACAAGAAAATAATAAAAGCAACTGAGTTACGCTATAATTCTTGAAAATATCACAAATTAACCACTACTTCGGCAATAAAGAAATCCACAAATCTTCTCCAATGACAGTTCTTAATGTACGGAATCGTTTTGTAGGTGCATCAAAATTGGCAATTTTGAAAATGTTGCAAAAACTAAACGCATGACCATAGACAAATGAGTCTTATGTGTGTCCAATGGTAGTGCCATACGAATATCGATAGTTTTACGGTTTTTTGGTTACGTCGATTATTTTTTACTCCTACCACAATCCTATGGGCTTAACGGGCTCACGCTGAAGTATAAATGATTTTCATCATTTTGTAAATTTGTAGGCTTACCATGAGCCCGAAGACAAAAATTATCTTTTTGTAGAACTGTCAATTTTCTCAAGATTAGAAGAAGAAGAAGAAGAGATAACTATCACGGCCCACAGTCATCATGTTACATGTAAATTGCATGCGGGAGGCGTCAAAAGCATAATATCAAACTTTATAATTTGTACAGCGCTCATCATAAGTGAAACCAGTTGAATTTGAATTATTAAGTCTTATGTATCAAGCTTGACCATGTATACAGACTTTTCATTTAACCAACACGTAGCATAAGTATTTAAAACGCTTGCGTCGACGTTGATCCTTCACTTTGAAATTATGGAACTTTTTGTAAACTGCCGAATTAATTTATATATGCTTAAGTCTAGTGCCAAACACAAGTCCAATTAAAAAAAATAATACCATAAACAATAAAATGGCGTCCGGTTTTTTGTGTGTGCGATAAAAATTAATGTTTGCGTGAAAACGGAAAATCATATTGATTGTAGCGATTTTCCGGAGTTAATTGGTATTTTTAAGACATTATGAAGCGAAAGAACAAGTTGAATAGGTTACATAACGTGCCGCAACCCGGAAATTTTGAGCGTGTCGATGTGCCCTGTAGCGTCGTTGTGGTATGCCGCCTTTTATATTGAGTTGATTAGTCTAATTTGGAAGAATATTTCGGGTCAAGATTGGTTCCTGTACGCGTGGGACAGTGATTTTGTTCGATTTGTGTAGGAATTGCGGCGTATTCGGCGAGTTATTCGGTGGGTGCGTTGTGCGTTAGTAGTTGTGAAAGCGTACATACATGATCATTAATTGTAAAACTGTCATGACTATGACTCGTGTTTACTATCAAAATAGTGGATGTGTGTTGGTCAGTTCGTTTTTTTTGTAGTGTAGAGTTTTTTAGCGGCAAGATGTGTATGCCCACGAGTAATGTGACGGGCTTCGGGTATTCGTGGTTTACGAGCTCGGGTGATTTGGCGAAGGGCGAGGTTGACACCCCGAGCGGCCTAAGCTACACCCTCGGGAACACGGTAAGTCGAATTCCTTGTGGAACATTTCGAAGTTTACTTCATGTTTCACTGAAATTTTGTATGTTTCCTGGTATTAAAATTATTTCTTGGTCAGGTCAATGTAATTCAAATAATGCACTAAATGGACAACATCGAATAATTGCCAAAGTGCAAAAGTTACTTAAAAGGTATTAAGTTGCACACTTTTAACTTGACCCTGTAGTAGTTGGTCAAGTTGTAACTGTAAGCATGGCAGTATTGTATAGTTGTAACAGTTAGTTTTTGTGTTTATTGTTATCAGTGGTAACATTGTTCTGATAAGAAATTCCTACATAAGTTTTGTAATGAGCTTACCTAGATTAGGTATTGGTAAAGTAATATTTAAATTAAATACAAATAAGCAATAAAACAGTTCTAAATAGTGGCTATAATTTCAACATTGTCAAATCATCGGAGACGGGTAAAAAGCATTGTTACTGTATTATTTCAATGGCTATGACTTTCATTTTTGCATAGTAAGCATTAATTTATGTTTTCTACAAACTGATAATAATAAATTCCTGTAAATCACACTAATTTGGTTGCCATGACATTCAATGTGGATCTGATTTGGCGACTAAATTACCAAAATAGAGACTCATAATCAAATGCTAGTTATGCATAATTGAACAATCCTCGACGGAATTATATAGTGTCAACAAAATTATTTGAGTAGAAAAATGTTATGTAATTAATACTTTTATCGTGGATGTTAGATGACATGTTACCAGTTTCAATTCTTGATAGGAGTGAAAAATGAGTATTTCTTAATTAGTTCTGGTCTGGGTGGTTGTGGGTTTGTGGCTGGAGTGAATTTAGTTGCTCTGGTGCTCATAGTGCAGGATATTTTCTAGTTTGAGACATGGTAATTGGTGGTAATTGTCTGGTACATTATTATTATGAGGTAAATTGTGATTTTTATTACTTAAGTAATTTGCAAAAATCTGTCTCTAAACTTACAATGTCTAACCATTGTTTGACCACCTTAAGTCATATAGTAGTCTCAGGGTCGTATTCCAGAACTCTACTCAATGCTCAAGTCAGGACTTAGCAGACTTGAGTGTGATTTCAAGCACTGGAAATACGACCCTAATGGCAAGGGTTTGAGTATGATTTTCAGTGCTCACTGCAATACTCAAGTCCTGACTTGACCATTGAGTAGAGTTCTAGAATATGACCCTAAGATTCGTATTCCAGAACTCGACTCAATGCTCAAGTCAGAACTTGAGCAGACTTGAGTACGATTTCAAGCACTGGCAATACGACCCTAATGGCAAGGACTTGAGTATGAGTTTCAGTGCTCACTGCAATACTCAAGTCCTGACTTGAGTATTGAGTAGAGTTCTGGAATACAACCCTAATTTTACATAGCTTTATTTTACTAATTTTACTTTTGTTTACTTTGTTAATTCATCATCTTAAAAGTATTAAAAAAAATGCAAAACAAAATTATAATGAAAAAAATAAATTTAATTGTTTTGAAAGTGTAAATTTTATCAAATATAACTTTTCACAGGTATCTCCAGAAACCACTCTAACTGTGATGTCCCACAAGACACCGCAGGTGCAAGAAAAAGTTGGCACTGTAGTAGCTGTGTCAAATGCAACAGGCACAGCAGTAACAAGAGTTGTTACTGCGGGCACCCCTGGAACTCCAAGAAGAGCCATGTTTGTGCTAAATGAAGCCCCTATTAATAGAGTTGTCCATCAGAATCAAACTGCTACTATTAATAGTGAGTGTATTTTTGTTTAAAGATAAATATAAGAATTCTACTTAATATTGTTCCATTTAACATACTATTAATTCACGTACAATACATACATATCATCTTATGTGTCTTCCTCTAAGGCAGAGACAATGAACGTCTTTGCTGTACTACTGATGGATCTTTTTCTCCTTCGTCATTTGTATCAGTCCTCTTAACATTATCAAGGTCTATTTATTTCCCTGTTTTAACTACAATCGTATTTGCTTATATTCACCTACATACATTCTTTTTCTTTTAGAACGCTGCATATGTGACTGTTACCTTTGTGTACAGTTGTTCTTCTGAAAAGGCTAGAATGATTAACTATTAATTTTCAGTACTTGCAAAGACTGGAAAAACCAGCAGGTTTATTGCACTCAAAACACACAAAACTTTGTTTCGTAAACTAGACTGATTTGTTACCTCTATTTAAACAGTTTGTTGAAAATCTTAACTTGTTTACTTTTTACAGCAACAAACCTTGCATCGAAACCATTCATGACACCACTTGGTCCGATTCAATTAACTGCAGAAGAATGCAATGAGATTCTCATGAAGCGGGCATTACAAGCACAAGGTATCACAACACCAGTCATAGACGCTTCACAACTAAATCACACTTTGTTGAATGGCAGTCTGAAGAGTTTGGCGGAGGCAACTACACAGCAAACAGTAGAAACAATACAGACTACGAGCCATCAACCGCAACAGCAACACCATCAACTGCTGCATGCGAAGCAGGAGCCTGGAACTGCAAATAGTTCACCTAAAGTAAGTTTAACATGTATTTCTGGTATATTTATAAGTGATATTGTACATATACAGGTGACTAATTACCATAGAAATTTTAATACTATGATATGATATGATCTTTGGAGAAAAAAAATGTGTTTTTTCTTGTAGTACTAAATATTAAGATATGACATCACAAAGTTATCTAAAAAATTTCAACATTTGTTGAAATACGCGTGAGTACGACTACGCATTCCGCACCGCACCGTGCCTATAGTTAATTTATTAACTTGCAAATTTTCCCTACATACTATACTAAATGTATGAACTACCTACTTCAGCTATAGGACTGTTGAATTGCGAAAGACATGTGTTTTTTCTTATAATGTAATCGGTTATTAAGTCAAAACTATTAGGTAAAGATCTGTATTAGCCTATATTCAAGTTTTCGGTCTAAGCTTCGGTCTGTCACTTGATTATTTGTAGCCAGACAAAATCGAGTAAATGTGTAAACAAGAGACAACCGCCGTCGAATTTTTTGTCGATCAACATTTTGTAACTTAAATTAGTAGCAGGCACATACACATTTGTTACCTTTTAACCTTGTTAAAATTGAGTAAATCTTGTTTGTTAGGTGACAAGCTCTAAGTGATCGACAAAACCTTAAACTGTAAGGTTTAAGGTTTTTTCATCCTTTAAGGCTTAAAGGATGAAAAAAAAAATACGGTCAAAACTCAGTATATCGAGTGACAATAACAATCTTCAAAAATCGCGCAAATTTATAGGCACGTATTGATCTTCAAAGCACACTATATCGAACGACAATATTGCCAAAAATCGAGCAGATCTGTAGACACCTTTATTTGTTACTGTTTATATTAGTGAGGATCATAATATACATTAACATTATACCTAAAATTGTAGTATTGTGACACTAGTAATGCGAAATAATTGATTTTATTCCATTCAAAGCAGAATCTATAGTATATACTCTTAACTTAGGGTCGAAACACAAAACTGCGAGTCGGCGTGATGCGAATTCGCAACGCAGAAAGCTGCGACGCGAATAGCTGCGATGCGATTTCGTGCAGCAAAACGTCTCACTGCCACGGTTCAGATGATCATTCCTTCGATGATCGTCAACCGTACAGGGGCCTTACCATGAACTCTTATTACGATTCAGTTTAGGACCTAAAATGAATTTTAGTGAGACAGCGCTACATGAAGTGTATATCACCATCCCGCTTTTTTTGGCGTTACGAACCTATATTGAACTGTAATGAGAGTTCACGGTAAGGCACCTGAACGTATTTTTTAAACTAGGTAGCGACAAGTATCCTAAAAAGAGTGTTGCACTGCTGTTATTGATAAACTGTGGGAAAAAAATACAAAGAAGTTTAACATCGCAGGAATGCATCGTGCGAGCTCGTAGATTTCTACGATGCGTCGTGCAAGCTTGTAGATTTCTCCGATGCGTCGTGTGAACTTGTAGATTTCTGCGATGCGTCGTGCGAACTTGTAGCATCACAGTTTTGTGTTTCGACCCTATTCCATGTAAATTGGTGTAGATTAGTACTAAGAACCTCCCACCGGACAGACGGTGTATTCGCAGACCGAGCTTCTGACAACGAACGCTGTGATGACAACGTCCGCGCCCGTGCCCGTCAAGGAGCGACCCTATTCATGCGACGAGTGCGGCAAATCGTTCCTACTCAAACACCATCTTACTACTCACGCGAGGGTTCATACTGGTATGCAAGGTTTCAAATTTCTTGATAAAATTTTCGTTCTCGATAAACAAAATCATGTCATGTCAATCAAAATGGGGAAATAAAACCTAATCAAGAACGCCTTGTACTTCTCACTGCTGAGCCCGTTTTCTTTGAAGAGAAGTTTAAGGCGAAAACTTCCGTGGTCGAGTGGCTTGCACACCGATTTTCATGGTGTCGCCATCTTTAAGGTCTTGATCTGGGTTTGATCCCCAACTGGTTCAATGCAGAAACTAACTTTTCAAGTCAAGTTTTCTGACCCAAGTTTTCTGACTTGGGTCTGTGTGGTTTTGGTACCGTCGTTGTTTCCGATTTCCATAACACAAGTGCTTTAGTTACTTACTTGGGATCAGAGCAACATACGTGTTGTTATCTACTGTTTTAAGATCATAATTGTGGCTCAGTGTGAGTTGGACATTTCAATCGTTTTCCAGGGGTTGAGAACCTTTGTCGACATGCTGATTTTATTACAATGTTTCCCTTTTCCCTTTAGCGAGAGCAAGTGCTACTAAATATTCACAAATTCAAACGCACTTGGAAATTAAAATCTTGGTTAACGGCTTTTTAAATTGTAAATAATAATATACTAATGCAAATTTTTAAATTGTAGGTAGGGATATTTTATTTCTTTAAGTAAATTATATGGCATTCAAAGACTTAAAAAGTAGCTTGCCTCATCAGAAAATCGAACCAACCATATATAAAAAAAACCATTGTTTTGACGTAATTTTCGATAAAAATCGAAGGAATTTTTTATAGTATTCAATAATTATAAAAAACTAGTGGAGTAATTTCACAAAAAAAAACTTAACATAATGGTGGTGAAACATGACATTCAATAACACACTTAATAAACTTTAGGCGATTAACACTGCTGCGTTTTTTAACGTTGTACTGAAGTACCTCAGTTTGTATGGAAAACACGCGCCGCCGAACACACTGACAAAGCTTCTCCGCGCGGGAGAACGGCGCGCGCGGTTTCACCGCGCTCCCGCGCGGAGGGGCGCGACGAACCGCAGGGTATGGCACACTGCGCTCCGCACTACTAATTGTCGTTCGGATGTTCCCTAACAAATAATCAAAGGATTTAGTTGACATTCGTGTGTAGTTGAAAAATTAATCTTCATATTTTCTTAAATCTTTGTAATGTAGTTGAATGTTATCTTCGGTGTCTTTTTATTTGAGTAAACAAAAACAATCGACAGTATAACTGCAGCGTCTTGAATGAATTCTGTATTATTAACCATTCTTGTCAGCTCAGCTACATGTGCAGTCACTACGGCAATCAACTACGAAGCGAGTACTTTAAGTGCCGCGGAGCCGCTAGACCGCTGCCCCCGCGCGGATTAAACCGCGTCTTGACGCAGACCTGCGTCTCCGCTACCGCGCGCGTGATCCCGCGTCTCGCGCACCGTTGCGGGGCGCGGTGCAGTGTGTTAATCGCCTTAAAGTTTTTGTTATACTATCTGACACTTTTTAGATCTGTAATTGGCAGTAAGCTTAAGTTCAAACGAGCATGCGTCTTTTTCGACGACCCCCACGTTCGCTCCTGGGTTTTGCATCGTACCGCACAGAGAGGACTGTTTAGAGCGATCTATGAAATATTGTTATTTTTGTATGAAAGTTAAATTTGATGAATTGTTACTATTTTACAAATAATCATGTATAAATAATAATCATAATTTGCCAAGTTTTGTTGAAATCGGTTACCGGAAATTGGAGCATACCCGGATTCATCCCCTAGTTCGCCACTATACGGGACTTGACACAGGAGATAATAAAAATCGGTTCTCGCTACTCAAAGTATATTGAGAGAGAAAAACGCCTTGAATTGGAGAATAGCAAAATCAACTATAAAAATAATTGCTCCTTATAATAAAATTTACGGTCTATTCATAAAAATGGGATTAAATGGGACCACTATGGAGGTACCCTCTTTCCAACAAAAAAGAATCATGGAAATGGGTTCACAAACACCGGAGTTATCGCGTAACATAAATACAAAAAAAAACATACAGACGAATTGACATTTTCCTCCTTTTTTTTAAATTCGGTTAAAAACGACTGGTGAAAAGATTGAATGGCTGGCAAAGATAAATCTTTACCTACGTTAGTGGACGTGATGGGCGCGATAGTGTACCAAGTTCATAATTAGAGAGGACAGAGAACATGAAGCCTAAAGCAAGTCTAAATCCATGAAACAAAAAAAATATACAGTCGAATTGAGAACCTCCTCCTTTTTTTTGAAGTCGGTTAATAAAAGATGACGGCTGATTTACATTTAATAAACAAAAGATATTTAAACTACAATATTACCAATCTTACTCACGCTGTCTCCCTGTCCGCTCTGTTTCTATATTAACAAGAAAAAAAACAGTTAATCTCACTTAAACTGACGTTCTTCCCGTTTTACTCGTAAGAATTTGTCATGTTGCAAAAAAGGAGTTGGATTTTTCATGTGCATGAACATTTTCACAGCGCAGAGAAACTTTATCGAAAAAAACTATTCCGGGAAGGGAAAATCTTTCAAATTAAAACGCTATTTCTTTGCGAAGGTTATCGTCGACTTAACGCCTCAATGTAAAAATGTGTTGTTTGCATATAGAATATTTTAAACACAGTCGCCTTCCTCGCAGCGTCCATCTGCCTTGCACAAGGTTAACTTAAATTTTTAAAATATACTCTCGGACTGAGTATTATAAATCGAACTGGTTAGTTTAACCATGAAAGTCGACATTCGTTAGCGAGCGTGAAACTCGATTTTTTTTATGTATAACAAGTCGTGGGCCTGGTGGTAAGCGACACGCCTGTTCATAGCAGTTGCAGTGCCACTCAAAGCTTTAAATCGCAAAGATCTTAGGGGCACTGCCACTGCGCCCGTCACCTTGAGACAATAAGTTGACAAGTTCCATGTGCATGCAACTTCACCAACACCTTTAAAACCGGAAGGCAGTTATGTGACCATAACTGCTTGGCAGCCGAAATGGTTGAAGTGGCAGTACTTCCAGCGGGGAACTCTTTCACAAGGAGGTCTACTGCTACTAACATGCTACTCTACTATTCTACTTTACTGTACGTGTTTAATGAAAGCTAGTATTTGGAGCTTCTCAAGGCTAGAGGGAGTAGGCATTTACTAGACAAAGGCGTATCATTATGGCCACGTGCTCGTCTAAGCCTTGAAAATTTTTAACCTTTTTGTTACGTTGTTTATACATAACTTCAAATGTAATGCTATTGAGTATTTTGCTATATTATAACGAGTTCTTAGGTTTTCGCGATTGTTACACATAGGAAATGAAACTATTTTTCCGGATTTAAATAGCGTATATTTGTTTTTTCAAACAATCCGACGTTTCGGGCCCTTTACAGCTCCCATGGTCACGGTTGACTGACCACCGTGACAGTTAACCGTGACCATGGGACCTGTAAAGGGCGTCGCCGGACTATTTTTCCTTTGCTATATTATTTTTATTAATTTTTATTTCATGACATAATTTTGTACTATTTCCTCGTGTCATGTATTTGTTATCATTATCAACTTTATGACGAGCCTTGATGAAGAATATTTGTAATATAATTTCGCACACAAAACACTGCCTTAACTAAAAATTGTGAAATTGAGATGACTTTGAAAATAAAAAAGGAAAAAACTGAATGAAACTAATATAACATATATTTTCGTTTATAAATGGATAAGTAGCAGTAGAGCCCCTTGTGAAACAGTACGCCCAGACTTAGACAGGCCTTTAGTATAATTTAAAAAATGTAACTGACGGGGCCAAAATGGGGTAGGGTGAACGCACTGACTGACCTTGAGTTGTTCCCTCGATAGATGTGTCGGTCGCTGGTGTTTATGCGTATGCCCAGGTGTTAAGGGGTTGTCGCGCCGCCCACTCTGGTCTCTCACAGACAGATGAGATGCTAAGATGATTTTCCGTATTGCCATTGGACAACTGCTACGGTGATATCGCGTCAAAAGCGACCGTTCGCTAGCGCGGCGTAGTTGCAACAGGGCCCGTCAAAACGGGGAATATCCTACCCTCAAATCAGTGCGTTTTTTAGGATAGGAATAGAGAGGAGGTGAGTAGATCATTTGTGCATTTGCAAAGATGCCTACGTATCAAATCTGACAGTAACTAATTTATTTTTTCGCCTTTACCTATTCCTGTGCCAAGCAGTAATGTGAACACCCGCGTTCCGGTTTTAAAGGATAAAGGTGCTGGTGAAATTACAGGCACATGGGACTTGTTAACTTATGTCTCAAGGTGACGGGCGCAGTACCAGTGCCCCTCAAACCTGTGCGATTTAAAGCTCTGAGTGGCACTGCAACTGCTATGGACAGGCGTGTCGTTTACCACCAGGTGTTGCAAGACTTGTTCGTCCCACCACTTGGTATCATGAAAATTAAGTATTATGTATAGATAAAAATAATCCTATTGTTCGTAATAAGATTCAATATTTTTTTTAAATTTTAGTTTGTATTTTGGCAACAATATTTATAAAATTAATATTTAATTATTTTTTGTGAAATTACTCCACTAGTTTGTTGTAATTATTAATATAAAGATCGAATATTTAGAAAAAAATCCTTTTCCTTTTGAAGGAACTTTTAATTATAACAATATTATTATGAATGAATTGTTTACTTTAGAATCATGTTGTATTTTTTGTGACGATTGACGTGTGCAATTTTACTGTAACATTATATTTGAGCAATAAATAATCTAAACTGTAGACTTTAGTGATAATACTAGTTATTAGATTGCTATTTAACACTTATTAGCAATATTAAGGCGATTTGACTCATACAAGCCGGGGGAATCGCCGCTTTGTGATCGAATGATAATTCCGCGCGCGATCATGTGTGACGCGGTATGCTCAACCGTGAATCACATAAGTACAGCTGGCAACAGCGATCAATTAGATTGTACTAAAATAAGAAATGGTTGCCCAACGGAACAACGCTTCCTAATTAAGGAGGTCGTTTGCTTAAATCTTCGTTGCTGCGTGTGCCCATGACTTTATTTATTTTTTGTTTATGACACTAATTGACGGGACAAATAAGTCGTGCGCCTGGTGGTAAGCGACACGCCTGTCCATAACAGTTGCAGTTCCACTCGAGTTTTAAATCACAAAGATTTGAGGGGCACTGCCACTGCGCCCGTCACCCTGAGACATAATTTGACAAGTCCCGTGTGCCTGTAATTTCACCAGCACCCCTTATCCTTCAAAATGATACCGCAATTATGATCACATTATTGCTTGGTGGCAAAAATGGGTAAGATGGCAGTACATCTCTGGACGAACTCTTCACAAGGAGCTCTACTACATACTATTCTAAGGGTCGTATTCCAGAACTCTACTCAATGCTTAGTCTTTAATTTTTAAGTTGCGTTTATCTGTGAATGTTTGTTAGCTATACATCTCGTTAATGAAGAAAGAAAACATAATGATTAAACCTGTTTGTCAAAGAAAGTTTACTGCGCCCAAACAAGGTTGAAATTCCCAAATTAGACATATGTGGTAGTCTATGGTCTGAACCTCTTCCATATTGAGACCCTTGTGCAGCAGTGACAGGTATTGTGATGAAAATAAGCTGTCAATACATCAGCTTAATGAGTACATTTTGATCCGTATAAGTATTGTTGTCAATTACGTCATAAATAGATTAGAAAAGTCTCAAGGTCTGTAGTACTTGAATCGCACTCGGTTAACGTAGTTGTAAATTTCGCCGCACTGGATTGTGTTTTAATGAACAATGGCGAACTCCCATATAAATTTTTATTCACATAGTTTGTATATGTCTGTTTATGATAAATATGTGAAAATATTGAGTTTAAATTCCTAAGAAAATTTGGTTTTAGGTTTGCTATTGTGAGAAGTCTGGAATGAAAAGATAATCCAGTTTGAAGTTTTGAATGTTATATTTTACATAATTGAATAAAATATATTCGGTGTATTATTATATCAAAATAAACTACAGAAGCCTTACACAGAGATAATAGAAGCTGAATAGTGCCGTGGGTGTGTGACGTGACGAAATTTTAGAGGAACATATTTGTTATAAGGTGTGATTAAAAGGCATGAAGTTAAGCCACATCAAATAAAAACCGAGTTAATACATACCACCTCTCTCACTCAGATACAAATTATTTTTTTGTGAAACATGCCATCTATCCCTGATATCAGGATTCGGAGACGGAATTATCTACTTTATTTTTTACAATAAAGTAGTTAATCTCTTATTGCTAATCGGTCGAATCAGTACATTTGATATTACGTGAACTATATTAATTTAAAGCTATCTATACGTGGATTATATCTATCTATTTATATTAAATATCTTTTTGTCGGCTACATGTTGCTCAACGTAAAGAAACTATAAAACTGGTAGTTGTAGATACCAGTCTCGTTAAGTACTAATTAGTCATTTGAGTTTCATTTAAATATAATCCAGACTTAGGCCTTCAGTATAATTTAAAAAATGTAACTAATTTATTTTATTCAAAGTTGTAATTATGACGTTTGAAGATGATAAATAATTATTTTAACCGTAATGTCGCCATTGTTATATTTGAATAATTTACATTTGCTACGGCAGTGAAATAATAGGGGTTAAAGTATGAAATTGCCGATTTGTACTGAAAATCTAAATTGTTTATTTTTTAAATTTTTAACAAATGTATTTAATCAAAACAGTTGCCTATATTATCTATACATTGCTGCCATCTAATGGGAAGGTTATTAATGCCTTTGCGATAGAACTCCGACGATCTAGACTGCACAAACTGTGTGAAAGCATTTTGTACTGCCTCCTGGGAAGAAAACTTCTTGTCACGTAGATAATTGTCCAAATCACGAAAAAAATGGTAGTCCGTTGGAGCAAGGTCTGGTGAATACGGAGGATGACGAATGTTTTCTAGCTGCAGTTCCTGAAGGGTCAAAATGGTTTCTCGTGCTGTGTGAGGTCTCGCGTTGTCGTGGAGCAATAATGGTGAAGATCGATTCATGAGTCGGGGCTGTTTTACTGCTAGTTTTGTCAACATGGTTCGGAGTTCGGCACAATAGACATCTGCCGTTATTGCTTGACCAGATCGGAGAAAACTATAGTGAATAACACCATGCTGAGACCACCAAACAGTTACCATTACCTTTTTATTGGTAAGTTTTGCTTTAGGACACTGTTGTGGCATTTGACCTGGGGTCAGCCATTGCATTTTTCTTTTCCGGTTATCATAAAGAATCCACTTTTCATCACATGTTACAATTCGATCCAATATTCCTTCATTTCTGTACCGGTTCAACAAGGCAACACAAGTTTCAACACGCGTTTCTTTCTGCAGATCAGTCAAATCATGAGGCACCCATTTTTCGTATTTTTTTATTTTATTGATTTGACGCAAGTGAGTCAATATTGTGGGAAAGGTAACGTTAAACCATGCCGCTAATTCCTGGGTAGTTTGACTAGGATCGGCTTCCACTATCTCTCTTAATTCATCGTTATTCACCTGTGTGGGCGGTCTTCCTCGTGGCTCGTTCTTTAAGTCGAAATTTCCATCACGAAAGCGTTTAAACCAAAATCGCACGGTGCGTTCATTATTATAGTAGACCCCTCTCCAAACGCAGCATTGATATTGCGGGCTGTTTCTGCCGCGTTAGTTCCGCGTCGGAACTCGTATTCAAAAATCACTCGAATTTTCGCAGTATCCATCTTTCTTGTCTAAATTGAATAACAAAAACAATTGAAAGTCGATATTCAAATGTTTCAAATTAAAAAAAAAAAAAAATCACAGAAACCATTTGAAAAAAGTTTCATTCGAAAACCTCAAACCATGAAGATTCTATGAAAATTCAAAGAACCTATTGCAATAAAACGGCAATTTCATACTTTAACCCCTAATATTTTATTTTTATTTTTATAACATTAAGTGACGGAACGGACAAGTCGTGCGCCTGATGGTAAGCTACACGCCTGTCCATTACAGTTACAGTGCCACTCAGAGCTTTAAATTACAAAGATCTGACGGGCATTGCCACTGTGCCCGTCACCTTGAGACATAAGTTGACAAGTCCCATGTGCCGGTAATTTCACCAGCACCCCTTACCCTTCAAAACCGGAACACAGTAATGATTACACATCGAGTATATAACCAGAAATAGAGACGAAATAAGGGCCATATATTCCTGGTAACAAATTAGCGATACAGCTCTTATAAATATCAACTCTCGTTTGCTTTGAAATATAGACTGGCCAACTACAGACCTGTGTGTACGTCTCCGTATATTCCAAAAAATATTCTGTATTTATTGTAATAAAGATATATCTGTAACAATGCCGTGCTGTTCTATTCGGTAGTGTAGGAAAAACAGCAAAACATCTAATTACAAAACAAACGGAATCAAGTTTCATCGGTAATTAAATATTAAATATGTAATTTTGCAATTTTCGTCCATTATAGCAAAGCTCAAGTTAACTGGTATTTGAAGTGAAACAGTTGACGACACCCATTGACGACACCCGTCAATTGTTTTGAACTCGGGCTAGCCAATCGGAGCGCAGTTGTCACAGTAATGATATGGCAGAATAGTTTTCAAACAAATTAAATGACATTTCGTCTCTAGAGACAATAAAAAAATATGTGCTGACAATACTGCTTAGCGGCAGAAATAGGTAAGGTGGCAGTACTACCCTACTACTATAATCATCGTATAGAAGTGTGATTTTCGGGAAGATTTACGAAACTCATTGTCAACCGCTTACGGTCATTTTGCAAAAATGTTTAACAAAAGGAATATTCCCCACGTGTTTAAAAAAAGCTGTTGTGGTCCCGGTACATAAATCTGGTAACCAAGAACAAATAACTAATTATAGACCTATTTCGTTACTGCCAGCAATATCTAAAATATTAGAAAAACTTATTAACAATAGACTTGTCTTGTATTTGGAGAGACATTCCATATTATCTAAAACACAGTTCGGTTTTAGATCTAAATTATCGACATCTGACGCCGTGCATCACCTTACGAATTTTGTAGCAAGGGAACTAGACAAGGGTAACAAAACTGTGGGTATTTTTCTAGACCTAGCGAAGGCTTTTGATACAGTTTACATCCCTGTGCTGTTACAGAAGCTTGAATCGCTTGGTATAAGGGGCATACAGCTTAAATTACTCGAAAACTACCTGGAGGACCGATCCCAATGTGTTAAAATAGGTGACATTCACAGTTCTGATCTGAAGTGCACTTCATTTGGAATTCCTCAAGGAAGTATTTTAGGACCAACACTTTTTCTTATTTACATTAATGACCTTTGTAACCTAGATTTACAAGGTGGAAAGATCATATCCTATGCTGATGATACTGTTCTACTCTTTTCTGCAAACTCTGACAAGGAGGTATACGACTATGCACAGCGTGGATTCAATATAGTAAATAACTGGCTCCAACATCATTTGCTAACACTAAATACGGATAAAACTTGTTTTATGCAATTCCATATGCGGAAATCAAAGTCATTTATATCTAACCCTAAACTATATGCTCACCATTGTTTTGACCCTACTAACAACCTGTGTAAATGTCCAGACATTGCTATTACTAACAAGATAAAGTATTTAGGTGTTATATTAGATGACATCCTATCCTTTAAACACCATATCGAAGCACTAAGCGCCCGACTCCGTAAGTTAATGTTTGTGTTTAAAAAACTACGCGTTTCTGCTGATTTTAAAATAATCAGGCAAGTTTATTATGGATTATGCCAATCATTAATTACTTACTGCATTACATCATGGGGTGGTATAGCTAAAATTACTTTACTAATCATTGAAAGAGCCCAGCGAGCTGTCCTAAAGGTTTCTACCTACCGCCCTTTCCGTTACCCCACTGACCTTCTGTATAAGTCATGTAAAGTATTAACTGTAAGGCAATTATTCATTAAGTCCACAGTCCTCAAACAGCACGTATTGCTCCCATATATTACTGAAAACACTAATAAAAGACGAAAAGATATTGTCTGCCCCAAAATTATATCATCAAAACATACTTTTATTTCAAGATTTTTTGTGTTTCTTGGACCATTTTTGTACAATAAATTAAACGCCAAATATTCCATTTATAATTTCTGTTGCTTTAAGGTAAAGAAAATTCTCCAAGAAGCTCTTCAAAATATGTCCTATGAGGATACAGAGAATTTATTTATTATCGTAAATTAAATGTTGTCTTGTTTAAGTGTACATTTTTTATTTATTTTTTTATTTTTTTATTGGCAATTTATTATTTAATTGTTTAATTTTATTTCATAAGATTCTCCTAAAAAGTATTTATAATATTAATAGTATCCACATTTATAATTAGTAGTACTTTTTACCTGAAATACAGGAATTTCCTAGTTCAGGTACATGTGTTATTTTGACATTAAATCGCATAAGTAGTCTTTAGTTTTCTCTGTACATTATGTTACTGAATAAACAATTTTATTATTTATTATTATTAATACTTCTCGTTAAAGAAAACTACCAAATTCCTTGACGTACAAGCACATAAACTGTATTTTACTCTTTATAAGCAACAGGAGCTACAGCTGTACTACCAAACGCATGACCTGATTTTGTTTGTACTGCCTCCGTGATCGAAAGGTTAACAGGCTGGACTGCCATGGAGAGGTCTCGGGTTCGATTCCCAAGCCTGGAGAAATATTTGTATGATCTACATTTATTTCTCTCGTGAATTTGGGTGTAATTTGTGGTTGTCTACCTATATGTGTGTCCATGGCACCCTCAATACAGGGTTTCGCTTGCGGGGCTGTGAGTGTGTGCGTTGTTTGTTTTATTAAATTTAGAATAGTATAGAAAAACATTTATTGCAACGTGACGTTGCTAAACAAAAAAGAGATTAATAATATTGACACAAACAAAACAAAATAAAAAGAATTAAAAAATACAAAAAAAACAAAGCAATAAACAAAATATAAAGACTGCGCAAGCAAAAGTGCCTCATTCAGCTTTAACCACAGCCGTAAGCTAGGTTGTGGCGCTGGTTTGTTTGGTTTAGTTGGCATAGTGTCTGGCACGGTATGCTAGAAGACGACGGTTCGAATCCGGCCGGATCGAAGAAATTTTTTCTGAGTGTTCGATCTTTGTATTAATAATTATACATTTTAGTTATTCTTCAATTATAAGCAAATATCACATAAGTTATGTAATTGCAGGTGAACGACCTCACGTGTGCGCTCATTGCGGCAAAGCGTTCGCCCGAAAGCACTGCCTAAACACGCATTTGCTGTTACACTCAGCGGAAAGGCCGTACCGCTGCCACGAGTGTAAGATGGCCTTTACGCTTAAGCACCACCTTGTCACACATTCAAGGGTGAGTAAGACCATGCTACCTTTTTGTAGTATCTCCATAACTTCTCAAATACATGCAAGAAATGCTCTAAGATGGTCTGTGGATATGAGAGGTTTGCGCAGACGCAGTATATTGTGCGGTGTTAGGGTGAGGCTGATCGTAATTTTGGGGGTTGTCAGTCGCTTTTAAGTGTTTGTCGTATAGTGTAATGTATCAATTAAAAATAGCGTACATTTATGAAGCATTAGATGATGTTAGAAAAAGAAAAGGAAGCTGGGTACAACACTCTAACTTGAATATGGAAAGATTAAAGTACTGGCAGTTTGTCTCCGTGACCGAACGGTTACCGTGCTGGACTGCCACGTGGTGATCCGGGGTTCTATTCCCGGGCCGGGAGAAATATTTGCATGGCCTACATTTATTTCTCTCGTGAGTTTGGGTGTAATTTGTAATTGTCTATGTTTCCCTAGTGCTAGGCTATGAGTGTGTGCGTTGTTATCAGAGACCGGAATTGAGGGAGCTAATTTAGCTAAACTAAAGAATAATGTGGACTTTCCCTTCTACAAATCCTGGGAATTCTCGGAACTATATGGACGGAATATTTCAATATATGTATTATTTATTGAAATTTGAGTACATTTGCGACAAACAAATAAATAAATATAATTTTTTGTTACAAATGATTGTCCCAAAAAGTAATAGTGTGATTGTGTTTCTATAGCCATTTAAAAAATAAACATGAGACAACCTATATTCTGGAATGTTTGGAAAATAAACACTAAAAAAAGAAATTTTACATGGAATGAGGACGTAATGGGTATGTCCACACTAAGAAAACGTTCATACTTTAGACTGAAGTTTGATAAATTATTTTCATTTGCTTTAATAGGGAAAGAGGAAACTTGTCAGAGATTGTTGAACTTCTTAAATTAGTGCTTACCAGCGTTACGTGTGTGTTAAATGGAAAAGTTTGATGACAGGTGCACAGTCGCGAGCGGCCGTTCGTGTGCGGCGAGTGTGGCCGCGGGTTCCCTTTGAAGCGGCATCTGGTCACGCACAGCAAGTACCACGCCGGCGAAAGACCGTACGTCTGTTCCGATTGCGGCGAGAGCTTTGCGCAGAAGGTCTGTATAGCTATCATCTCACCGCTTATATACTTCTTCCAACCATTGATTTAACTTTTGACAGCTCGCATTTTAATCACTTAATGATGTCCTAAAGCGTTTCCGAGTCGATTTTTTATAATAATCGATTTAATTTATGAAGAAGTTTTAATCATAAATGTGCGCGGGTTCCAAAAATAAGATATTGTCAGATTGGAATCGTGATGGTGCGTTTGACAATTTGTGTACTCAAGAATTAATAATTAATGTTAATGAGGATTCAACTGGTGATTCCCGTTCTCATGGAGATGAATCCGACTATTCATTATAATAAACAATAAGAATTTATTATAATTTATTTCATTTCATTATAATTTATTAGACAGGTATCAAAATTTATCAACTTGAACAATCTTCGTCACATAATCTGTAGGCTCGATAAATATCGGAGCTAAAGAAAAAAAAAGCACGTCGCTTCACTAAAATTTAAAAATACAAGAGTCCAGGCAGGAAGTATTGCATTTTTCATCTATGGTTGCACGATGGTTCTATGTCAATAATTAGGGACCTTTTTTTTTTAATTATTAAATGGTTGGACGGAGTATAATTATCGTAATTTCATTAATAAACACGTATATTGAGGGTAAGAAGATATTCCGCTCCCACCGAACTCGACCATCGGCACCGTATTAGGTACTTGCATGACGCATTGAAATATTCTTTCTATTGTAAACATTATACGACACTAATCTAGTAACTGTTACTAACTTTTTTATTTCTTGGAACTAAAATTAATTTTGCCTTGATTTTCCTTTAAACAAAGTGTGAAGATGCATATTCTAGACAGGCAGGGTAGAGGAGGCTAGGGCAGTGGTTGTTTCAACAACACGTTGAACGAACCACTCTCTTTCCTCTCCACACAATAGTTGTGCGGTGTGCAGAAGAGCTAATTACCTATCATGTCAAAAAAATAAACAAAATTACTTGAAAAATAAAATGAATACACGCATTCAAAAATCTAGAAGTTAAAAAGAAACGGCAATATTAGCTGTTGCCATCACATTTTCAACATTTAGCCTTCGTCCAGGTAAGTGCTGCTGCGTAACTATATATATATATATATATATATCGACTATATATATAAACTATATATAGTGTATTTCTGCCGCCAATCAATAAAAAATTTGAGTATTACTGCGGTTTTCAAGGGTTAAGGGTGCTAGTGAAATTACGTGCACATGTGACTTGTCAACTTTGTGTCAGGATGACTGGCGTAGTCGAAGTGCCATCGAGTATATTATCAGAAATAGAGAAGAAATGTCATTTATTTGTTTGAAAACTATTCTGCCAAATCATTACGGTGACAACTGCGCTCCGATTGGCCAGCCCGAATTCGGAACAATTGACGGGTGTCGGCAATAGTTTCACTTCAAATCGATCAGTTGGATGGACGAAAATTGAAAAATTACATATTTAATTACCGATGAAATGTGATTCCGTTTGTTTTGTAATTAGATGTTTTGCTGTTTTCCCACACCATTGAATGGAAGCCCCCCCATTGTTAGAGACTTTATTACAATAAATACAGAATATTTTTGGAAGATACGGAGACATACACATGGGTCAGTTGTTGGCGCTGTACTATTTCAGCTTTCTAATTTGTGATTTCAGCGCAAACGAGAGTTGATATTTAAAAGTGATGTAAGGGCCCATTTGTCTGATGAGTTGCCAAGGATGGATGGCCTTTATTTCGTCTCTATTTCAGGTTATGTACTCGATACACAGTGCCCGTCAGATTATTTGAGCGTGGGTGTCAACATTTAATATACAATTACAGGAGCATTTAGTCATGCACAGTCGCTTCCACGGTTCGTTGTCACCGTTCGTGTGCCCGGACTGCGGCGTGGCGTTCGCGCGCAAGTTCCAGCTCGTCAACCACGGCCGTGTGCACGGTCGTGTACCGCACGCGTGTCCCGTCTGCGGGAAAGAGTTCCTGCAGAAGCGCACGCTCGTTACGCATATGAAGTTAGTAACACATCAAATTTGAAAAACTTATCACAATAAAAATTTAATGAATACGTGTTGTTAAAACATATCGATGATAATACCTATGTCACTATGTCGTGGTTCAGAAGTAACTTAGATATTTAACGGATTTATCGTTCTTCAGTAGTGTCTTATTGGTTATGAATCGATTATTTAAAACCATATTCGTGCTCACGAAATCGTGTCTTGAAATGCTTCCTTGGCAAGGGAGCAACGCGAAGAATAGAGCGAGATAAACGTGTACTTGTGTACGGGACGACTTTAGTCACCATCCAGATTTTAATATTTTGACTTTTTTTTAAATTGACCTGAATTGAAACACTTAGGAAATGAAACTATTTTTCCAGATTTAAACCGCGTATATTTGTTTTTTAAAACAAACCAACGTTTCGAGCCCTTTACAAGTCCCATGGTCACGGTTGACTGAACTTGTTTCTGATCAAAATATTTTATATTTGTTTTGACCTACCAATTGCTTTTCAAAATGGAGTCTTAGGGTCGTGTTCCAGAACTCTACTCAATACTCAAGTCAGGACTTGAGTATTGCAGTAAGCACTGAAAATCATACTCAAGTCCTTGCCATTAGGATTGTATTTCCAGTGCTTGAAATCATACTCAAGTCTGCTCAAATCCTGATTTGAGCATTGAGTACAGTTCTGGAATACAACCCTCAGTATATATCTAATGTATTGTATAGAAAAAATTTGGATGGTGACTAAAAAGTCACCTGTAAGTATATATAATTATAGCGTCTTTGTGTCGTGCAGCAGCCGTATCACGCCTATGCAAACACTGTTTTTTATATGAAGGTATTTTATTGTTAAGCAATCATTCACTAATAATTTTACAATTGATGAATGATTTATGTAACTAAAATTTTTTCTCTTTAACCTCTTTAATTTCATTTTCAGACTCCACACAGGCGAAGGAGTAGTGGCGTGCCTAGAATGCGGAGAGGCGTTTAAATGCAAGGTAGAATTACAACAGCACTGTAAAATGACACGGCACTGCCTGTCGTCGAATCAATCTACGCAACAACAACAAACGCAACAACAAGTACAACAGCAGGTGAGAAAAACCTGTTGGATCTACTATAGCGATTAAGTTCAGATGTATTTGTTTCACTGGAGATATTAGATCTTATCAGTAACATCAAGTATCAATATAGTCGCTGTTTTTAAGGAATAGTGACTCCAAACCAAAATGGTATTTTTTAAATTCATTCCACTGCTGGTGGAGGCGCCAGTGATCTACAAGCACCACTGTTTGACATCTTTTTTGAAATTAATTTCTAATAAGATTTAGGACAAAATTTTCTATCATATTACTGAGTGTTCGTTTGTTCATTATTGGTGAGTGTCAATTACTGATTAGTTAATTAGTGGATTTTTGGTATTCATTTCTGGAGATTTAGAGAAATTCTAGTTTAGGTTTTTTTTAGTAGTAATTGTAACAGTTTTTTTTATGAAACATACTACGGCATATTTCTTGAGGATTACATTTGTCTACTAAACTAATTACTATTGATATATGTTTTAAAACAAAAAAGATGTATTTCATATTTAAAGATACACTTCCCTTAAAATATCGATCATTGGTAGCATCGCCCCATATTATTAAAAATTTTATTGTGATTGGGTAAAAATAGTAATATAGTAGTAAAAATGGCAACTTTGGGTCGATATACGATTCCACGGCTATGCTTGCCAAATACGCCAACTTTATGGCGGCATTTCACATGGATATTTGTATTCGCTGTTGGGTATTTGTTGTATGTACTTGAAAAAATATATGACGTACAGGTAAACATACAGATACTGACAAATCTAGGTTCGGTGGACTTAAGCACGAAAATCAAAATCCAACATCATCCATTTAAACTTACTTCATTAATTTCAATTCCTAACTTTAATTCTAATGGCGTCTTTTTCAAATCTACCATTTTCTTCACATCTTCCAACACTATAAACAACACAAAATATATATAATTATACATTAAAAAATTAAGCATTTTTTTTACTTAATCCGCTGACCCTATAAATGTGATTATTATCTACACATAAGGCGTCTAATAACAAAGACACAAATACTTCGTGGTGGAAATTCGCCAATAGCATTTGATAACTCATGTTATATAACTATAATTATATAAATAGATAGTGTATTTTCCTAAAATGTTTTAAAAAAAGCTAGCAGTTGTCTGTAGCGTGGAGGGTTTCTTGTGCATTTGTTCATTTGTCCTCTTTGTAATCCGACAAGAAACCGACAAGCGTGTGGCAACGCGTGTTTGGGGTTTGCTGTACTTTTTGACGAGAGACATACGTAGAGAGAGATCTAAGCCCTCCTGTACCTATACTTTCAACTTTGCAGGCTAACTTTATTGCTCTGTTTGTGATCGGACATTTAAGACAAAATTCGGTATGGCGTATCATATTAGGGCGTGTGCCCACGATAGGAACTAATATCAAAGAGTCGCTGTTATCGAAATTGATACAGAGGTCTATATATACTCGCGGACACAATTCGAGCCACCTTGCATTTTTATCCTTAAAGGGCTAGGATAAAAAATATAGTTAACATCGACGAAAAAGGTTTCTCCGGTTTTTTAAATTCAAATTTTCAATAAGGACTTAAGGAAGCGACGTTTAGTATACCAGTTTCAAAGTTGCATAATAGTTCTTGATCAGTCAAGCATTGTTTAAGCTAAGGGCATTTAGAAAATACATGATGTCTCGAATTATGTGTCCGGGAGCATATTTATCGAACACAGCAAACAAATACTTTGTCAGACTATCAACACAACGCTGATAGTTGGCCAAATATATCAAATTTGCAAATACAAACAGCAAAGTGAAGTGCCACAATTACATGTTTGACGTAGGCAAGAATAGCATTCTCGAAAGCCACCGACCTAGCCCTGGCACTAGATGGCACGTTTATTCTTGCCTGACAATTTCGATGTATGAATATAACACACACAGGTACAGCAACAACAAGCTCAGCAACAAGCGCAGCAGGCCGCGCAACAAGCACAACAACAAGCGCAACAACAAGTGCAGCAAACGGTCATTAAAACGGACGATTTTAAACCGCAGATTGTTCAGGTACGTTTCCACTTAAGGACTGTGTCTCACTAGCGACGTTTGAACGTGGAACTACGCTGCGGAATGGCGTTATAATTTATATACCAATTTTAATGTTAAGCCCTTTTGATTTTTAAATTTAAAATGCATTAAGAAATTGCATTCTTATAGAACACTTGCCTCCCACATTCGTAAAGACTTGTTCGCAGAAGTGTGTTAAATATGTGTAACATCAAATGATCTCCAATCTGATAATATTAATTTCAATTACTGTTTTACGTCGAAAAAAACTAAGTATAGTAGATTCCCACACAAGGTTGGCACGCGTTCACTCGTCCACGTTCACGCTTTACGTTTCTTATAACGTCTTACATTTGAAGGCATGATACATGTAAAAGGCACTGCGACCGCGTCGATCCAAATGATACTTAGCAAACAGAATTGAACGCATGATCGCCTCTCGTACATTGAATCCCGTAGAACTAATTTCCAATCAATCTCACGCGCCATTTTGTTTGACATTCCATTTCTGTACGTTTAGTTCACCGAACAGCAGGCGCAACAAATCCAACAGAGTGTTATTAAGACGGACGAATTCAAGCCGCAGATAGTACAGGTGCGATAAAGCTTTAAATTTTATAATATTTCTATTGTATTCTGTGTTTTTGTTTTCACCGAACAAAAGTCAGATTATCTAAGTTTCTTGCTGAAGTTGTTTTGTTTTGTGAATCAATTTGATTATAATTTTAATTACAAGTACAAATTTGGTCCGAGGAGGTTTTGACAGTAGTCCGTCACGGTAGCCCAACGCTTGATGCCCGTTGTAAATGATCCCTTCATGAAACTGATTCGATCTGTTTTAATGCTGATATATTCTGCTTTTGATAAAGATGATTTCACAGAAAAATCGGGACAGCAGAAGTTGGATAAATTTTATAAAATCAAACCTATCAAAAATTATGTCTCTATAACTCCCGCCTGTTTTTTTGTGCAATATTTAATTTGAAATTTACCATGAGCCTTTCGGTGAAGGAAAACATCGTGATGAAACGAGCATGTCGAAGAAGATTCACAACCCTCGGAAAACGTGTGAAGCCCCCAACCCATATTGGGCCAGCGTGCCGGACACTCTGTATATCTGATTATATTTTTGTATTTGTCATTATCTTAAAAACGAGTCGAAAAATAATTATGAAACAACTGATTAAACTTTGAACGTAAACTATGACTATAGAGTAATTTACTATTTTTTTGTCAGATGTAGTGTAAATAAATGTGTTTTGTTTTTTTAGGTGATAGGCGCGGACGGTCAGATAGTGGCTGAGAAGGCTTCGGCGGGTTATTCATGCCCCGAATGCGGCTCTTGCTTCAATACGAAGGTTGGTTCGATTGAATAGAATCCATTACCAGATTTCACGAGTTTGATTTTCTGCAACTGAATAAAGTGTAATGAAAATTAAAGGAGATTGTGTATAATTAACGCGTGGCAGCGAACAGTGGTGATGAACCGCTCTGTACTAATGACTGGGACTGTTCGCAGGAAGCGATGTCGCTGCACGTGCGCCTGCACGCGGGCGACCGCACGTGCGTGACGGACCTGTGCGCGCTCACGGCCGCGCTGCAGCCCGGCATCGTGGCTGCGCACGCGCATGCGCACACGCAGCAGCACAGTCAGTACCCTTCGCTCATTAGCCGCGGGCTTTTTCGCCCCTTTTCAATCGTCTTCGTGTTAAATCTCCTTTGACGACATAAAAACGTATTATGTCCATCACAACCTAGAATATACAATTCTGAATATAACTAATGAATAATATTTCTGTCAAAGTGGAACGGAATCGTACTTAGGTTTGATTACAAAAGTGCCTTTGGTACCGTAAAGGACGGACGTTATATATCATTTTTTTTTCAGACCAACCGATACAGATAATCTCATCGAACCCCAGTAATGTCGTTCATACGCAAGTGATAGCAACAGTGAGTGTACTTCGTTTATTATTTCAACAATAACATTGAACAAAATCAATGTGTTTATTATGAAAAAGACGTGTTCTAATTATGTATTTGTCGTTGCAGAACCATCACATAGCTCCACCACGGCCGAAGATTCACTTCTGTGTTGATTGTGGCAAAGGCTTTGCAGCTAAACACGGTTTACTAGCACATCATAGGAGGTAAAATATTCTAGCAGTGTGCCTCGTGTATTTGCAATCTACATTGTTTTTTAAGTGTTTCTAGAGCTGGACCACATAAACCCATCACAGGAGGTAAACTATTCTATATTCGCACTGTGTACACTGCCTTAGTCATTATCGCCGACCAATCACAGTTAAAATTTTGTGCGAGAGGGATAGCGCTCTACCAACTCGTTTCGGTGAATGGAGTATAGTAATTCGCCTCGTGTATGTACAATCTACATTGTTTTTTAACTATTTCTAGAGCTGGACGCATAAGCACATCATAGGAGGTCAACTATTCTAGTAATTTGCCTCGTGTTTTTATAATCTACATTGTTTCTTAAGTGTTTCTAGAGCTGGACGCACACCGTCCCCTTTACCACGAATAATAAAGTTATTTCCATGGTACGATTTAGAATGTGAAATGGTGAAATTACAGGCATGACACTTGTCAAGTATGTCTCAGGGTGACGGGCGCAGTGGCAATGCCCCTCAGATCTTTGAGATTTATAGCACTGAGTGGTACAGCAACTGTTATGGACAGGCGTGTCATTTACAACACAATAAAATTTCGTCAACTGCCTCCGTGGCCGAACGGTTACCGTGCCGGACTGCCACGCAGAGGTCCCGGGTACGATTCCCGGGCTGGGAGAATGATTTGTATGTCCTATATTAATTTCTCTAGTGAGTTTGGGTGTAGTTCGAGGTTGTATATTTGTGTCCATGGCACCCGCGATACAGGGTTTCCCTAGTGCGGGGCTGTGAGTGTGTGCGTTATTATTATTAATTTACTTCAATTAGTGTTGTAACAGACTTTGTCATGGCTTACCACAAAAAGATGTTAAAGAGAGGGAACACACTAAATTTATACATATCACCACAGTCACCACACTTATCGACACGGAATCGCACTAAGTCGGTCAGAAAAAGCTTTATGTCCATGTAATAAGCATTTACTTTTTAATCGAGTTTAAAAAAAGGAGGAGTTCTCAATTCGACTGTTTTTTTTTGTATGTATGTTACGCGATAACGACATTTGTGAACCGATTTTGATGATTCTTTTTTGTTGGAAAGAGGGTACCTCAGATGTGCTCGTATTTAAATTTGAAGAAAGTACTATCTACCTCTAAGGGTGGCAAACTAGGGGATGAATGACTTTTGAGGTCGGTTTTTTAGTACTCTGTACTGAGATTATCACTTACAATATTTTCACTCCTGACACTTTGGCTGCTAACCGATTGACTGCATGTTCGCAGTTAATTAGGGAAGTCGTAAACAACTTCACGCAGCCGAGTCCTCCACTGCATGAAGTTGATAACGACTTCACGCATTAACTGCATGTAGTCGAAACCGATTTCATGCAACCGCGATCGACTGCATGCATTTAATTGCTTAAATAAGGAGTGTAGTTGTCGGTATGCATTTGTGTGATATAAATTATTTAACTGGTTTCAATGACGTTTTATAATGTAGACACCCAGACGGTAGCTGTACACTTCGAACGCACGTGTGTGACCAGTGCGGCAAAGCGTTCTTCCAGAAGAACCATCTCATGCTGCATCAGCGACAACACATGGACTTACCGCCTAGAAATGTGAGCGTAAATATTGTATGACTTTTCACAAAATCTGACAATCATTACCTGAACGTATATATTTTATCTAGGCATGATGGTACCGAAATAACAAAACTGCTCATTTGTACAAATCGTAAACCCTGCTTAAATAGCTATATTTATCAACAGTGTCCATTGTTGTCTCTCTCGTCTCAAGGTAAATGATTTTCAATAATGGCTTTAAATTTTTTTGCAGTCACAAGCCCAACAACAAGCAAACCAGCAAGCGCAACAACAAGCACAGCAAGCTCAACAACAGGCACAACAAGCAGCACAAGTTCAACAGCAGGTTCAGCAACAAGTCCAACAACAAGTCCAACAGCAAGTGCAACAACAAGTGCAACAGCAGGTGCAGCAAGTGCAACATCAGCAGGTTCAGCACCAGAATAGTTTAGAGATGGAGCAGGATCATCAACAACCAACGCATATCCAAGTGGTGAGATTATCTTTTTTTAATTTAAGTTCCTGTACATATTCTTTAAATTGGGAATGTTAATGAAAATACCTGCTATAGACCAGTGACCATGAAATCACTAATGCTAGGGGAAAAATCATAAAAGCTAGCTAGGATCTTCTTGAATTGAAATTTTTAATGTACCTTTAATCTATATTCCAATAAAATAATATCGCATGACAATACCTGGTAAAGTCTGTTCCAATTCATTATGCCAGAAAAGTAAACAAACAGGTTTGGTTAAAATTCTAAAGCAATCACTTAATAAATGGAATAAGTAACACGTTCACGTATATTTTGAAGATTTCGACTTCGATATTTCATCACTATTACCAACAAAATTAATTTGATTAACACGTTATTTGTAAAATGTTAGTTCAAACGTGAGGTTAGTAATCAAATACAGATTTGTGAATAGTTTATGGTTGGTTAAATAACTGATTCGGTTCATTCAATTAAAGTCGATTAGGGAATCGAAAATTTTATCACAATCGAGCCAATATGTATGTGTATGATTTGAAGGAGGATTTAAAATTAGATTTCGGGTATTTTAAATTTGCTTTTATAGATTATGTAAGAAATAATTTCTAATCTCATGTATGAAATATCGTCACTCAGTATTGAATCACATATTTTTTTATAGTAATTAGGCGCGAAATAGCAAAACCCATTTTATTATATAAGTAAAACCCAGTTATTCCAACTGATTCAATTAAACAAATCAATTCATTCAATTAATTAATCGATTTGTAGTTGGCAGTACCATTTGTCATCACTAAACTGTCTATGGTCGGGTCAATGGTCTGTTTGTTTACTTTTCTGGTACATTGGATTGGAACACACTATAGTTCCAAGAGGTGAAAATATTTTTATTAAAACTAGTAACCTTGTACGGACTACGCCACGTATCCATTTACACTTAGGTTCGACTCGATATGTGTCTTTACACATTAGGTACATATTGTCTTTGTTCAATTCCAGGTGACGAACCGATCAGGCCAGGTGATTGGTAACCAGATCGTTGTCCGGCGCGCGTTGCTGCCGTCACAGCTGCACATCGTGGGCCGCGACGGCAAGCCTGTCGCTGCGCAGTTGCACCACAAACACCAGCGCCATCATGCCAATGGGTAAACAGCATTTTATTTGTTAACATGTACATTTCAGTGTACTCACCACAGTTCTGGGTAAACGACCTTTACACTAACCTTTAAAACGGTTGTTTGGTACCGGAAAAAGAATAGGATTTCATCGATATAAAGTTGGAAAAAAATGCGATACAAAATTCATTAACAGATTGATTCGTATGGGAAAGTTTGTCTCCCGTGATTTATAGGGCGCGGGAGTCTCCTAAACAAGAGGCCTCGCTCGTGATTGGTCGAGAGCATTCGCCTCTAGCGCTCCGCAGATCAAGGCAGGGTAATGATAGGTAGAAGAGTTTAGAAATAATTTTCCCATGCTCGACAATTAAATCTCGTTCTTATCATCTCTGTTCAATAAATTCACAATAATAATTCTACAATAAATTTGTCCACAGTGTGGAGGTGAGCAAAGAAATGGGCGGTCTAGTCCTATCAACGGGTCGCGGCGCGTCCTTGATCAAGTACGAAATCGCGTTACCGACTCAGAACTCTGTAGTGCAAGTGCAACAACTGGACTGAGACACGCCTACCGCTGAGACGGAAGAACATGAACCAGTGCTTGTGTGGGTCAACAAGTGAACATGTGAACGTTTAAAACGGCTCTAGGACGTAACAGGTGATATGTTAAACCAGGCTCTCTGAGGACGAAGTATAGAAAGCTAAAATGAATGGCCGTTACCTGTATCTGACTAGAAGCGACCCCATCACCACTCACCAACATAGTCTTCGAGAACGAGCATGTTTATAGAACTCGTGGCTTCGTGATGTGTGTAAATGGACTTGTTCATATGAAAATTTATGCCATGATCATCATCATTGTGAAAGTGGTTTTATTAGTGAATGGCGGCCTAATCCAAGATTGTACTGAGCTTAACGTATAGTGATGACACGGAGATGCAATTCACTGCAGTGAATCTGTGTGAAAGTCTATGGTTTATGTTAAAAAAGTGGAGTGAACAAAAGCCAGTGAGAAAAGTCAATTGACTGAACTTTTAAATGCCGCTGTGTTCGAACATCGGCTTAGGAATCGTTTGCAATAATTATTAGGCTGATTTTAAATATGTAATAGAGTGTAGCTGTCTCTTGTAAATTTCTCGTTAGACAGGTCTACCCATGTTTACGATCGCGTCAAGTGTCAAAATTGGCCAAACATCTAGTTTTGATATACACCAATAGAACGAGAAGCTTTATTTGAATAGACTCCTGCCTTCTGTAGATTTTTTTATATCATAACATTATGAGACGATACTTCTTACATTAAAATTCTAAACCGCAGAAAACTTTGTATTATAGTAAATAGAATTTAAGTGGAAATGTTCTAAAATTTAGAACATTTTTTGGTTAGTGTGGATGGTCGACTTGTAAAAAGACATGCCACGGTATTTGCGTCTGTAATTACTTAGCAATAAGTATACCGTAGTTACTAGTTTCCTTTGTACATATCAAGATGTTTTTTAACGGCATTGATGGTTTTTTGTAATTATATTATTATAAAATTGTACAACTTCTCTTGGGTACGCATTTAAGTTTGATATTTAGTCGCGTTTTCGAATAAGTTTCTGTTAAGTACATAAATTCCTATTATGGACAGTAATGTGCAATCAAAATTCAAGGTTAGTTGTAGATCTGATTAATTTTTTTATCAGAAAATTTTATCTGTCACTTATCTCACTTGGTATATCAAAGATGAATTAACTGCGGATTCATGTTATAAATATGACAGTTCACCTTTTGATAGAATATTTATTGACCATTGTTAGGAAGTTGTTATGGTTAATAAACTCGTAAGAAATTGGAAATGCAATAGATTGGCTAGGCATGTGCCTGGAAATTTACAATGCTATTTTTATAACAGCAGAAAGGAGCGAGTACCTCGTTAGTTTCCTATGTTTTAATTGATTGCATTACGCATTTTTAATACTAGGCTGGAGAAATAGAGTTCTCATTCATTCTTGTAACGATATTACATCACCTTGTTCGTCTCTTTTTATTCTATGGACAATGATTGGGTTGACGGCGTCTTCGTGCAACTAATTCGCGATTCTTGGTGCAACTAACTGGTAACGTCCTTAAAAAATTACCAAGAATAAATACACATATATAAAGAGATTGATGCGAGCGGATGAGGTGAGAGGTTAGGAGCTTAGTAAGTGGAGGTTTATGATCTCTGCCTACCCCAGTGAGAGACAAGCGTAATGGTATGTATGTCAATTTATCAGCAGGTTTTCTTCGTTATTCTACTGTTTTGTGAATCGAGTGAAATGAAGTTGAAAATTAAATAATGCAATTATTTTTACTAACTTTTTACTTAGCAATTTCTTAATGCATTAGTAAAATGAACTTTAAATGTATTGGGCATGATATTTTGTAGTCTATCGTTAATGATAGCGCGTTTTCATTTTGCCTTCAACTAGCAAGTTTGACGTTACACATATAAAACTTTGAATACATGTTAATGAAATAAATTTTATTTTCTGTATAACAAATTTTACTCGCAAGTATTAAAAGTAACATGAAATTTTGTTTATAGTTTAAAACAGTGTTGGGTAAAGTACGACCCGCAGGCCAACTCTGGTCTGGCTTTAATTCGGCCCGCCAATATATATATATATCGTAATAACGTATTCATTTTAACATACACACAAAACACAAGAATAAATTAAAAATTTTTCAAAAGAAAATGCATTTTTTTTATTCTGGCTCCCGGTGAAATTTCTTGGTTTTCTGGTCCCTGGTTTAGATATTCATTGCTCATCTTTTCACTATTCAAATTGTATGAAAGTAACTTCCATTATATAAACACTCTTAGTACAAAGTGAGATGAGTGACAAATAATAATGTATTAAGTCTTCATAATTCGCTATGTGTCTAGTCTGTGATATAGTTCTCTGCGCCCAAGCGAGCTGGTCAGCTAAACTATGAACTTTGTGGCTAGGATATATTTTAGACGCGACTAAATTACAAGTACGCGATTTCACTTGACCGTGACGTAAAAATTGTTATATTTTTGCGAGTTGGTACTTCGTTCTGTACAACTGTAACGGACATAATTTACGATTCTTTTAAAAGCAAATTACTAGCACATCATTACCAAATTAAATTAAGATCATTATGGTAACTCCGTACAAGGTAACAGCGCGGCTTGTATGTGTGCGCGACGGCCGCGCGTCGTGCGCGCGAGTGCATAGCGAGATAGAGATATTTGACTTATTATACTATGTCATTACATACACTCATGGACATATTTAAAGGAACGCTAAAAAGGTTGAATTATGATAATGTCCATACATTGAGTGTAATACTCGATGTGTCCATAAGAACCACTACTCGCATACCAGAACGTTTAATTTAAAAAAAGAATGACGCCTCTTGTCTTTTGATTTCGATTAAACGGCCAGTTGTTCATGAAAACATTGTCATTATAATTCTATCTACAGATATTTTTAGCCTAAATATCTGTAGGTAAGAGGCAAATACTGCCCTCGTAACGAAAAAAAGCACAAATATGCGTACTTTATACATCAGTTGTGCCTTTTTCGTTCTGAGGGCATAATAACTTTAGGTCCATATTTTTGTATTTACATTTTTTACAAACAATGCTTTAGGATGCTAAAAATCACGCAATGGTAAAAGACATTAAGTCCTTCTGTCGTTTGTTTTTTATTTAACATATTTGACCTTAAGATTGATTTGAAATGCCTAATTAATAGCCTCATTGTTTTTAAAACGCTCTGTAATAAAAAATACTATTTGGCATTTAAGATTTCTTACCTCTCGCCTACAGATCTCGTCCATGAGTGTAGCACATGAATTTTTGAATCGACACGAAATCTTCAATTTACTATACGTCACACTGTTGAGCACGAGACTCTCTAGTCCGCTACGGTAGCTCAATGCGAGGTGGGGACCATGCATGTGGTTTGAAGGTTTCATCCCGATGATTTTTTTTTCACCGTTGGCGAAGTATTTCTGCTATACATTCACAAATGTTCATAAGTGACAAGTATACGCCAATACAGAGTTTCTAACAGTCTACTTCGCCATTGAGAAGCAAGTAAAGTAAGAAAAAAGTACGCACTCTTGGTGTAATAAGGCCATATCAGCCAAATGATAACATTTCAGAAGAAAGGATAAAGATTCTACGAACGAAATTAGTCTTTATATTTTTTATGCTTAAGTAGGAGTTATAAAAATGTCTCATATACATAATTAGTTTTTTGTTTGTATTATTTTTATAACTTTCATGTTACAAAAGCTCCTTTGACGTATGATTACTTGTGGCTTTATTACACCGACGAGGGAAGAATTGTAAGTTATATCCATTCGTAATAAACGGGCCGATTTTTCACGACAAAACAAAATGGCGCTTGTATAATTTAGTAGCGTAATTTTCGTTAATCTTTGCTTAGGTTAAGATCAACAATTACAGTACTATTTTTTGTACTGCCCTTGTCATAAACAACGCGTTTGTATTTTGGTAACTTTCGTGATATTGGCACCTAACGTTCTTTTTCTTTGAAAAATGTTAGTTACGACAATTACGATTTTGCTTACCAATAAAACAGAAACTAAATAAGATATTAAAAACCTATTAGAGGGGATTGTAGATCACGTCTCGCTGATTCGAGACATGTTAATAACTCAATTTCACTAAAATGTCGATTACGTTGTTTATATAAAGACGGCAGTATAGGCCAAGCTTCGAAGCTGTTGGAGTTTTACGGAAGATAATTATCACTTTATTAACCTATATCATTTTACTGTATTATTTTACATTATAGTTTTCCCGTTCATCAGTTCACTTAGTTATAAGATAATTATTGGTTAAGGTAACACAGTGACATACTTTAGTCATCAGATGTATTTCTTGAAAACTTGTATGTTGTTATCAGACAATTTAACCATCAACTAATCGTTTAAAAGTTTATTTTAATTGTTTAGATATAGGGTTAATGTAATTCACCGGATTCCGTAAAATTCGAATGAATGCGAAGCATGGATTTATAAAAATAAATCTGGCTGCTAAAGTTCTATTTTTAAAAGGCTAAGCTTCGGTCTAATATCGTCATATAAAATCGTCAAATGATACATGATTCATTAATTTTATAGTAATCATAGATTTTTATACAATTGGCCTATTTCCCTCAGACATACGGTGTGATAGTCCATTCGCGTTAATCAAGCAGTAAGTAGTTGTCATATAATGTTGTGTCCGTTTTTCCACTATGACCACGATGACCTACGGAACTACTTTCGATGTTCGTCAACCAAAAGACGGACCCGTTCGAAACTCAAATCTGTAGGTTATCCATAATGGGAAAACGGCCGTAACTACAGACTTGCTGCTTCCAGTATGGCCTCAGTTGTTAACTACGGTCTTACTCTCCTATGAAAACGTTACACTACTTTGTTAATGGATCTCCTGTATGGCCCACTTCGGACTTAAAACAATGTTACCTGTAAGCTTAAGCTTTTACAGTGACGCCGCTTCTAAATAAATTTGGTTGAATTCATCGACTGAAATGTCGTCTATCATAAAATACGGCGACGTAATCTGGGAACAGGGCTGGGTAAACTGCGTGCTCTGCCATCTATTTAAATTAACAATCACAATTTCTGAGGAAATATATCATTTGATCATGGGGTGTTCGGATGGAAGCTATCAGGGTGCGGCTTGATTGCACAGGTTGTTTTTGGTACATTGAATGTTGTGTGGTTTGAATCCGTTTTGTCAGAGCCAATAAGTAGTGCCGTGAAGATAAACAGTTATTTGCAAAATACTAACGACCTTCCAGGACTGTAATACTAACATCATAAATTACAACTTTGTTCCATGACTTTTAATAATTGGTCAGATTTTACTTTCTTATAATAACAAACTAGTGGAGTAATTTCACAAAAAATAATTGAATGTCAATTTAATACAAATTTAATTAAAGCTCATAGCGACATCTCTAGCCAGGGTTGGTAGCTGTAAAGTTACCTAACTGAGTGGCGAAATATTTTCATAGATTTCTCTTAGATAACTCTGTGCAAAACGCGGGAGTCGTCGGTGAGGACGCTTGCACTTTTGAACTTACTACCTTACTACCAAATACAGACAGATCTAAAAAGTGTCAGATAGTACAAAAAAACTGAAGTTTATTTTTGGTAAATTTATCATGTTTTGCCAAAAATCACGTCAAAGAACAAATGTTTATGATTTTAGTAATCTAGTCCTGCAAGGCTCTTAGTATTTTAAAAATAACCCTGTAATATATTTGGTTAGGTAGTTTTTTGATTTATCTTTTTAAGTTCTATTATAGTGTTTTCTTGATGTATGTTTTTCTAATGGGGTTTACTGTTCAATAATAATGAAAGCCCTAAATAAATAAAGAGCTAAAAAATAATTAAAAAATACATTACTGTCAGACATTTGAAGTGCCAATTATATACAGTTTAGGGAGCAATGTAAATACAAATATAAAATACGTATTTGTATTTCAATTGAATGTAATTGCATAATTCAAATACTAGCCAGCCCAGCCTGGGATCTTATCCAAAGCTCTTTCATAAGTAACATGCGGATATTAGCTTTTGTCGCAGTATTTTTCCTATTAGCAAACCTACTATATTATAATGTTGCAGGGAATTCTTGAACCTTCGCTGTAGCACCGCTATTTCTAAATAAAAACTTGCTGTTAATGATTGAGATGAATATCTCGGCATTGTCTTAATCCAAGGTTATGTAACTTATGTAGCTTCCGACATATTGGTGGTATATCTTGCGTATTTTACGTAATTTTGGGTTATTTTTCTTCCTCGTACATGTTTTACGTCGTCGTTTTTGTTTCTAGGTGTCGTACCTACGTGCGAAATGCCATAACATAGCGTCGATCGCGTGTGTTGGTCGAATTTTTACGAGACCTTAAATCATGTGTCATCGTGGGTTGAGCCCGTTTTTGTTTTAGGAATAATGATACAATTGATCCCCGATCATGTGTGATTTCTCAGTTTGGTTTCCTTACTTTTTAAACCACAGTTAACGCGAATGGACTGTAGTTTGTTGACATAAGTATTGACTTCAAACGAACTGAAACAAATATTTGTGGAACAACTTTACTGTATTAGAATTCAAACGAAGTAAATGCTTTGCTAGTATTATACCGTCTATCAACGAAGATATTATAAAATCGCTCATTATAACCAGATTTAAAAAATGCACAATTATAGAAATTGCTTCACAAGATCTGATAGTTAAGAATAAATATTACAACTTTGTTGCATGCTGTAACGCTCTATTTACAGTATCTCATTTAGTTACTACAAAAGTAAGCGAGTGCCTGTCTACAACATATTGAATTTACCTACTTTCAAAACACTTGCTAGTATTTGCGATTTTATAATACCTTGAAAATCCATGAAGTAATGCAGCAGTATTAATTATTATTTGTCATCAAAATCAAACGTGAGACGGAAGTGACTTGTTAAAATTTATCATTGTATCCTTTGAATCTTGACATTGTTTGCCATTTACTTATTACTTGTAAATATTTATAGTTGATTGATATCTATAATTTTTATATTAAATGAAAATATACAATTATATAATCTATCTTTTTGTTTTTAAATGAAAGTCCGCCAAAAGTCGCTTCGTAAAACAATCAACATGTGTCCTGTACACACAAGGACAATTGACGTGGAGTTTTTTTATATAAAGAAGGAGACAACCGAGTCGACGAGCCACTTCATGGGAGGTGGTCATCGTCGCCCATGTACATTTGCAACATCAGATGAGCTGCCTATGCGTTGCCAGCCTTTGAGAGTCCTGTAAACACGCTTTTTGAAGAACCCCATGTCATAGCACAAAGGGAACACTTCAGGAGGAAGATCATTCCACACCTTGCAGGTTCCAGGAAGAAACGAACGAGATGCCCGTGTGGTCTTACAATGCCTGGCATCTAAGATGTGGACATGGACTCTACTCCTTTGGCGGGAGGTGCGATGGTAGAAACGAGACGGTGGCACCAGTTCGAAAATTCCTCAGAGCACTCCCATTATAAAGATGGTAGAACACACACAGAGAGCCAACGTCTCTCCGTAAGCTAAGGGGCTCCATACCGTCTGTGAGTTTGGGATCATCGATAATACGAACAGCCCTACGTTGGATAGAGTGAAGTGGATCAAGCTGGTATTTGGGAGCTCCTGCCCAGAGATGCGAGCAATACTCCTTATGGGGCCGTACTTGTGTTTTATATAACAAAAGTCGGTGACCTGGAGAGAAGTACTGCTTCGCTCTATTGAGCACTCCGAGCTTTTTTGAAGCCAGTTTGGCTTTGCTCTTCAAATGACTCCGGAACTGGGCTTCGCTCGTGATATCGACGTGGGATACTTGGCCCAATACTCTTTGAGATGGTAAGGGCAGTGTTCTGAAACGTTGGCGCTATTACGAATGGGGATTTTTTAGCGGTAAACGCGCACACTTGTGTCTTTGCGGGGTTAAATTTTACTAGATTCTGTTGGCCCCATTCTGAGACCTGCTCCAAAGAAGTCTCGATTTTGGACACAAGTTGCAGTCTGTTTTGTTCCACTTGTTGGTGAGGCATATTTGTGCGACCTGTATAATAGGCATCACCGGTACTGTCGGATGACATAGCAATGAATGTTACTAGTTAATAACATATCATTGATATGGAGGATTAACAGAGTTCGTGATAGCACAGATGGGAGTGAATTAATAATAATCAGAGTTAATTTTGCTCTGACTTTCGTAACAAAAATTTCTTTCCATTCCGTTAATAGTATGCCTGTGATTATGCTGGCTTTCTTCTTCTATCATTCAAACCGGAACACAGTATTGCGGCTTTGTGGTAGAAATAGTCACGACGGTGGTACCTACTCCGGTGGGAATGTTCAATTTCCGCACGCGAAACGAATTATAATTAAATCAACGCTCAATTTCTCTTCGCTTATTGGAATCACGTTAAAATTCTATGATAAAAGTTTGTTACGCGGTTGACTTGCAGAGATGTATGTGGAAAGTTGAGGCTTCCACATAAATGAATTGTTGTGAGTACATTTTATGTTGCGCACTTATTTTATTTGTACCTATACATATATCGACTCATCCGTAGAAGAAAGGTATATGTGCAAGATTACTTGTTCTCAGGACATAGTACATTCCGTTCGTTCTTTTCACTGTGGATGTCAGATAGACTGTTGTTCGATTTTATAATTTCCGAAACGAAACAAGATATATAAATTCTCAAAACACCTTTACATAGGCCTTAGTTTGAGTAATGAAATTATTCTCTTTTCGCTATTTAATCACGTCGGATTCTGTCCTTCGGATGAGTCGATCTTTTAACTACGATGCGAAGACTAGGAAAAATTGTTATGCTTCGTATTTTGACTATTATGTAGTTACGCCAAAAACGCGGAACATTTGTGATGAATTGATGATCTACGCGAACGCATTCGCAGGCAGGAGTTTGTATAAACGTATTACGACATTGGTTTCATGTTGCTCCATATTTTTTATTTTTAGCAGCACAGACCATAAATATAGTAGCTGCTACTGTAACTATACAATAATAGCTACTATATTTGTGTCAAAACTTAAAACACTGTCAAAATTTAAAAATAAGTTGTAAAACTTACCAAAAATGTGGACACTTTCAAAATAGTTAATTTTGACATACGTGTGCATTTTTCAATTGTTTTCAATTTGCAGTTCAGTGCACCTTCACACAAAGATAAATTTTTTGCTAATGTGCAAAGTGTAGACGGGAACTTTGGATGTATGTTGAGATCATTATAACACTAATTGTTCTCGCTAAAATATATATGAACTTCTTCAATTCCAGTTAAGCAGTATGTGTTCTCCTTCACGTATTTTTTGGTTGTTGACTGGACGGAGGGACTTGAAACTTCCACTGCTGAACCTACCTATCCAGACCCTCGGAATGATCCCTTAGTGTTCATAGCCAACCCGATCGAAGCAAATTTGCCAGGTCATTGGATGCCGTTAAGTATAGTTAAGGTCATATTAGAGCGGACCAGTCCCAAACCGTACTATGCCAAGCCGGTAAAGGCACCGCCTTATGATATGCCTAAAGATCCACCAAAAAAGCCAAATAAGCCAAAGAAGCCAAAGAAACCTAAACAACCGCCTTACTCTGAATCAGAGGAGGAGTCCGAAAGCGAAGAAAGCGGGGAGACGGAATCTGAACCAGAACCAGAACCCGAACCTGAATCTGAACCTGAACCTGAATCCGAACCTGAGCCTGAACCCGAACCGGAGCCTGAACCTGAACCTGAACCCGAACCGGAACCGGAACCAGAACCAGAACCAGAACCAGAACCAGAACCAGAACCAGAACCGGAACCGGCACCGGTGCCTGCATCTACAACGAGTAAAAAGCGAAGGAAACCTAAAGACAGTCACGACAATATGCCATAAACAGGTGATTTCGTTGTTAAATGTTATTAAAACTTAAAGTAAACAATTTTCTATTTTGTTGTACTTCAATTCAGTGCTACTACGAGTAAAGAAACATGTACCATAAGTAAATGAAGAAGTGCTGTTATTTGAACAATTAATTAAATATCGAGTTCGTAGGTTTTTGCGATTGTTACACATGGGAAATGAAACAATATTTTTTCGGATTTAATGGCCATGGGACCTGTAAAGGGCCCGAAACGTCGGTTTGTTTGAAAAAACAAATATACGCGATTTAAATCCGGAAAAATAGTTTCATTTCCTATGTGTAACAATCGCGAAAACCTAAGAACTCGATATATTTTTCCGGATTTAAATCGCGTATATTTATTTAGTTTCTTCGTACCACCAGTTTGGGATCCAGTATTTCCTTTGATGAAAAATGCCAAACAGAAGACTGCAGTAACGTTTTATTTTTTTTGTAATTTCCATTATTAATTAATTATAAATTTAACTTAATAAAACATCATAGTCTGGCACGGTAAGCTAGAAGATGTCGGTTCGAATCCGGCCGGATCGAAGGAATTTTTTCTGAGTGTTCGATCTTTGTATTAATCATTATAACAAACTAGTGGAGTAATTTCCCAAAAATTTAATTGAATATCTATTCAATAAAAAATTAAAATACAGTGAATGGCGACATCTCTCGCCAGGACTGGTAACTGTAAAGGTACTAACTGGGTGATAAATCTTTCATAGATTTCTCATAGATGGCGCTACGACTAAAAAGTCGTCGAAAAACCAAATACAAAGACACGACGCAAGCTCATGGAAAAATTCGTGAGGTCCCCTGGTTCGTTCTGTGGCTTAGTTGATATCGCGTCTGGCAGTGTTGGGCAAAATTTAATTGATCTAAAGATTGACAATTAATTAATTGTCAATTGCGAAACAGCAATTAACTAATTAACAATTAATTAATTGTTAATTGCTGTTCTCGCAACTAACAATTGATCAATCGTTAATCGCGTATATCTACAATTAACAATTAATCAATTTTCAATCTTTTCAATGTTTTTGATTAACAATTAACAATCAAAACTGACAATTATGATAAATTTATAGGGCAAATTTATAGGGTGGGTTAGGGTGGTTAGGTTGCCTCCCAACCGACCCCCCAACTTGCCTTCAACCGGTCCCCAAACAGCCCCCCCAACCGGCCCCCCAACCAAGCCCGCAACCGGCCTTCAACCGGCCCCCAAACCGGGCCCCCAACTGGCCCTCCAACCGGCCCTCCAAACGGCCCCCCAATCGGCTCCCAACCGGCCCCCAACCGGCCCCCCAACTGGCCACCCAAGCGGCCCCCCAGCAAGCCCCCCCAACCGGCCCACCAACCGGACCCCCAACCGGCCCCCAACCGACCCCCCAACTGACACCCTAACCCACCCCCTAACACAATTAATATAATTATATTAAATCAATTGCGACGCGTGGCAATTGATTTAATTGCATTTGATTTCAATTGAATTGATTTTTTAATCTGATAGAATTTCTGATTGAAATTGAATTGATTAACGCCAACACTCTGGCACGGTAAGCTAGAAAACGTCGGCGTCGGTTCGAATCCGGCCGGATTGAAGGAATTTTTTCTGAGTGTTCGACCTTTGTATTAATAATTATAACAAACTAGTGGAGTAATTTCACAAAAAAAAAAATATCAATTCAGTAAAAATTAAAAAAACATTGTTAAAATAAAATAATTTGTAAAACAGATGTAGCGTAAATTTAAATGTTCTTTGTATAATTAAAAATAAGGTATTTAATAAATAACTTTTGTAACTATAGTAAAAATTTGGGTGGTTTGCATTAATATTAAACATAACTGGTTGATGACTTTACCACCTCAGTCAACCGTGACTATGGGACCTGTAAAGGGCCCGAAACGTTGGTGTGTTTGAAAAAACAAATAAACGCGATTTAAATCCGGAAAATAAGTTTCAATTCCTAAATTAGTTAAATAAATAGTTGAAACAAATAACAATAAGAATATATATTTAAAATACATATCACAGTGATTTCACGTCACTTCAGGGTGTAAAAGCATCATGGTGGTTTCGACTTATCATCGCATCTTTGTATTCGCGTAGTAGAGCTCCTTTTGAAAGAGTGCGTTCAAGGAAGTACCTATTTCTGCCGCCAAGTAGTAATGTCAGTTTTACTGTGTTTCGGTTTAGCTGGGGTGCTGGTGAAATTACAGGCACATGGGACTTGTCAACATAGGTCTCAGGATGGCTGACGCCGTGACGCTCAGGTTTTTGTGATTTAAAGAGATATTTAAAAGATCTGAGTGGCACTGCAACTGTTATGGACAGGCGTGTAGCTTACCATCAAGTGCACGCCTTGTTCGTTCGTCATTTAAAATATAGAAAGAAACCGAAACTAACTTGAATTTTCTTTTTAATAGCGGTCTCATTTATACGATAAAAACATTACACAAACATTTTGTGTCCATCTAATAAGGAAAAATCAAATTTCATCCCTTAGTGATAACAAAGGGTAATCCCAAAGGATATATTGCATGAGAGTAAGAGTTGCGTGATGAGATTCGCTTCGAGTCGTACAACTTTCTTGGCAATTTCACATTATGGGGTTCTTTTGTTTATCACGTGTTTTATTGAAATTGAAACTGGCGACGGATTTGACTCGGTGAGTATACTGCCGTCCACTGAGTAAAATCCGGCTAAGTGACAAGTGCTTAAATATCCGTTTTTAACCGACTTAAAAAAAAGCGGAGGTTCTCAATTCGACTGTATTTTTTTTTGTATGTTACGCGATAATTCCGGTATTTGTAAACCGATTTTGATGATTCTTTTTTGTTGGAAAGAGGGTACCTCCATTGTGGTCCCATTTAATTTTGAAGAAAATCATCCACCTTTAAGGGTGGCTGTTCACGTATGAAGATTCATTTTTATAAATAGCGCCTAAATTTTATTATAAGGAGCAATTATTTTAATGGTTAATTTTGCTTTTCTCCAATTCAAGGCGTTTTTATCTCTCAATATACTTTGAGTAGTGAGAACCGATTTTTATTATCTCCTGTGTCAAGTTCCGTATAGTGGCGAACTAGGGCATGAATCCGGGTTTGCGCACTTTCCGGTAACCGATTGCAATAAAACTTGGCAAATAGATGTGATGTCACGTACTTTTGAGGTCGGTTTTTTTGTACTCTGTACTGAGATTATAAATAGCATAAGATAGAGCTCAAAATTCTCTATTTAAAACCATTTAATGTGGTACATAGCTAATAATAATAACGCACACATGTGTGGCGCGGGTGCCATGGAGACACACATAAGCTAAAAATTAATTAAACAATTTCAATGAAATAAAATTCTAAAACTGGGTTTTATGGTATACTTTATGATACTTAATTAAAAAAAATTACTTTGTCACATAGTCGGCCGCGTTTTAGTTAGCAGATGGCAGTATAGGGAAAAAGCTATTCAATATTTACAGAGCGAGGTGACGGAAAACCCGCCTAAATAAGGTTTTGACCCATACTATGTTCTTCATCACCATCATTAACCCATTAATACGTTCCACTGCTGGGCAAGGGTCTCCTCTCAGGCGAGGGTTTAGCCATAGTCCGCCATGCTGGCCCAATGCGGGTTGGGGACTACACACATTTTCTGAGGGTTATGAACCTTCATCGACGTGCAGGTTTCATCACGGTGTTTCCTTTTCCGAAAGCTCATGGTAAAGGAGAAGGGTCACGTATGACCCACTTCCGGTGCAAAAGAAACCTACCTCAAGGTATTGCTTATATTAGGTAAGTAAATTTTGTATAGTTTTTGTTTTCGATATCAGTGGCTAACATGTCAATATTGCCTTTTGTTTTTGCTCAGGCGTATAGAGTAAGGTAAAGTATGCATGTATAAACAAACGCCTACGACCATTGCTTACAAATAAATGGACGACGGGTCTAATACAAAAACCACGAAAAAAATGTCCCAAGTCAACCTATTTAAACGTAGTGACATGTAAAGGAATATGAAAAAGTTAAAACGTTGAATTTAAATTGTAATGTCATCGCAGTACTGTCCAATTTTGCTTGCTTCGCTGTCAGTCGAACAAACGAAGACTAAAGCGTGAATGACGCTCTGTATACGATTTTAACGCCCTATAAGTTCGGACACTTTTTAGCGCGGACCCGACGTCCATATAATTGTAAGTCAATGCCTACGACAGTTTTTGTTTTCTAACTATTCTTGAAAAACCATTAGAAGGAAGTACCTATCATTTGACCAATCTAGGTAGGAATAATATAGTAAATAGAAGAAAACAGAAATAAAAAACAATAGTTAGATACTATTTTTTTGCTTTACATTATATTCTTATAATTAATTGTCCGCGTCTAATAACACTGCTGTGCGAGGTTTTTTGCGCCGGGACTGAGTTAATTTTCTATGGGCTGTGACCCTTCTCCTTTCAAATTAATTTTAGCACTTAAATTCCGAGAAGCTCACGAGGTGTGACTCCGGATTGGAACCAATGCCTTCGCTTGTGAGGCGATAGGTCAAATCATTAGGCTCCCACGGATTACTAAGTTGCAGAGTAAAAAAAATATTTCTTTTACAGACGATACGATGTTAAAAGTCAATATCACAATATAAACCAATCTAAAGTTCTCGCCCACCATGACATCCAACCACACTCAAAATCATATCGTAAATACTTTAAACGGTATTCTTTATGGCGTTTATAGTCTAAACATTACACAATTGCCTAGCCTAACCTAGCCTTATAAGTTACGGAGCCATAATTAACGGAAAGTTCCCGTATTTTGTTGCGTAGTTTGTTGTCGCTTGCTCTGTTGTCAGACATTGACGGGACAATTATTCATTGGGCTAACTGAATGATAAAACACCGTATACTATATAATATAGTGTGATTAGTTTTGTCTTTTATTTCCTCCAATGTGACTGAGAAATATAAATATACATTAATAAAAATGCGACATGTGATCGTCTACAAAATAATACTTATTTAATGTTAAAACAACAATGTTTGTATCTAAAACAATAAGTCTATAATTGCTTATATAATCTACTTTAAATCTTTAAAAATATCACAATATTCAAGCAGCGTTCTGCAGAACGAAGAAGTACGGAGGTTGCAGTCTATTTACTCCAGTGGTGACAAGATTCGGCGCTGGCCCATGCCATTCAAGTCTGTATTTGTCAAAAACCCTAGTTGCTAAGGCTGCTAACATCTTTCCAACAATTCTACTGGCTGGACAAGACTCTCCAAAGGGCATAGATGCTAAAGAATGGGCTCTTGAAGCTTTTAGTGGTTCCCAACCTTCGCTGCACCAACGCTCGGGTATAAATGCTCGCGCTCTGCCCCATTGTTCTTCCAATTTGCTGGTTACACCGTGTGCGAGGACTATATCCACCTGGTAAAAGAAAAATTACCAAAAACATTAAACCTTAGTGTTTCTCTGAAACATTTTTGCCTCCACCTCAGTACATCCGGGACGCTCATGAGAGCGTTAGTTTTTTTTTCAGACCTGGGTATTTATTATTCGGTAAACCTTGAGATCTCATTTATGATGAAGTCTCATAGATTCAGACAGTTTTTTTAAAACTGTTAAATGGTTTCAAAACCGTGAAGAATATATTAAAATATATATCATTGCAGAACATTATTCAAATAAATCCTTGCAAAATTTTGGAAAATAAAATCGATAATCTGAAATACACGACTAGTCTCATCGCGAGTGTAGCAATTTTATAATAACAATAAAGCGCACATACTCGTAATCTCGCACTAGGGAAACCACAGACATATACTTATATATATGTCGGTGAGGGAAACCCATAGATATAGGGGAAACCCTGTATCGCGGGTGCCATGGATACACACATACACAATCACAAATTACACCCTAGGCCTAGACTTATTTATTGGTTCTCGTGTATTTACACGAGAGAAATAAATCTAGGCCATATAAATATTCCTTTCGGAATGGAACCCGGGACCTCTGCGTGGCAGTCTAGCATGGTAACCGTTCGGCCACGGAGGCAGTTTGTCTGATTCTGCAATAGTTAATCTATTTCAAGACCCCTTTAGGGTCGATTCTTCACTAAACTTCTCATTGCAAGTGGTTAATGCTATTTTCGTGGTGGCGGGGGCGCTGATCGCTAGAACTTTGCCACGATGAGGACGACGGGGCGGTGTGGTTCCTATCAGGTGTTGGGAGTGTTCCGGTGCGCATTGTCCATCCCGGTTCTCTCATATTTATGTTTTCTGTGACGAACAGGTCAATGGGAGAGAAGGTATTCCCCGGTATTCGCGGATCAGGAGCTTAGGTTCGAGAACTGAGTGATACGGTCCATACGAACAGCACCGCTTTATTACTATTTCGTCTCCTGCTGCAAACTAGGCCTCTTAAAAAATATAAACAGTTGACAAGAAAGATATAGATAGCTGGCGATTGCTCTAAAAAAGTGTTAGGTACTGCTTATCTTGGTACCTGGAGATACGATTTTTAAACGGAGTTATTTGGAATTCATTTAGAGTTAGCAGCAAGCAAACGATAAGAATATTTAAATGAACTTACACCAGGTGGAACTTCATATCCACCAACAGCCAGTTCTTCCGTGCTACGTCGAACCACTCCACCAGTTGCAGGATGTAGCCTCATTGCTTCCCTTGCACAGGCTGCAATGTACGGCATGTCAGGACATCCGGCGCCAGCGTCTATTGAAGCTGATGCCCAATGGACCTCGTCGTGAGCTCGTTGTTGCTGTGCCGCATGTAGAGACATTTGGTACAACATGCTTACTGCTGTTTGTACAAGCTGTGAAACCGAAAGCATCAGGAACAGGGTACTTGAATTTGTGAAAATTTTGGCCTTTGTTGCATATAGTTAGAACCACACCAATTTAAAAACGAATTTGAAAAATACTATTTATTATGATCACTGCACGGGTTCAATGATATACTCGAAAGTAGATTAAGCTTCCATGTATTGGAAAGCACTAAATAGTGTCATGCAATTTGTGTTGAATCTTATTTCAATATAGTGCCCGTGTTTTTTAAATTTATACTCACGGGATCGACTCCGGCTAGCAGGGCGTCGGCGGCTAAAGGAAGTAATCCGTTTTCTAGAGGTCGTAGTTTATCTAACAGTACTTGTTCTTGCCTCAATTTGCCACTGTTCAGTTCCTGCATAGCTTGTTTTAAAAAGTGTTCGGTCAAGCTGTAAAAAATACATAGATCAATTTTAAATGGATGGAACAGTTTGTAATTAGAGAAGTCTGTTTCGCTTGGATTCATTCATTTGGATTCATTCGTTCATCCAATTTTCGAAAGAAAGCCGAGTACAAATAATATCAAGTACCCACCTAAAATGTGTATCAAAAGCCTTTAAGGCGTTATTGAAGGTCTCCGAATCGGACTTAAGAGTCTTCTCACTCCTAACGAGGAAACTCCCATCTGCTATTTCCCTGGTACACTTCACCATTCGCTCCGCTGCAGTCAACTGTTCTAACGGCTTCTTAGACAAGGAACATAAATCTGGGATATCGTCGTCCATGGATGTCTTTTCTGGTTTTCTGGAACGGTACATCTTTGACGTAATTACCTTAGGCAATATAAACAGATTGTGATTGGGTGATCTTTCTGTTAATTCAATGTAAGAGAAGCATTTATACTGTACAGTAGCCCCAAACCTAACAAAATTGTATATCAAAATCCAGTAGTACCTGTTTTCTTCAGTAGGTATATGCACGGCTCCGTCTAAGCATCCAAGTCTTATTCCAAACATCATGATTCCTAGAGTCTCCAATGCCCATCGGTATATCTCTGTTTCCAACTCTTCATTTAAGGCATTTTCTGCATGGCGGAGATCTCCAAGTCTGAAAGATGTTAACCAAATATTTTGAGACGTTGACGCAGATAGGACATCTAGAGATTATGTTGGGATTTCTTAATTAGTTTGGGATTTCTTGACGGTCCGTGTTTCCATTACTCTGAAACAAATGGAAATCGTACAAGACTTTCATGTATTATTTGTTTATATATATGTCGTTTTTAAATCGTAATGGTGTCGTGTGATAGTACAAGCCAAGTAAAGAGCAATTAAAATTGCGAAGTAAATTAAAATGTCACATTGATAGCAACCGCCAACAATACCTTCTCGTTGCATCTGTGGCAATATCATCGAAGATTTTGTCGTAATTTTTTATCACTGTACCATCTTCGAGAAGTGTTCGTATTGCTGTCCAAATAGCTTTCGATTCGCCCCTGTAAACAAAGAAAAAATAATTTAATATGATACGTATATTTCCGTCTTCTGACGATATATAGCATTGTCTCGTCTGACGACGATCAAAATCATTGCGGTAGACGAAGATGGAAGTATCGTTTGACGTGGGCTATGAATTGTGATTCTACTAAGAAGTGCTACAGCGTCTTGAGTAATTTAAAAAAATTCTAAGCAGTTAAATACTCGTCAGTATAATATAGAGGATTGTCTTTAAGTATTTTGCGGACCTCCGTGGTTGAGTGGCATGCACACCGGTTTGCATGGTGTCGCCATCTCTCAATGTAGAAACTAGTTTTTCTATTTGTCTCGGGTCTGGATGTTTGTGGTACCATCGTTATTTCCGATTTCCATAACACAAGTCCTTTAGCTATTTGCTTTGGGATCAGAGAGACGTATGTGATGTTGAGTTATATTTATATTTAAGTAGTTTGGAATTTTATTTCTTACTCATTCACAGGGCACTTCTGGGTATTGAATCTCTGCTTGCTTAGCGGCGATCGCTCCCAGAAGGGTGGCACTGTGACGTTGCTGTCGTACACCTGACAACAAATATTCAATGTTAGTTTACAATCTTTTTAGAACCTCGACTTGGAGAAACAGAGTTAAACATGTGAGAGTCAGAATGGCGGGTGTATCTTAACGTACCCAGTTGAATTTTGTACCAGAAAAATTGTATCTTGATCAGAACGAAATTCTAGAAATATCAAAGGTATACCTGTCAGATTGATACAAAAAAGGCGGGTATGTGTATCTTAAATTATTTTTCCATCCTCTAAGATCTTGAACTTAGACTATGGAACTATCTTAAATGATCAGTTTTATTTTTAATTTTAAATACTTATTATTCAATAGGCAAGTGGTTACTCGTCTCGCCACCAGACCACTCCTGTTTTTCGTTTGCTAAATAAAATTTCGGTCTTACAAAACGTGAAATGTGAAATGTTTTAGTGAAATAATTATTATTATTAGAGATAGTATTATTTAGCAAAGACAGTTTAACTTTAGAAAATTAGAAAAAATATAAATTTAATGTAACTTAATTAATGAAGAATTAACTAGAATAGATATACATATAGGTAACGTAAAAGAGCGTTATCTTGCCTACAACCTGATGCCCAGGTTGGCAAAGTCTTTAGAATAAGTATAATTTGTATATCTGCAGAGAAATAAATAAATAAATTAGTTCCTGAGAACTAAAGTAGCGGAACTTTGTTCACTTTCATGGCTTATCAAAATAATATTAAAAGATATTCGGTTCAAGGAGTATGAGAATGTTGCCAGACATTTAAGTGTTTTAACACAAGCACCCTGTTTAGTCTTTCTGTCTTGCTCATCGAGTATATAACCAGAAATAGAGACGAAATGTCATTTAATTTATTTGACTTAAACTATTCTGCCATATCATTACGGACAACTGCGCCTCGGTTGACCAGCCCGAATTCGGAACAATTGTTTCACTTCAAATCGACTGGTTTAACATGAGCTTTACTATTATGGATGAAAATTTAAAAATTACATATTTAATATTTAATTACCGATGAAATGTGATTCCGTTTGTTTTATAATTAGATCTTTTGCTGTTTTTCCCACACCACCGCATGGTACAGCCACCCATAGTTAGAGATATTATCTTTATTACAATAAATACAGAATATTTTTGGAATATACGGAGACCTACACACAGGTCAGTTGTTGGCAGTGTACTATTTCAGATTTCTAATTTGTGATATCAGTGCAAGCGAGAGTTGATATTTAAAAGAGATGTAAGGCCCGTTTACCTGATGGGTTGCCAGGGATGGTTGGCCCTTATTTCGTCTCTATATCGGGTCATATCCTTGATGATCTTGCTGAATGTCTTTATTTTTACAAATAGGTTCTATGACGTATGAACACCATGCAATCTTTTTCCGTAACATAAAAAAGTGGTAAACGCTTCAACAAGATTGCGGTAGCAAATGTAGGTACACCGTACTCTAGTTTCACTTTCCCCATGGGATTTTGCCTTTCATCTTCTCACGATAGCTGCTGTGGGAATATTCCCAAATTTTCGTATATGGTTTGGGGAGAATGGTACTTTTCCTTTTTATAGAAAATTACTAGGTCAGACGTTGTTCTGTAGTTTTTTGGCCACAACATAAGTAGCATTAAGTGTGCTCTAATAAGTTCAGTAATTTTTAACATATATGTACGTCCCACTACTAAGCACGAATCTTTTCCAAATAAAGGTAATTTGGTCGAATTACAGTCACATGAAACTTGTCAACTTATGCTATTGCGCCCGTCACTCAGAGACATACTTATGGCGCAGTAGCAGTGCCCGTCAGATCTTTGCGTTTTAAAGCTCTGAGTTGCAATGCAACTGATATGGAAAGGCGTGCCGCTTACCACCAGGCCTACGACTTGTTTGTCCCGTCACGAATATCATAAAAAAAATTAAAACTAAAATTCTTACACTACATTTTATTTTTTCAACAACAATAATTTAATGTTTTTTGGGTATCTATTGCAAAGTTCAGATTAGCTATATTCTTCTGTATTAATCGTAAATAGTAGTATATGTTTATAGGTACAATAAAAATTACAAGTGCAAAATAAAAGATCAGTCCAAAATAAAAATAGTTGTGTCGACAAACGTACGTAAATTAATATTGATAAGGAATTATGATGCTCGCGCACATGGTCATCGCATGTCGGTTTACTCTCCCTGTCACACCGAATCAAGACGTTGATAATTAGAAGTAGACATTTGCATAATTTTTCATTCATTCGTTTATTCATTCAATTATTAATTTTTATTGAATATCACGATGTTTTCATGATATTTAATTGTCATTCAATTATTTTTAGTGAAATTACTCCACTAGTTTGCTATAATTATTAAAACAACGATCGGACACTAAAAAAAATTATACGTACGCAAAATACATCAATACCACATTGTCTGTTTTAGGCTTTACTCTTTTGTTATTTTGCATTCAAAGAAATCGGTAAAGAACGTGGTGCTTTAGTTAGGTTAGGTTAGTCAACAGTTAGCAACGGTGTAAACAAAGAGGGGTCGCTGTTCCACTAAATGGTAAGACCAAGTCTGCACGTGTCTCGGCATGAGTCTCTATGATGAGTGTGAAGACCGCCAGAGATGATATTATAAAAAAAAGAAAAAAAAAGAAAAAAAGATGGCGCAACGTCGTCATGTTTAAACTATTTACGCGGGGGAGTCACTGCCCTCAGTAATGAGGAATATGACGCGAGCAAATTATCGATCATACATCTTATATGTAAAATTGTATTTGTTAGTATTAGTTGCACCACACTATGACTTGTTTTTATAATCTGTGTTTTAAAAATAAATAAAATGTCATGTTGACTTTTGCCTTTCTAAAATGGTTTATTCTTTCTCCCTCAATATTTTTTTTTATAACATCAAGTGACGGAACGAACAAGTCGTATAGTAAGCTACACGCCTGTCCATTACAGTTACAGTGCCACTCAGAGCTTTAAATTGCAAAGATCTGAGGGGCACTGCCACTGCGACCGACAAACTGAGACGTAAGTTGACAAGTCCCATGTGCCTGTAATTTCACAAGCACCCTTACCCTTCAAAACCGGAACACAGTAATGCTGACTTTACTGCTTGGCGGCAGAAATAGGTAAGGTGGCAGTGCTACCCTGGACGAACTCTTTCACAAGGACCGTTACCGCTTAATGCTTAATGCCAAGAAGACAAAATGTGTTTGTTAAATTTGAATTATCTAACGTAAAATCGACTAGTCCAAGCATGGAAATAAACGGAGAAAAGTTAGACCTTGTTAACAAAGCAGTCTTCTTGGAAGTGACCTTAGATAGTAAACTTCAATGGTTTTCACATAATGTCTTCCCTGGCCAGCAGATTAAACTCCACTGCATATGCAGTCCGCAGAATACGTGAGCTTACCGATGTTAGTACTGCTAGACTAGTTTACTTTAGTTACTTCCATAGTATAATATCCTACGGGATTCTCATGTGGGGTAAAGCGGCAAATATTCAAACCATATTTGTATTGCAAAAACTAGCGATTCATTCTGTGTACCGTCTAGGCTCTCGGGTTTTTCTCAGAGAAAAGTTTAAGGAGAGTGGTATCACACTACATTTACTCAAATATTTTATATGCCCGTAAAAATATACGTAATTTCAATAAGAAAGAAGATATCCATAATATTAACCTTACAGCTAAGTCCAAACTCATGGTACCATGATTTCGTTTAACCAAGATAAACGACTCTTTTATGGGGAACTGTATACGTTTTTACAATAAGATTCCGGAGCATATTAAGATTATCATTTGCTAATTTTAAAAACTTCATTAGAAATATTTTGATTGAAAAGTCATATTACAAAATTGAAGACTACGTGTTAGATAAAGATGTATGGAAAGACGACACGGCTCCAGAATCCACACAAATTTGATTCAAAGTGTATTCCATAGCATTTAAGTTTATTTGGAAAGAGCAATCCCTAGAGTTTCTTGCTCGTTCTTCTCAGGGAAGTCAGCGTAGTGAACGAGCAGTAGCTTAATGTGACGTTTTCATGGAATAAATTATCTTTGACTTTGACTTCGACTGCTACTAAACAATGTTTTGTACGCGTGGCAAGTCAGAACGTGTACACAAAACAAACACTATAAGATCAACATAATGGCTGCATAGCCTACGTTAGCATATCACATGATTACATTCGGAATATAATGGCCTACACCCTATTAAAGAAAACCCTTGCCTTACAGAGGCACTATAATAATACGTGCCAGACAACCACACCAATTTCCTGTAGGTACTATGGGAACAACAAAATCGTATGGAGAATACGATTTTTCACATTTCAGAGTTTCCACATACGATTCGTATGTGGAAACTTCTCCCAGACCAAGTTTGCCTTTTGACCTTTTGAAGTCTTGGGATTATTCAGATTCCTCATGTTTACAAGATATTTCATATACTTATAGTCTTATTTTTAACCGACTTCAAACAAAGGAGGAGGTTCTCAATTCGACAAGATACTTTCTTTTCAACAAAAAAGAATCATCAAAATCGGTTAACAAATGTCGGGAGTAATCGCGAAACATACATACTTAACTGCCTCCGTGGCCGAACGGTTACCATGCCGGACTGCCACGCAGAGGTTCGATTCCCGGGCTGGGAGAAATATTTGTATGGCCTACATTTATTTCTCTCGTGAGTTTGGGTGTAATTTGTGGTTGTCTATGTGTGTGTCCGTGGCACCCGCGACACAGGGTCTCCCTATGTTGAATGTGCGCGTTATTATTACTATACAATAAAAAAAAATCAAGTCGAATTGAGACCTCCTCCTTTTTTTTTAAATCGGTTAATTAATGTAGCAACATTTACTTAATACATAATGTATTGGATATAATAAATAGATAATAAATTTATCGTTGTAATTACTACGTAGGTATGTAGCATTCAATTTCACGATTTATTAAATTTTATTACCAACTCACGAGCCAACATTTCTTTCAATTATTAAAAGGTTAATTGGAAGAAATCCTTTTATGGGATAAGCTCGTCTTTGTATGGTAACGTTTTAGATTCTTTGTTAAAATGTTTAATTTGTTTTGTATTACAATAGAGTGTTTACGCACATACAAAATTAACTCCCGAGGCATAACGCCGAACACCCACAGCACAACCAATTCAAAGAAAAGTTCGTTGACCCTTACCCCCCCGGAATCCGTTCCGGTACCTCATCAAGCACTCGCAGTGCCACCGAGGTTATTGTACTTATAATTCAGATCTCTGCCGAACATAAACATCTCTAAAAAATAACACGCTTGGCATGCACATTGACGTAAGCAATGTAACGCCTGTCATACATCCTACGGTAGGTATATATTTATTTATTTAAACTTTATTGTACAATACACTGAAGTACAAATGGCGGACTTAATGCCATAAGGCATTCTCTACCAGTCAACCATTGGGCTAAACAGAAAAAAAACACAATAGGCCGCGTGCGTTTAACTGTCATGGCAAAATACGCTCTATTTCTGTAGCGTTTACGTTTTAATTTAAATGAGCTTTCCGGGCACGCGAGCTAGGCTGGCTTGAATTTGGTCTACGCGGCGGCCGCGCGGTAATTTTATTGAAAGGATTTTAAAAGTTGTTGCATAATAAATGGAATTCAGATTCGTCACTAATGTACACGAAGGCGTGCTAACTGGGCGGTCGCCGCGCGGCGGCCGCGCGAAAACTTTCTTCTCGTGTAACTGGGCGCTCAAGCTTTTAAACATTCATAAATGTACGTAATTTAAAAACTAAAAATATAGCTTTTTTATGATACTAAGTGATGGGACGAACAAGCCGTGTACCTGGTGGTAAGCGACACGCCTGTCCATAACAGTTGCAGTGCCACTCACAGCTTTAAATCGCAAAAATCTGAGGGGCACTGTCACTGCGCCCGTTGCCTTGAGACATAAGTTGACAAATCTCTTTGTGCCTGTAATTTCACCAGCGCCCTTACCCTTCAAAACCGCAACACAGTAATGCTCACATTACTGCTTCGCGGCATAAATAAGTACGGGGTGGCCGAACATCCCTCGACGAACTCTTTCACAAGAAGCTCTACTGCTAGTGAATGATGATTATTAAATATTAATATTACAGTTCGTTTCCCGACGTTATTAGTTTCCTTTCTAGATAATAAAATTAAATAGTCTTTTCGGTTCTTTGAGAACCGAAAAAAACACCGATCTCAAAAGAGCGTGGAATTACTCCATTTGCCAAGTTTTATTGAAATCGGTTACCGGAAAGTGCGCGAAAGCAGATTCATCCCCTAGTTTGCCTGCCTTAGAGGTCGAATATTTTCTTCAAATTTAAATGGGACCACTACTGAGGTACCCTCTTTCCAACATGAAAAGAATCATCAAAATCGGTGCACAAAGTTATCGCGTAACATACGTACAAAAAAATACAGCCGAACTGAGATCCTCCTCTTTCTTAGAAAAATAAAACAGACCGACGCCCAATAAGAGATTTCCAATTAAAAGCTGCTGACTTCTGGCAATAATAATTTCTAAAGAGTACAATACATTGTAACGTTTACGTCACATAAATCACGCGCTTTGTACCACATTTGTATTACTTAAAAATGTATTATTATCAGAATGCCTGTGCTATTTACAATAATAAAATAAACATATTACTCTCGTGCGTCACTAGTTGATGGTTATGTATGATTTATCACTAATAACTTATTATTATGTTACTTAAATCAATATATTTCATTTCTTCTACTGTGAACTGTGAACCTCTACACGCCTACAATTAAATTCATTCTTTTTATAGACACGTTAATATTCGTTATTTAACTGGGAGTACCATGAATGCAAAAAAAATTATTTAATTAGAAAACAGCTTAGGACAATAATCCGTTCATTATTAAGTCTCCTCTATTGGCTCAAATTCCTTTTTTTATTCCGCCAATTTCACGTTACATCCTTCGTCAGCGCAAATACCCTCTGTTCAACTGTCATTTAACCCGCACAGTGACACTAAGACGGACACCATTCTTCGAAGCCCTAGCCGTAATTGAATCCTTAAGCAGAACAAATGATATTGACATGTTCAGCAACACTGAATCAAAATTTCTAACATTCGCTTGTTACTATTTGGTGCCGGTCACCGCCCAAAACTGTGGTCTAAATTCCGCAACCTACGTTTGACCGGTGATCGACTCAACCTTTTTTGTGACTATGACTTACATGTTTAGTTATAAGTATTGTAAGTGTAAGTTGTACAAAATGAATAAATAATTAAATTATTTTCAACTTTAATATTACAAATTCGCGGGCGTAAACTTCAGAAGTTTATAAATTTATTGCAGATCTGACATACCTTCTGTGTACCTTGAAGTACCTATGAAAAATGTCTAATAAGTGTAAATATACGTTACATATGTGATATGTAAGAAAGATGAGTATGGCAGAAGAAACATGAAAGTAGAATTAATGCAGTAGAGATGAGATCTTTGACAAAAATGTATGGAATAAAGTTGAGTGATAGAGAGAAGAATAAAATAATACGTGAAAGCTGTGGCTTGGAAGAGGATGTGGTGTCTAGAATAGAGAAAGATTTATGCGAATGTGTGTGGAAGGGTTTTAAGAAGTTGTCCCAGAACGATTTACATTATCCAGATCAGTGATGTCCTCAAAAAGGCTGGGATCCGAAGTGACAAGAATAAAAGAACTTGTATGAAAAGAGTACTTGATGTATGTGAGAGATGTGTCAGGATAGAGTAAGGTGGCGTTCCATGATCTCTGCCTACCCCTCCAGTGGGACAAGGGCGTGAGGTTATGTATCTGTAATATCATAATTCATGTATTTCAGAGAAGTACAGTGATACACAGTATATCTGTGTACGGCTTCAGAATAGGTACATGAAGGTACAGAGAAGGTACGTCAGATTTGCAATAAATTTATAAAGTTCTGAGAATTAGACTTGGGAACTTGACGTTCACAATTACTTTTGTTGTTTGATGTTTCTAATTACATTACCTACCTACCAATGTAATGTAGATTGAAGTATAAGAATTTATTGAGCGCATTTGCAAAAATTATTATTTTTCCCTCTATGCTAGTAAATAGTATGTATTTCTAAAAGGCATCAGAAGATATGCCTTATATAATAATAATAACGCACACACTCGACATAGCCCCGCACTAGGGAAACCCTGTGTCGCGGGCGCCATGGACACACACATAGACAACGACAAATTACACCCAAACTCACGAGAGAAATAAATGTAGGCCATACAAATATTTCTCCCGGCCCGGGAATCGAACCTGGGACCTCTGCGTGGCAGTCCGGCATGGTAACCGTTCGACCACGGAGGCAGTTAAATAAATACATTGGCAGGCATACGGATACGGCATACAGAGGCAGTTATAGAAATACTTTGTATGTAGTATATCGGTATTTTTAGTTTTTAATACAGTTCTATGTTAAGATGCGTACAGGGAGTTTTGTTAGGGCTCTTTTAACTTAAAATCCACTTCTTAAAAGAACCCCCACAAAATAATTTTTTTTATGACACTAAGTGACGAAATGAACACGTTGTGAGTCTGGTGGTAAGCGACACGCTTGTCCACAGCAGTTGCAGTGCTCTCAGAATTTTTAGCCACAAAGATTGCAGCACGGGCACGGGCCCGTCACCCTTGAGACATAAGGTGACAAGTCCCACGTGCCTGTAATTTCACAAGCACACTTACCCTTCAAATCCGGAACGCAGTAAAGTTCACATTACTGTTTGGCTGCAGAAATAGGTAAAGTAGGCAATGTTACCCTGGACGAACTCTTTCACAAGGGGCTCTACTGCTACTACTTAATGGTGTTAAAATGGTTTACATTTAATTAATTTATTATTTCCTAGATATAGAACATAACTTATCTAAGTATGAATAGTATTATTGATTTTATTGAATACCATGATATTAATTTATTTTTTGTGAAATTACTCCACTAATTTGTTATAATTATTTAATACAAAAATTATTCAATCTGACAGGACCTGTCTTGTTTTTATTTTTGGATCTAAAATCGCGTATATTTGTTTTTTAAAATAAAAGACTCATAGTATGTAGTATATTATTCGTAGTGTTCTTACGTACGTACTTATTATATTTGATTATATTTTTCTATTTGATTTACTAAAGATACATATTGTTAAAATAAATATTTTGCAAATCGTTCATTTATAGGAAGACAGAGGTTGCTTAAATTATGTGTTTGTGTGTGAACCAAATATTGTATTAAATTCACTTCACTTTTGACTTAAAAGAGATATGAAAACTAGCTTTACAAACACTTTTGGAGATTGTTTAGAAAGTAGTTTTGTAACTGTTAGCTGGACTCATTTTTTTATTCCGCGAAGAGACTTTCTAAATTTTGAGTGTCTAAATAAAATGAAACGAAAGCTCTAGTCGGAAATCATAGCCTAAAACCATATGAGGCGTGAAAAGAGAGTAGTGCGAGTCCTGGCTGTGTAGAGTTGTCACGTTATTATTTTACTTGTAGACATAATTTGAAAAAAACAAGGAGCTCATCGCAGTATTCTCGTGCCCTATTGCAATAACCTTTGTTAAATACAGTATTGATATTTTTATCCAATAAATGAAATTCTATTTTCCATTTCATTGCAAACTTTGAATTTGAGGCACTTTTGTTAAAGCGCTAATAAATACAACAATAATCACATGTACTATTCTATTCGCTTCAATTGTATAAAGAAATGGTTCGTGCGAAGACCCGTGGTATTTAACCACTCGCATAATCTCAATGTGAGTGTACATTGAGATTATGCGAGTGGGTGTGTCAGTCGCATAGCGTCGATTTCTGCCGCTCAAGGCCTACCTTAAAGGACTATCCACACACATCAGGGCCATGCCCGGGATGTGGACGGGCCGTGCTCCGTCAGGGGCTCAAAAAAATCGCTACGTCAGCGGGGACTATTGGAATTTTCTATATCCGTCTCCGGGCCGGCGCCTGGACAGGCCCTGAGTTCATACAAACTAGTACGGCCCGTCCACCACGTCCTGGGCACGGCCCTAATGTGTGTGGATAGGCCTTACATTTGCTGCCCCCTCTATTTTCAGGATTACAAAAGTGGTTCGTTCGTCTCGCCTTTGTGGTGATCAGGATATCGTTTTCTCTTTATTTTCGAATTTTAAATAAAAAAATATTAATTGTGACTAGTTAGGGTTCGACCACGCTCGTCATTGCCCCCATTGCTGTGACGCCTGGGGCCATGGCCCTCTCTGCACCCTTCACGCTACGCATTGATGTGCGCGTGCACATATACAAGCCCCACTGGTACGTTTGTATGGAGTTACACTATTTGTCTTATTATACTATGCTAAAACTACGAAAAAAGTCGATGTCAGTACTTAATGGCGGAATAATATTGATGCGTAAACAACGCACCTTCACGTGGTTCCCGCTCTATTGATGAAACTAAATTATGGGCTATGATTTTTCCATGTTGAGATGTTTTTTTTTTTCATAATAACGCACACACTCAACATAGCCCCGCACTAGGGAAACCCTGTGTCGCGGGTGCCATGGACACACACATAGACAACCACAAATTACAGCCAAACTCACGAGAGAAATAAATGTAGGTCATACAAATATTTCGCCCGGCCCAGGAATCGAACCTGGGACCTCTGCGTGGCAGTCCGGCATGGTAACCGTGCGGCCACGGAGGCAGTTAATTTTTGACAGTTTTTTGTTTTATTCTTCCATGATAAGATATGTCCCCACGGAGAGCATTCACCCGTAATGACATTAGATAGTCGAACGTAAAAAATCGGTCTGGGTTATCTCGGAACGAGCAGCTGTAAGCCTTAATAAGCCCCCATACTATTTTAATGCAGAATCAGCTTGAAACGGTTAGGAAACAGCTCCACGTAATAAGAGCGAAGAAGGAAACTGACTTGAAAAGTTACAATTTTGTTGCAAAAGAAACATTTTCTTTTTTTTTATCAAAAAAACTAAGTACTCACAGTCTAAATTGTAAATAATATCCGACTTCAAAAATAAAGGAGGAGGATAACATACACACATCAAAAAAAGTTTGCGATCAGTTTGAAAACTTAACATATTTTTAATATGTGGAAATATTATTAAGAAATATGTAATAAATAGTTTTTTTGTTAAAAATACAACATTAAATAAATAATTAAAATTAAAAACAAATAATAGTATCACTAAAGAGGTTTTTGAAATATTTTTAGAAATTAAAAAATATTTCAAGTTTTAAAAGTGATCGCAAACTTTTTTTGATGTGTGTACGTTTTAAGTATGTTTTCAAATTACTTCATCAATTGTAGATCGATTTTGAAAATTATTTATTTGCTGGTCCCATTGTCACCAAGTCCGAATCTGATGAGGGGATCCCATGGAAATTGAGGGTAATCCTCAAATTTTATAGGCATGTCCGAGCATTTATCGATTTTTCCATTGATTGCGGGCCGATTTTGAAAATAATTTTTTGTTTGAAAGGATATACTCTCGAGGTGGTCCCTGATACTGTTTCGCATTCGTTTCGGCTATAATAATAATAATAATAACGCACACACTCAACATAGCCCCGCACTAGGGAAATCCTGTGTCGCGGGTGTTATGGGCATACACATAGACAATCACAAATTACTAATTATTTTCCACAAATAAAATTCGATTTTTCGCACACACAGTCTAAATTGTAAATAAAAAGTAGGCACACATAGATTCCACTTTGTCTATTTGTGTGCGTTTGTAAACTATTTAGAATTAACAAAAACAAATATCGTTGAAAAATCTCAACGTTCTCAAAAGTTACTATATTACGCGAGAGAGTCAAAAGTTACGAAAAATGTAAGAAATGTAACCATCTGGCAACACTGCCTAACACGCGAATATTTTTTTTTAGAATGCTTATTACAAAGAAATGCTTCAGACGTAACAAATGTTTTAACTTTTATGACATCCAGAAACACGAAAGTGTGCCCATCTATTCAGAGAAATTGGAAGCTTGATTCCGGGTTATTTTTTAAAGAAACTTACCTCTCTCATAATCTCAGGATCGAAAACGTAGAGCACTGGGCGTTTCCTAGAGGCCTTTGCCAGGCGTACCAGGTTCCCATATCTGGACCGAATCCCTTCTAGCAGGCCGAGACCGACTGTGTGGTGGAAACTACCTGTAAGGAGGGATAGAAACATGATATTTAAGGATGAGATGTATTTACGGCATTAATATGAATAACAATGTTCAATAGTTAAAAACTATGACACCGTATCATGCAATGACTAGTCGACCCTATAAACAGTATCCGTATATTGTTTGGCTTATTGTTTGTCGGTGACATAACGTACGTAACTTAATCTTTATTTTCTCAACACATTTTTTTTATATCATCAAACGACGGGACGATAAAGTCGTGCGCGTGGTGGTAAGTGACACGCCTATCCATGACAGTTGCAGTGCCACTCAGAGATTTAAATTACAAAGAACTCACTTACTCACGCTCACGTAACTGCTTGGCGGCAGAAATAGGTAAGGTGGCAGTACTTCCCTGGACGAACTCTCTCACAAGGAGCTCTACTTTAGTAATTTAGTAGCCTAAATGGCGTAAATGGTTTCTTAAACAACAGTGGCTACAGCCTCTTTTCAAGCATAGCTTGGGTGAAGAGGCACCGATCTCCTCGATATGTGCGTGCGTGCGTACGTGTATGTATGTGTGGGTGTAGGTTAGTGAGCTTGTGCTTACTTAAGAATCATTTCTAAATAATCGATAATAGGTAGGAGAAATGTCGACTTTGCAGTCGGTTCATTTAACAAATCCTCACAAATAATTATAAATAGACTTAGCACATGCTTGCAGAATGATCGGGTATTCCTAAATCATAATACGCGTTTGAGGGGGTTCCTATCAATCAAAATATGTTGGATTGTACACACGCTGTCACACACACATCAAGCTACACATTGACCTATCTTGGTCCGTTGCACTGAAGTACTGTAGATTTTCTTTTCCACTTATCTTCACTGCGTCACAAACGCTGATTTTTAGCAGCGATGTGAACGCGCGTTTGTGGTACATCCGTTTGCATCGCGACACTAGCGAATAGCGATGCAGTCGCTTATGTTGAATCATTAAAATGGTGCATCGCGTCTGCATCGAATTCCGCGTGTGTATTGGGCATTCGCAGCCTTACAGCCTGCACCTCAATATACAAACACCTTATCTACAAGTACCTTCATAATATAACTAACATTATTGATTTCTAGATAGGTGTCTTTAGTACCAATATATGTACACTTGTATTGTATTGATATAGTTATACTGGTGTAGATAGTAAAGTTGATAAATCCTACAGCATGATTATTTGGTGGAAATAAACTTTGAAGCATTGTTGCACTTGCATAAATAGCTATGCTGGTAAATCTCTTTGCAAAGAGCAATACAATAATATGATATGTAAGTTCAAAGTACGATTGATTGTAAGACGTCATTGATCGTGCTAAGTCCAATATGAAAGGGTACGCAACTGTTTAGTGTGCACAAGTGAGTGTTTTAAATATTTTATTTTACCGAAGTACGTACTTTATAAGCCGCTGGTGAACAAAGTATTTATAAGAATTAATAAATAATTTTCACAAAGCATTTTATGTACAATCGTCATCATCATCATCAATCCATTTATACGTCCCACTACCGGGCACAGATCACTTCTCAAGCGAGCTTTTAGGCCATAGTCCGCCACAATGCGTGTTGGTGACTTTACGCGTTTTCCAAGTGTTGTGAACCTTCTTCGACATGCAGGTTTCAGGACGGTAGAATTGGTTTTTTGTAACTTTTAAATTGTAAAAATTCCTTTGTGATATTTCTTTCAGAGAATATATTTCAATTAGTTAGTGAATTTAATAAGTAACGTTCACAAAACCAGTTAAGTTCTTTTTTTTATAATATCAAGTGACGGGACAAACAAGTCCCATGCCTGCTGGCAAGCTACACGCCTGTCCATAACAGTTGCAGTGCACTGCGCCCGTCACTCTAGGACATAAGTTGACAAGTCCCATGTGCCTATAATTTCACCAGCAGCCCTTCTAAACCGGAACGCAATAATCCTAACATTACTGCTTGGCAGCAGAAATAGGTAAGGTGGCAGTGCTTCCCTGAACGAGCTCTTTCACAAGTAGAGCTACTGATGCTAAAAGCAGATTATGTAGAGCGATTAAGCCTCATGTTCACAATTAACAAGCAATCTCTGGCTCCAGGTTTTTATACTCCATCTGTAACCCGTGACACGTATTGCTTAGTTAGCAATTAAGTTTACTTACACTTTTATTCTGGAAATCGAACAATAAACAAGTCTCTATAAATCAACACAGTTTCACATTGTCGCTTACGTTCATTTTTAATTATATCAGACAGCGAAATTGACAGCGTGATTATCTTTCATGAGTGTGAAGTTAGAAGAATAAGAACATCGTTAGAAAGAAGAAATTTATTGAAAATACAGAAAAAGAAAATAAGTTACACAAGCATAAATTATAGAAGAAAAATCATAGAAGTGTTTTTTGTTATTCATAAAAATATTTTGTTCTTGAATATTTGCAGTGGCAGTAGAAGAGCTCCTTGTGTAAGAGTTCGTCCAGGGAAACACTGCCATCATACATATTATATTACTTTTTACGTTACGTTACGCTATATTACATAGCATTACTGTGTTCCGGTTTTGAAGGACATGGGTGCTGGTGAAACACATGGGACTTGTCAACTTTATGTCTCAGGGTGACAGTGCCCTTCAGATCTTTGCGATTTAAAGCTCCGAGTGGCACTACAACTGTTATGTGTAGGCGTGTCGCTTACCACCAGGCGCACGACTTGCTCGTCCCGTCACTTGGTCATCCCGATACTTAACCAACGTCTCCTTACAAACCGTGCCAGACAGTGTTTAGTTGGCATAGCGTCTGGCACGGTTTGCTGGGAGACGTTGGTTCGAATCCAACCAGATCGAAGTTAATTTTTTCTAAGTGTTCGATCATTGTTTAATAATTATGACAAACTAGTGGTAATTAATTTTATTAAAAAAAACAATGGAATATTATGGCGGTAAAGTATTCAATAAAACTTAATTTAAAAAAAATGTACTTTTGGTCATTTTTGCTGATGTATTTTTGTTATTTTTTAGCATTTGCTTAAAACTATTTAGGGCTATTATGAAGGCTCCATGGTCCTCTATAGCCGAGTAATAAATCCATTTGTCTAGTTCGATTTATTATTAATTTATTGTTTCCTTTTTTATTTTGATTTGATTTTTTGGCAAAGTATTTACGTTGACGAGATCAACATAATTTTATCAGTACTAACAAAACAGCTGAATGTTCCTAGCAGGGTTAAGTGTTAGCTAAACATAATTAACTCTTATTTCTCTGTGTAAATGTTATATTTTGTAGTTAGAAATGATACATTTTTGCAGCAAGCTTCGAGTGGTATAAAAGCGGTTCTTCCAGTCCATAACTCTATATTTAGAAACGACGGGACCGCCTTCTTTGGTTTATGGTCCCGCCACAACATTTTATTCCTTTATCGAGTGTGGGTAGTAATTACCCGATCCAGTGGCAAAGGGCCCATATAACACGGCTTTATATCGGCTTGCCTAGGAGATATATTCGTCAACTTAGTAGTATTGAATGAAAATGTATTGACTTGAGCAGCAAATGTTTGCTATCATTTTATTACCAGTAGAGTTCCGTGTGAAAGAGTTCCACCAAGGAATTAGTAACTGTACCTATTTCTGCCGTCAAGCAATACTGTGGGCATTACTGTATTCCGGTCTTACGGTGACGGGCGCAGTGGCAGTGCCCCTTATATCTTTGCGATTTATAGTTCTGAGTGGCACTGTAACTGCTATGGACAGGCGTGTCGCTTACCACCAGGCGCACAACCAGTTTGTCCGGCCTCTTGATATCATAAAAAAAGAACACAAATTACCTAATCTCAAACTATAGAAGTCCCTGTACTATGAGTACTAAGCAACGGAAACGATCCAAATTGATCCTACCGGGAATCGAACCCGGGACCTCCTCATCTAGCGCCCACAGCGTAAAAGTGCTCCGAAAAGGACCTCCGAAGTCATCGTAGGTGTTAAACGCAATTCCAAAGCTTACAATAGACGATTTTTCTTACCAATTCTAGGCAATACATGAGCAGAATGCCTCAGCATAGGTAAAGCCAGTGGCCCTGGGATGTCGTTGAAGGGTTTCAAAGCAGTTGCAACGGCTGGCGCAGCGATGTTACGTCGTGGTGGTGACGTCGACGTACGACTACCCGACGACCTTGAGATCTGTCGTCGGGATTGGCGCGGAAACCTGGGGCAACGTTTTTGGTTTAGTGTTTTATTCAGGGACCGACATAAGAACCCGTTATAGGCGTCTCAGATCGGGCAAAATTTTACACAAAATACAAGTAGATAGGGTTGAGTTTATTGTATACTGGTAAAAATTTGGATACCGATAAGTTCACCACTAAAAACTGTCTATATCCATTATTATACATATTACTACAATCTGTACCGTAATGACAAATAGTTTAACATTTACTATAATGAAATTAAGGGTCATATTCCAGGACTCTACTCAATGCTCAAGTCAGGATTTGAGCAGACTTGAGTATGATTTCAAGCACTGGAAATACGACCCTAATGGCAAGGAATTGAATATGATTTTCAGTGCTCACAGCAATACTCAAGTCCTAACTTGAGTATTGAGTAGAATTCTGGAATACGACCCTTAAAATCCTCTAAGCCCACTACTAATTTTGTTTTGTTCTATACGGCTTAAGGTATAACGTTTCGATAATTAATATCTTTGTGGATAACTGTTTGGCCCAAATTATACATGTATTTCAGACAAATATGGAGTTCTTTGTTAGATATAATTACGTAGGCTGCTGTTATTGCTTAATAATAAAAAAATTAAAATAATGCGATAAGAACGAAAAGAAAGTGCGTCTCGCTTTCGCTCAGACCATAAAGTTTTTCTAACTGACTTTATACGATTTTGTATCGATAAATGTAGTGATTCACTAATCGAATAATCTCAGTACAGAGTACTAAAAAACGCACACACACTCAACACAACCCCGCACTAGGGAAACCCTGTGTCGCGGGTGCCATGGACACACACATAAACAACCACAAATTACACCCAAACTCACGAGAGAAATAAATATAGGCCATATAAATATTTCTCCCGGCCCGGGAATCGAACCTGGGACCTCTGAGCTCGGCCACGGAGGCAGTTGGCAGTCCGGCATCGTAACCAAACGGAACTCAAAAGTTCGTGGAATAACATCTATTTATCAAGTAGTTTGCCACTCTTTTTGGTGAAATATTTTCTTCAAATTTAAATGGAACCACACCTGAGGTAAAGAATCATCAAAATCGGTTCACAAATACCGGAGTTATATACATACAAAAAAAGAAAAAAATACTGTCAAATTGAGAACCTTTTCCTTTTTGAAGTCGGTTAAAAATAACGCCTTGGCAATTCTATCGTACCAGTATGAATGTAACATTTTCTTAAAACACGGGCAGACTGCGACATGTTTGCAAATACACTCTTGGCAAACTTTTTTAAGACAATGGTTGTTGCGTCTATATATTTCATATTCATGAACATACATAAGGATTTATTATATACAGATTCATTTAAAATTAAGATACAGTATTAAAAAAATAAAGAAATAAAAATACTCTGAAGAATGTTCAGTAACAACGCGTATCTTGAAATCTGAATAAAAATAAGGAATTGACGCACGCGAAATTTTGCATTGCTAAGTAGCTACTCTGTATTTCACGATCAGAAATAAACTTTACTGTTGATAGAATGAGTAAATTGAATAAAAATATGTGGAAGTCAGATTATATTAGAGTTATAAGATATGTACCTAATGTCCTAGTACAGGGGTGAGCAAGCTTTTTTCATTACGGGCCAGAAAAATATAAGACATTTTATAGAGGTTCAGATTGAAAAAAAGAAACCGCCTTCTGTATTTGTGCTGGAAGCGATACACCACAGAAACCCAACTGCCTCAAGTTGTTATGGAAAGTTTTGAGTCTCGAAGGTCTCGTGTTCCCCGGGATTTTCGATACCGCATCGAGTCCCGATTTATTTTTCCGGGATGCTGAAATGCAGCGAAAGTAAAAGCCTAACTATGACCTCATATTATGTGTATTTGGTTAGGTTGTCAGAGAGTAACAACAAACATTTTTGCTTTAAAAACTTAAATATTTTATTTATTAAACACCGAAGAATACTGACACTATAGACAACTAGTATTTAGTAAAACTATTATTATAGATTGGAATATTTCGGCCCTTATGACACAACTAAATGGTTTCATTCTAAAGACAACAAATTATTTACACCACACTGATTCTGAATCGAAACACGTAAACAATTTTTACTCGTCGAAATTGTTAGTTATGTCAAAGATAGTGGAAGAGATGCTTAGATGATTTGCGAAGTGTCCTTTAGGATTGCTTTGTTATGTATTGTAGAAAATAGTATTCAGAAATTGATGATTTATTTCTACAGTACAGACTGTACACGGCAACTATCGTACAACGTATATGTGGCAGTATAAATAACATAAAGTAGCTATAGAGCTCCTTGTGAAAGAGTTCGTCCAGAGAAGTACTTACTTTACCTATTTCTGTCGCCAAGCAGCAATGTGAGCATTACTGTTTCCGGTTTGGAAGGGTAAGACTCCTGGTAAAATTACAGGTTGACGGGCGCAGTGGCAGTGCCCCTAAGATCTTCGTGGTGGCACTAAGGTGGCACTGCAACTGTTAGGGATAGGCGTGTCGCTTACCATCAGGCGCACGACGTGTTCTTCCCATCACTTGGTATTACAAAAAAAAACTAAAGTCGGACAAAATTGGTAAGCACAATTTAGGCAATTCATTTTGCAAATCGAGCAATGAAAGTCCAAAAAGTCTGTCATGGAATATTATAAATAAAAAAATACGTCGTGGAAGATGTAATAACCAAAGCAGAGAAAGAGATCGAATTTGGACATGTAGAGAGAATGAATGAAAGAAGATTGAAGAAACAGGTTTATAAGGCGAGAGTGAGCGAGTAAGTTGGTAAGGGTCGACCAAGACGAACTTATCATGACCAAATTGAGGACGTCTTAAAGAAACTGCAGGTCAAACTCTTAACCGACGAGCATGTATGAAAGTACTGATGCGTGCTGAAGAAGCAAAGGATGTATATCAAGGTCGCGGTTAGTGGAAGGCCGTTGGGAAAAGGGCGTAAAGCGTAGGCGTACAGGGTTATTATAAATATACTAGCAACTTCGTAGGACTATAGGCTAACATCATAAACAACAACTTTTGTTCCATGTCTATTTACAAAACATAAATTAACTAAAAATAAACTTTTAAATTTTTCGTTGTATTTGAATTTTATTTCATTGTATCTGACACTTTTCAGATCCGTATTTGGTAGTAAGGTAGTAAGTTCAAATGTGACGACCCTCACCTCCACTCCTGCGTTTTGCATCATACGCAAAGAGTTATCACTGTTTACAACGATCTATTTAAATATTATTATTTATGTACGAAAGTATAATCTGATTGTAGCGAATCGCAGCAGACACTACAAATATCTTTTGTAAATCGACTCATCCGTAGGACATAGTGCATTTCGTTCGTTCTTCTTCGCTGTGGATGTCAGATCGACCGTTGTTCGATTTTATATTTCCGAAACGAAATAAGATATATAAATTCTCAAAATACCTTTGCATAGGTCATAGTTTGAATAACGAAATTATTCTCGTAACGTACTTATTCTCTTTTTCCTAATAATCATAAAAAAATTATTAAGTCATGCAACAAAACTTGTTGTTTATGATGTTGGTATTATAGTTACGCGTGGTGCTTAGTAGAGATGCCACGAATATTCGGCTACTATTCGGAATTCGGCCTATTCGGCTACTTTTTTTAATACTACGACTATTCGGCCGAATACCGAGTATCAAATAATGAAAAAAGCACATATTATTCAAAATGTATCATGCATTTTAAACACATATTATTGCTTTAATACATAAAATCAATCGGTGGCAGATTGTGATGAATGAGGACAATTTTTTCAGCATTGGATGGTAACAAACGATTGTGCTTTTCCTCATAAACAACTCCTGCTTCTGAAAATAGCCTCTCACTATAAACACTACTGCCAGGAGACGATAGATAAATCTTAGCAAATTTTGACAGGCTTGGATATACTACTTTGCGATTGCTGACCACCACTTGTAAGGATCTGCCGTCCAATCTAAGCGAACACTTTTCAAATAACAATCAATCTCATGTGCAATAGAACTTTTCTCAACGTCTTCATCATTTTATTATTATCTGTAGCGATTCCTTCTAAACAGGCCCAGGAACTGTCTGTATTGATTCTATCGTTTTACCATTTTTCAACAAAGACACTACACCCCCGTTACCTGTGCACGCAGCCTTATGGGACAGGTTGTCGACACGGGGGCTACTCTCGATCTCCGTCCGACATCCATCCGAAACAATTACTGTCAAATAAGTAATATTTGAGCTAGGTTGCGCTTGAAATGCACAGACAGAACATTTGGCAGCCGAATATTCGACGCTTCGGCCGAGAGCGTGGCCGAATATTCGGTATTCGGCCATATCACTATTCATGTCATCTCTAGTTCTTAGTATTTTACAAATAGCCAATTACGTATCGATTCTGGATTAAGTGGGACACGGTTTACTGTGGCAACACCTAATATGGCAACGATTAATTATATTGTAATCCTTTATATTATTATAAATTATAATATACCTAAACCTTCGCAGAATAAAGCCTAATTTCCTTTGTAGCTTTGACGACTGCAGGTAAACAACGATGTCTAGACGGCTCTTTGTTTACAACGTAGAAACCGGTTGAACTCGTTTCTGCTATCAACACGTGAGAATTTAATTGCGATTATTGTTTCGATGAAGACTTAAAAAAACATGAAATCAAGTTTAAAGAAAAGCATTCGCGCATTTACGTTACACAATTGACCATAAAGTTTATAATGCTATGTATGTACGTACAATATCGTTACAAAAATTCATTTCCATTCCGTTTCGCTGCAATGTAAATTGAGCTTTATATAATAACAAAATACATAATTTTTAGGTCTTTCTAATCTTAATAGTAAAGTCGTAATCCCAAACCCCATCAGGAGGCCTATTGCAACCTCTTAAAACAATATTACTTTAACCTTATATTACCTTTTCGTACCATAACGCGCTTAAAGTAAGCTTATTGTAATGTTAAAACTATGATGTTTTATTGGCAGCTTTGTGAATATTCATTCATTCAGTTCGTACCATTGACCAAGGTCAATGGTTCGTACTAAGTAATATTGCTCTTATGTCAAATTTAGCAATTCTTAAAATAGTTACACGGATGCAATGGAAACAATATTATTTTCAGTTTTATTGTCTTAATATTGATTTGTAATGAATAAAAGTTAAGTTGAACTTATTTATTTACATGTATCTCTTCAATATTTTGTTTATTTTTTATTTCATAGCACATAGTAAATAATTTTTCGTTAAATAAAAATACGTGATGTTTATTTCGTAAAATTACAACAGCGCCATCTATATGCTCCTTGGCGAAACTAACAGTTAACACTAGACTTTGGTTCCGAATTCACAACGTGACTATCAAGACTCAGCTTGTTTTATTTGTTTTTCGTCATGAAAATGCGGAATAATTATTGAAACAACGTAATTTTAATAGATTTTATTATTACATACTTTTCTTTTCTTAACAGTCAAAATTCTCTGAACGTAAATAACATTTAGTACTTAAACATTATACTACGATAAGACGATTCGGAACATCAAAAAAGAAAGAGATGGCATTATATACTTAGTTCACATAGTGTTATCTCTTTCCTATTTTTAGCAAGAAATAGACAATATTGGCAAATCATTCGTTCTTTCAATCACTTTTGCAATAATACATTACTTGGTTGACAGGTTAATATTATAATAAGCTTAGTTTAAGCTTACATTGAAATAAGATTGTTTTTGGAAAGGTTTTGGTAGGCCCCCGGGCCGAGGCCCGAACGTCCCCTGACATGGTGCGCTCCAAGGCCGAGGCCTTGGAGCGCACCATGTCAGGGGACGTTCAATGTTAGTAGTGGTAGCTACGCTAAATAAAATAATAATAAAATGAGTATGAAAAAAATGTTGGACCTAGAAGTTCAAATTTGAATCTGGTTCTGTTCTAGTCAAAATGACTCGAAATAACCACTCTATGCCTATAAACCGTTCAATTTAAACTACATTCTTTATCTTACAAGTATTATGTAGTAATGTACCTAATGTAAATATGTAATATAATATATGCGAATCTGATACGCAGTTTTCCCATTAACCAAGATCAAGGTCATAGAATGAAACAAAATCCGATCGTCCATACACATTGAATAGACAATATAACATTGAGTATAGCTTTCTTGGTCAAGTGTGACTTGTCCACAAAAATGAATAAAATTAATAAATTTTTTTTTAGCTGATCGACTCAGTTGACATGAAAATCGGGACAGTAGTTGGTCAAATTTAATAAAATGTTATTCATTTTGTATATATTTTTTTAATATCGCCAACTCCTGCTGTCCCAGTTTTTTTCTTCTGATACAATGAAGTCATTCTTATAAGAAACTAAGAAACTATTCGCATTTTAAAAAAATATTCATGTTTTATGAAAAAATATTTTATGAAATTCGACCAACTTCTGCCGTTCCCATTTTTTTTATTCCGTACAATGGGGTAATCCGTAAGGATTTATGTAAATAAAACTGAGTTGATCTGCACTAAAAAAAATTTATCAATTTTATTAATTTTTATGAACAACTCACGCTTCACCATAAATTTACTATGCCAAAATTGTTTTCACAAAAAAAAGACTTAGTGGTTTCTAAGACAGTTTCCTAGTATCTTCTATGGTTTCGGATTTCCACATACTGTTCCATTAAAAAAAACACTCTGTATAATATAAGGTAAATATACCAAAAGACGCCAATAATATTGAAAACCTTGATGTATTTTAAACTGCCTATTAACATTGGCAAGTTAAAGTTTTGTTTTTAAGGTCGGAAGTAATTATGTTTCTTTTTTTTCGTCTTATCTGGTCATGTTTAAAGTTAGTAAAACGATATTCTGTAAATAGTCTATAGGTGCTTCTAGTGTTTTGTTCATGTAGTTTCGTTTTTATCGTAACTAAGTTTATTTAGTTTTCTTCATTCCGTTCTCTTTTTCTTTGAAATTGTTATAGCTTTTACATAACTGTTTAATAGTGATTGTTTTTGTATATATGCTTACGAGTACTTTACCGAGTTCTTAGGCCTTCGTGATTGTTACATATTGGATATAAAACTATTATTTCGGATCTAAATCGTGCATTAAAAAAAAATTATATGTGTATATTTCTTATTTCAAGCACATCATCGTTTCGGGCCCTTTATACGTCCCATGGTCACGGTTGACTGACAGCCATTTCATTAAAATACTTTACGTTTACCATATTTTAACAGACTAGAATTAATGTTTGTTGACGTAAATGTAAATAACTATACGGGTATATAGAAAACAATTAGTTTATAATAAGATGTGTAATTTAATAAGATAATTTGGTAGATAGAAATTTACTTATTTTTATGTTACAAGTATATTATGTTATGTAAAGATATAAAATTACATGTAGCAAATATTAAGGAACTTGCGTTCAAATGTGTAATCTAAAAAAATACTAATTGTAGAGCTTATGCTGTGGGTCATAATATCTAAATATTAACAGTCAAAATAATTTATAAATTATGTACTTACATGCATTGTCGAAGCAAAAGGGTTGAGTTCGCCATTTTACAATTATGTTTACAAATATAATAATCACTCAAATATACTGTGAAAAGTTACAGTACGGTTTTCAAAATTAGAAGCATATTCACTTTCACACCATTTATTTGTGTCTATTTATTTATAAGAATTAGATTATTTCGATTTATTTATTAATTACAGATTTGAAATACGAACAGTGTTGTCCAGAGCTCGCACTCGTTGATAATGCATTCATTCTTCTTCTCGTGTGTAACGTAGGTACCGGTTTGTTCCCATAGTGTTGTCACGCATTAACATATTGTATCGATAAAATGTCATAATTCTTTACGTCATAATAAATCTTGTAATTTATTTCTGATATGAGTAAACGATTTATCTATTCGCGTAATTCGATTTAAAACTTTGATTTTTTAACTTTATAATTTGTTATAATAATATGAGAGCAACAAGATTGATTCTATACTATCTTTTAATACTTAGTATAGAACTTTTAATGTTATTGTAAGAGTGTTCTACCTCGTTACTACTGCAAAATAGAATTTGGAATGCAGTTGAAAAATATAGTTTCAATGCAGTCGGCACAACTGAATTGCGATTGCGTACTTGTTACACGTCAGCTGTCTAAAAATCGGCAGTAAAAAAAGAGAGGAAATAAGTTCAGCTAGTTTAAATGGAGCATCGAGTATATAACCAGAAATAGAGGCGATATGTCATGTAATTTATTTGAAAACTATTCTGCCTTATCATTACTGGGACAACTGCGCTCCGATTGGCTAGTCCGAGTTCGAAACAATTGACGGGTGTCATTAATTGGTGTCGTCAACCGTTTCACTTCAAATCGACCAGTTAACTTAAGCTTTGCTATAATGGACGAAAATTGCAAAATTACATATTTAATATTTAATTACCGATGAAATGTGATTCCGTTTTTTTTTGTAATTAGACGTTTTGCTGTTTTTCCCACACCACCGAATAGAACAGCACGGCATTGTAAGAGATATTATCTTTATTACAATAAATATAGAATATTTTTTGGAATATACGGAGATGTAAACACAGGTCAGTATTTGGCCTGTCTATATTTCAGTGCAAACGAGAGTTGATATTTATAAGAGCTGTATCGCTAATGTGTTACCAGGAATATAAGGCCTTTATTTCGTCTCTATTTCTGGTTATATACTCGATGAAATGGAGTAACATAAGTAAGCAACATAATAAGTGCGGAAGTATGATAAGTTTTCAGACTACTAGTTAATAAAGGGAATGTTTTAAAATAAGGATATTGACCTCTGTCTGTAGAGTGCTATTACTAGTGCAAGTATACACTTCCTAGCAAAGTCAGGCACTACTGACTGGTCCGGAACTATAGTATCCATGAGCATTTCCTCTTTTCACCTAAAAAAAAAACAGTGGGCAGACTTTCTAACGAAATTATGATGCAATAACTTATCTATTTTGTTCGTCTAATATGATACAGACTAAATACGAAAGTAATAAGACACAATTTTTGATATAGCAGTGAAAGGTCGTTGGTTTTCAATTAGGACCCACAGGAGGTACCATACTATTACTTTTTAAAATAAACTATTATAAATTGTAAATAGTGCATGTAAGATATCCTATTCGATAAGTAAGTGCGAGTGTGAATATACGTACAATTGTATATGTGAAATATGATTGTAAATATGTGGAACAAAAAGTCGACGCGAGCATGAAATTAATTAATATTAATTTTTATAAACTAATTACACTTTGGAAACTAGCGTGCAGTCATGGCAAGTGTATTCCAACTGTATTATAACTGCTATTTTGCACTTGCAATGTAATCGTTGTGCAGCACCTTGTTACTTCGCACCAATATTACAATAATATTGAACTTAATAAATGCATGAATTACGTTACCCCGTTTTATTAGTACATTACTTTCAATTATGATGATTAATGTATCACTAATATTCTATACAAATAGTAATTTATTTGAGTACTAAATTGTTTGAGGTGGTTTCGTAAGATTAAGCCGGCAACCATAATAAATAATTAGTACAATTATTAATATTCGCAAAAAGTTGAGTTGTCATTGTCAATAACTAAGTAAACTAACTATTCAACGTTCCTTTCACCAGCATTTTATTTAAATACAACAAAAGAGACTGTAGTCACTGGCTCGGGTATCGATATCGATATTTCAAACAACCGACATTCTTCACTAATACGATAACTTTGAACTCACATTAGTTTACGAATGAATCAACGCCTCACGCAATAGTAATTGAATATAATTGTAACATGCATTTATCTACTAACATGTAAACATCGATATGTAAATAAACTAAAGGCACTAGCTCTCACTAGTCTTTGATCTTTGGACCCTCATCTTTGTTTATGATGGGACGTTGTCAATTGGCGTCAAGGATACTAATCATATCGGGAATTTTAAGCGTTCAGATTTCTTGTGAAGGGCTAGCACAAATAATACCTACAAGACTGCCTTCGGAAGAAAAAATGTACAAACAAGTAGTTCTAAAGTCATAAATAAATGTGTTTAAGTATTTTTTAGGTATTTCTGATAAGATTAGCCCTCATATCTTTCTATATTAGCTTTAATTATAGTGACCACCTCTACCGACCCTAGGGTTTGCGAGACGGGCACTATGACCTCCGCGAGCATGCCTGCGTAGGGACCATTTAAGTCACGTCCTAACCCAGAACAGACCGTTTGCACGGACCTCATTCGGTTCTCTGTAAAGCTAGTGCCTTAGGTGAGCCGCCCCGGGTGCACGTACAGCATCTTCCCTATTTTTAGAGTTATCAAGAAACAAATATTTTATGGAAACGGTAATTAGATCTATTAGACATATTGATAGTTAAACAAAAACAATGGCTACGGTAATTAGGCTGAGGAGTTGAGGACACCGAAATGGCTACGGTAATTAGGCTGACAGCACCGAATGTGAGAATGGCTACGAGGTACATGCTCTATGCATAGGGTTAAGTTTTGTTTTGAACAAGCACCCTAAATTACTTGGTGTCAAATTCACGAGTCGAGGTAAAGGAAAATCATAAAAGGAAGGTACAGAACCCAGTCGTTCACCGCCATTTGCAATTCGTAAAAAAGTGCATGAAATGAATTGAAGTTGATTTTTTGACGACCTCAGTGGTGGAGTGGCTTGCACGCCGGTTTTCATGGTGTCACCATCTCTGAGGTCCCGGGTTCGATCCCCGGCCGAGTCAATGTAGAAAACTCAATTTTCTATATTGTCTTGGGTCTGGGTATTTGCGGTACCGTCGTTGTTTCCGATTTCCAACACAAGTTTTTAGTAGCAGTACTGCCACCTTATCTATTTCTGCCGCCAAGCAGTAATGTGAGCATTACTGCGTTCCAGATTTGAATAGTACGGGTGCTGGTGAAATTACAGGCACATGAGACTTTTCTCAGGGTGACTTTTGAGCGGCACTTCAACTGTTATGGACAGGAGTAATCTAACTGTTTTGTTTTAATTTTATTGCCTTTATTTTAATCTTGCTAGGATTTTATACGGTGATATTATTCTATGTGTGTCGTTTGAAACATATAATCTGCCTAATTCGACCTTTACAAACGCCACATTAAATTTTAACACTTTTTCTGCAACTCGCTGTTGGTTTAGACAAGACAATTTTATGTTCTAAATTAGTATCTTTTTATTACACTCATAAAGGGGACGATCTCATTTATGACGAACGGATATAGCTTAAAATTATTTACAGAAAAAATTTATTTACAATTCTATGTTCAATGTTGTCATGTACCATTTCGCTGCTTTTTAGTCGGCTTTAAAAAAGAACGGGTTCTCAATTCACACAATTTCTTTACAACCTCAGAGCGATTCCATTCAAATTTGAAGAATTTTTTCCACCTCTAAGGATGGCAAATTAGGGGATGAATCTGATTTAGGTACTGAATTTCACCCACTTTCTGTTAACAGATTTCAATAAAACTTGCCATATAGAGCTAATTCCAATGAAAATAAAACGTAACCTAAACTGATAAGCGAACTAAATTATTATTTTATTTTCATAATATCAGGTAAGGTACAATAAAAGCTTAAATAATCATTATTAAGCAAGGTTAATAATTTATGAATTAAAATAATTCATTTTTGATGTACTACCTACAGACCTGCATTTAGAATGTGCTAAATTTTATTATGAAATAGATACCGTTTCAATTGGTTAAAATAATTTTAGTATACAATTCGATGGTTTTCTAGAATAGTGGCCTATCTTAAAAGCATCTAATTTATCGGGGAGATGGGTTAAAAAGCTGAGATGCATCTGCCGCACAAAGTTGACGAATCGTAGACCATTTCAGTGTTAATTATTAATACAAAGATCGAACACTCAGAAAAAAATCATTCGATCCGGCCGGATTCGAACCGACGTCTTCTAGCATACCGTGCCAGACCAGACGCTATACCAACTAAGCCACGGAACGAACCAGCGGATCTCACGAATTTTTCTACGTGCTTCTTGTCGTGTCTTTGTATTTGGTTTTTCAACGACTTTTTAGTCGTAACGCCATCTATGAGAAATCTATGAAAGTTTTATCACCCAGTTAGATACTTTTACATTTACCGGCCCTGGCGAGAGATGTCGCTATTCACTGTATTTTAATTTTTTATTGAATTGATATTCAATTATTTTTATGTGAAATTACTCCACTTGTTTGTTAAAATTTTTAATACAAAGATCGAACACTCAGAAAAAATTATTTCGATCCGTTCATTTCAGTGTTTTCATGTGATTCTTCTAACCAATGAAAAACTTGCTGTTCCAATCACAATAAAAATTAGCATTTTCTCAGTAAATCTCAGTGTTATAGTAAAAAAAGGGTCATTTCTGCATTGAGTCATTCTTTTTGAAAAGCAACGAATTCAATCGCCGGCCAGCTACGTCTTTGTTAATTTTTCACAATTTTCCTGAAGAATTTGGTGTTTATGAGATAGGTCTCTGTTATAGAAAATCATCGATTTGTTTACGTGTAACTAGTAATGTAATAATCGTATTACATATATCGGACTTCATCAGTGAACGGAATGGAGGGAATTAATTTATTCATAAAGTTTGAACGTTGTCTTAGTAGTGTAATGGATATACGCATTTCATCGTCAATGTGCATTAAACTTCTTTTTTACTGTTTATTTAATAATAATAATAATAACGCACACACTCAACATAGCCCCGCACTAGGAAACCCTGTGTCGCGGGTGCCATGGACACACATATATGTAACAACCACAAATTACACCCAAACTCACGAGAGAAATAAATGTAGGCTATACAAATATTTCTCCCGGCCCGGGAATCGAACCTAGGAACTCTGCGTGGCTGTCCGGCATGGTAACTGTTCGGCCACAGAGGTAGTTAAATTTAAAAAAATTAAAAATTTATTAAACATTCCAAATGTAGATTGTCTTTATTTTTTAAATGGCTAAAGTATTTAAATATGTAAGTACCTTTACACTAATATTCGTTTTCTGAGACAATAATTTGTAGCAAACACTTAATAGGAAATAACAATTTGTCGCCAATGCACTCAAATTTAAATAAATTATATTAGGCGCATTGTTAATCATTTACTGTGTTTCAATACAATATTTCCGTATAATTGAAATGAATTGTGTTCCTTTCAACTTACATCCCAAAGATTTAAATAAAAGCTTTAATTTTTATGGTTGAAAATGAATACAAAGATATTAAAACAATTGTTTATTGTTTTTAACGCCTGAATAATATATGCCGCGCCGTTAAAAAACTATCAGACACTGTCGCCGATGATTTAACGATCTGCGCACATATCTAGTCCATCACTGTTATTATCCCGGACGATAAGTGAAAAAGATTTTGTACACTGTTAAAAACAAAAGAGAACAGAAAAAGAATTAAAAACTGCAGTCTTTTGTTTTTCGCAATCAAATTGCATTAACACAAAGCAATGTTGGAGCGCTGCCATTGAAACAATGCAATTTAGAAAACTCGCAGTTTCAGGGCGAGGTCGCCGCAGATCCGCGCCCTTCGTGGTAAGCCCTACTCGACTCAATGAAAGTCATCTCAGTAAATATACAGATAGCTATCCACAAATACATCACTATGTATGTTAGGACGGCAGTGAATTAGTCGAGTCTTTTGTTTTCATTAGCGAATTCGCAACGCGTACTCGTGGTATAGATTTAAAATTGCATATATAGCGTCAAATTTTTAGACTCTCCATCACACCCTACTCGGAAAGATTTTGTAGCAGTATAGCTCTTTGTGAAAGAGTATAATTGGGGAAAAATTTAATTCGAGCTTAGGTAGTATCGAGTCATAAGAAGAAAGTTTTATGATTGTAATTAAATCATAACTAGCAGTGTTTGTATGGCCACAACTTTGACAGATTTCTTACAGGCGTTACGGCAAAAAAGCGGTTTTTTTATACGGGACGAACAATACGTACGCCTGATGGTAAGCTACAAGCCTGGTCATAGTAGTTGCAATGCCACTCAGAGCTTAAAATCGCAAAGATCTGAGGGGTACTGCCATTGCGCCCGTCACCCTGAGACATAACCATAAATATGTTAAAAGGACATAACATTGATACGAGGATATAAAAATAAACTAGTTTCTCTTGATAGTCGTCTTCACAAAGTCAAAAAATTCTTTAAGGGGCAAAGTATACGCTTCTATAACAAGATTCCGGTTGATATACAAAATTTGCCTTTCACGAGGCTGAAACAAAAACTTTATGCTAAAGGTTCTGCGTACTTGGATGACAAAAATCCGTGGTAGTAACCCGTTTAGCTCATGGAGGTAGTCTCGATCTCTGATGTTTCAAATAAAAAAATTAAATATTGTAAATGTTGAATGTGTACAAATGTTATTTACAAAGAGCAACCCCTAGAGTTTCTTGCTCATTCTTCTCTGGGGAATCTGCCTTACGAATGAGCGGTAGAGTTTAACCCATAGATATAGGTTTAACTATTGTGACGCTATCAAGTGTAATAATGCCTACTTATGAAATAATTTGAATTTTAACTTGAAAAGTTCCATGTGCCTGTAATTTCACCAGCACCCTTACCCTTCAAAACCCGGAACAGAGTAATGCTGATATTACTGCTTGACGGCATAAATAGGTAAGGTGGCAGTACTTCCCTGGACGAACTCTTTCACAAGGAGCTCTTACCTATTTCTGCAGCCAAGCACTAATGTGAGCATTATTGCGTTCCGGTTTGGAAGGGTAAGAGTGCTGGTGAAATTACGACCAGTTATTTTTTTACAGCACTGCAACCGTTATGTATAGGCGTGTCGCTTACTACCAAGCGCGTGACTTGTTCGTCCCGTCACTTGGTATAATAAAAAAAAAATGTGGATTGGCATTTGGTTAGAATACGCTTAATATCAGCGCCGGCACTAACCTATGTAGCTCGGGTGCAATCTATACCCTGGCGTCCTCTAAAAGGCCTGCGATCAAAATGGAATAGGTATATTTTTCCCAGTGATCGGAAATTCGGGTGCAAATGGTGCAATTATAAATGCCGTTGGGAAGCAAATGGTTTTAGCTCGCGGAGCGAACGCTCGTAATTTTTTTAATATTGCATCTTTTTGTGACTTTCAACCGTCATTTCAATCTGGCCACTGGCTTACACGCTTTCCCCTCTGCTAGTACGGGTACCTTCCTGAGCGCCGAGACCATTCGCATAGGTGCAGGCTTCCGCCTTGGTGTCCCAGTTTGCTCCCCTCATCGGTGTCCTTGCGGCAAAGACGTAAGTGCTCTGGGTCACCACGGTCTTTCCTGCCAGCTGAGCGCCGGCCGTATCTTCCGGCATGTAGCCCTCAACGACATCATCCGCCGGGCCTTGGCCACTATTAACGTGCCCGCTATTCTCGAGCCAAGCGGCACGTCGCGAACAGATGGCAAACGTGCGGACGGAATGACTCTCATCCTTTGAGGTATGGGCCGGGCAATATATGTGCCGACACACTTGCCCCATCCCATCTCCAGCACACCAGCAAGAGGGCTGGCACCGCAGCTGAGCTGGCGGAAAGAATAAAAAGTAATAAGTACCAGGATCTGGGCTTCGACTACCTATTTACCTATTTATGGAGTCGAAACCCTTGGCCCGCGGGGTCCCAGTGCCCTTTACAAAATTTTGTCGAAAAAATTAATTCTCTGTCTGGGAAACCCAAGGGCAGCTTCCTTGCCCAACGCATTAGCATAGCAATACAAAGGGGGAACGCTGCCAGCATCTTGGGCACCTTGCCGCGGGGAACCAATTTTATTCATATAATTTAAAAATCCTAGTTTTACTTTCTTAAGTTAAGCTTTTATTGTATTTTTACCTTACCGTCATTATTAAACTATGTTCCTTTGTACGGAGTTCTATTATTGAAGCGGAATCCCAGAAACCTACAGGTTTACCTGGAATTCCCGGTCTCGAAAGTACCGGGCATTCCGTTTTTTTATTGTAATGAGAGTAAAGGGAATTCAAAATTGTTTCCCGGTTATTTTGGTACTTTTTGGGAATTAGCGTTGTAACAGAACACACCTTCCACAAAATATTTAAAAAAAAATGAATTAGCGGAAACTCGATGTATAAAAATATAACAGTA
>NW_020654466.1:4783844-4831403 GCF_003589595.1 Hyposmocoma kahamanoa
GTATAAAAATATAACAGTAATGAATTATTAGTGAAGAAGTAGGTAATTTCTTAAATAACATCTAAATGTAAATAATCACATTTCGAAGAATTTCAATAGCAAATGACTTCGTTGAATTCATCTCAGTTCACACTTTTGAGCTGCAGGAAACACTTAACAATTAACGTATGAATTATCGGTTTTGCTGAGTGTATTTTTGTTAGGGTTGCTAAACTTTGGTAACTAATGAAATTAAATTAATTAATAAAATATATAATAATACTAATAAATTAAATGCATACTATCGTTATTTATGCGAGAGTGTGTTTATGTATATATTACAGATAAACAATACGATAAAGTGAAATTAGCTTTACTCAAAGCTGTGTAATTTAGATTAGCAAAGCATAAAAAAAAAAAAAATTCTGTTTAGTTTTTATGCAATGCCTTTTATTATTTATTAATATTTAGTAAAAGAACAACACATGCGAAAGATTCTGCTTGTTTCTGATGAAGATTTATTCCACCAGAGCAAATACTACCTATTTTATTATGTCTCTTTTTATTAATAATGATCGATTTAGATATTTTATATATACGTATTGGGTTAATTGTCTATATTAATTATTATTATATGAAAGCGGGTGTTTTCAAGGGTTTTTGGAACATTCTAGAACATTCGGTGAGGAGACGAAGCGGGGAAGGAAGGTGTGATGCTAAGGGTACTGAAATCATGAGTTAGTGGGGCCCAAGATGTGATCGACAGCACCTGAAAAATTGGAAGGCTGGGTCTCAAATCGCGGTTGATATTTCATTTAATTTTAGTAACAAAGAGAAGCTTGTGTGAAAATCTAAGTTTTAGTGTCGTTCGCGCTAATAGATAAAATCTAGTATAATAATTGTAGTTTAATTTAGGGTTTAAGTCGTTAGACCATTTAGGAGACGTCGCGTGTGAAATTTAAGGAATTGTTATTTTCGGGTGATTTAGCGAGAGATCGGGAGTGCGTGTCTAATACTTTGTTAGGGCATTCGTACTGAATTTGTTTATAAATAATCTAGTATTTAGGAAACGCCGCGAGTTAGTCTATATAGTGCTTACATTTGTAACAATAGGTAGACCATTGCTTTAGTGTGCGGGTTATATAGTGTTAAGACTCTAATTCGAATCTAGAAGTGATTTAGGTCTTCAGCCGTATGTAAAATACTTTGTTAGGACATTAGTGTTCGTAAAGCGCGTGCGATAGGGTTAAGACTGTAATCGAAATCTAGAATAGATTTAGGCCTTCAGCTGTGTATATAATATTTTGTTAGGACATTAATAATATAGTTGTGCAATAATATAGTACTCAGGAAGCGTCGTGTGTTAATTTATATAATATTTATGTTTGATAGTTAGAGTCAGTGTCCGCGAGCGCGTGTGTGAGACAGTGTTAATAAGACTTTAATTCGAATCTGGAGCTGATATGGCCTTCAGTTCCTGGTCTAGGTTCCTGGCAGATTTCCTTGTAGGTGCAGCCTTCTAGATGTCTTGTAATAGGTGAGAGGTCACCTCTCAGGTATGTGGTTTGCGTTTACTATGATAGGATACCTACTTATTTTGGGTATCTATCGTTGAGATTTGTTTACGTTATTTTTAACAGTTTTACGTGGGTTGTGTATTCTTTTTGATACATTCTAATTATAATATTGCGAAACCTTATTCGACTGATATTCTTTTATTAGTTGAATGAACAGTTACCGAAAAATAACTTAAATTATCTAGCAAACACTAAACTTTGATTTTGTTTAACAATGAGATTAAATTGTATCTTATAACATTTTTATAGATTGTTTTGAAATTATCAAATTATTTCATATATCTAACTTTGACCTTTTTTGTCACATTTTAATTATAATAATGGCAATTTGCTACGTTGAATTTATTATTTATTAGTTCAGCTAAACTATAAAATATAGATTTCATTTAATTTAGTTTTATTCAATCAATTAATCTTAATGTAGAATTCATAGTAGTTAGGACACCTGGAGTAATTGCAATTTTATTGATTACACGCACATTCTGAAGGTGTCCATACATTAAGCAATGTTGTTTTACTTAATTATAAGGTAAGGTAAACTGTGACAACTTGGTACAATATAGTTGACCAATGTTATTGTACGAAGGATAACAGTAGCGGTTTATTATATCCTTCTTCTTTGGGTATTATCGGTATTGGTTTAAGGTATCTAAGGTGAGGTAAAATTATTTATTAAAGATATATTAATACATAATATTGTGTATTTAATTTCGTGTCCTTTCTGCTAAATTAGTGGACATCTGCAGAATGGAATTAGAAAACCAATGAAGTTTAATTGATTTATTATCTTAGGCTGATATTTGGCATATTTATTACAAATTATAAAATCTTGTCTTGTCAAATTAAAAGCCTTTGTGGAAGATGATACTAAGTTATTTGCGATGATGTTGGATTACCTGTGTTCCTTCCATCGCCCTGTCAGATTTATGCCTTGATATCTATGTATATCTCGTTTATGTCTGATTAGCGTATTCCTAGAGCTAGCCGATAATTATTAGAAGTACCTACTACAATACACAGTGACAGTGTTCATGATCTTATATGGAAGGTCTTTCCATTTCCATAAAGATTTAGGACTTCGAGTGTATAAGTTGCTACTGAGTTAATTAGCCGCGTGGTCGGAATGGTTGGTATTTAACTTAGGCTTCTGTAAGTTAATACTAGATTAACTTTCAGTGCTTGGTGAACACTAACCCAACTTAGATAAGTCTACTACCAAGGCTTATCGGATAGCGAAATTATATTTCAAATGCTGAATTATCACCTATGTGATTATGATATATATATATAATTAATTGATAATTATAATTAATTGATTTCTTCTCTACTTGCTGTACTCAAGGTGTGTAATAGGGATTCTTATTAGTAAAGACTAGGCAGGGTTATGAGGTGGGCCTATTCTTCTTCCTTTACCTTTATCCTCTGTCTTCTTGTTTCTTTACTTATATAAACCATATGTAAAACTAGTTTACATTAATGGATATTATTTCTCATCTTGCATCAATTAGTTACTCCCAATTCTGTCCCCGGATATCTCCGGATTTCTGTGTATTTATACTTGAGTTTAAATGACATCGCAGTGTTTTGTGAGCGGAGCTATGACACTATTAACAGTTTCATATCTACTAATTACAATAAGGTATAACAAATACTTTTATTATTCTACAACGTTCCTGATTGATTGTTCCTGTTAAGATACCCATTCTCGTGAAATACCGAGATGTGGTACACTAAATAATGCTTCTGATTGCCGCTGCATCGTCAATGTACTGGTTTGCATAGACTTACTAGTATTGCAGACTATATTGTGCTCGCCTGCGTTGACACAATATGAGTAGCAACATGCTCTCCCAGTCTGCTGAACCTTGTGGGCTATATTGTATTCGTTGAGACGATACATACAATGTAACAGTCTACAGTTCCAGAGCCGGCTCCAAGCCATGGCTACATCGTCGTGCTGGTCTGTTCTGTGTGAACCAGTGACTGGTTTATGTATTCATCAATTGAAGACGTCGAGTTGTATCATTTCATATACATTGAAATGCTATTAGCACTACATTTTATGCAGAACATACTGTTGATGGTCTTTATGCTACGTCACAGACATGGCAGGACATTTATACTTAAGGTATTCCGTATAACGAATATCTATTGTTTAAACAATCATCATTTAATAGCGTAGGTGTATATATTTCTATACTTTCTACGCCACGGAGTACGTAACCGGCGCGTCATACACGATACGTGAGCGGAGGTGGTCTGTAGTGAAATAACATCTACACAAGCAGACTGTTGTGGGGGCCTCGTATACCTCAAAATATAATTTTTTACATGAGGTGGGCATCCTTTCCTTATTCCTTAATCCTCTTCCAATATATTTACATGTTTTTTTGAAAAAATCTATGCAGCATATCACTATTTTTATATAATTATCTCACGTACCTCTTAAAGAATCGCGGGTTACCTACTTACTTATTTACTTAAAACACAACGTAATATTAATAATAAGGTCCTAATCAAACTAGACGATCATATAATTAAAATTTAATATGGCCATTTAATAGATCCATAGTATCTTGTATACTTTGATGCTTGGGTTTATATATTTTAGATTATTATATGTATATTACTTATATACATATATACACATATAAGTTTTATATATGTGCTACTGTTATGGTAAAGTCCTGGTCATGGTATTGGTCTTCGTACGTTCGAGTGTTGTCGGCGTGGATTATGATGATGTTTGTCGACGATGGCGGCGATACGATATTGATATGTGTAAATTAATGGGGGAGGGGGGGTGACCGTTACAGCGTCAATTGTAATTTCGGTTTTAATTACGAGTCAAAGGCACGGTTGTTTTGAATTTGATGTTGTCTTAAAAACTAGAAGAGGTTAAAGTATAATGGAGATCCCGAGCTTTATGCCGCTCTCGCGCCAGTCGCGTCCTGTTGTGTTAGCCCTACTGTGCAGTTAATGTAAGTAACTTAGTCATAAAATTAACATTTATTGTACTTCCACTCATTCGACTGACTTAAAATTTGTCATACTATGGAAATCCGATGGAAATACAATCTCCATGCGCGAATAGCTGTATCTCGCGTTATGTCGTTTTCGCGGAAGACGCGTCCTGTTGTGCTAGCTCTACTGCCGCGGCTATGAACTTGGTGGTTTGTACAACTTTTTGTTATTATAAATTGTGTTGTACTTTCAGAATTTTTATTCCGTGTTATATTTACTTTAAAAAAAATATTTTATATATCACTGTAAGAGGAGTTGCAACAGTCATGCAAATCTATTACACATGGTTATTTTTAGCAGCGATGCAAACGCGCGTTCTTGAAACGAGCTGTTACATCGCTACACTTGCGGTTTATAGGCGATTGCATCGATGCGAACACTGCATTGATACTAACGCGCGATTGTTTCGATGCAATCGCCTTTAAATCCCAAGCGTAGCGATGCAATCGCGCGGTTGTATCGACTTAGTCGCGCGCTTGCATCGCGTTTACATCGCTACTTAAAATCGCGCGTGTGTGTAAAGGTAGACTATTAGCGACCGCATCGCTAAGTAACTATGTTAATGCTTTTGTAACTATTAAAAAATACTAGAAAAAGAGCTGATGATCATTAAACATTTGAACAGAGGTTTGTCAAACAGCTACCACCACAGAGCCATCCAGATTAAATTAGCCCTCAAGTAAATAAAAAACCTCGCTTTGATCAGTACATTCGTTGGAGCTATAACGTTTGATACACAGGCAACGGGGTCAAACTTATAACTCCCCTTTTTTACGGCGGGGGTTAAAAAGAGTGTTACCGTATTTCAACAAAAAATTGAAATCAGTGGAGCTCCACACGAACCACACAAGATTTCCCTGTTCACTTATTTTCGCAGTTCAATCAACAGTGAATAACCGCCGCCGCGGCGTTATATTTATGATTTATTTTTAAACAAGAACCGATTATATTTGCTTGAAATTGTAAACAGTCGTTTAGGTAGGGTAAAAAAAAAGGGTAAGTGGTTTGCGGTTGTACCTACTTAATTTATGGAGCCGTAAGAATGCCTACAATAAAACGTGAAAATTCTTGAACATCTTATATCTGCAATGATATAATAATAAGGCCTCATTTATTCCCATTTAACACATAGATTCATGTTATACATACATTAGTTAATTTAAATAATACAACATAAAATAATAATAATAACAATAATGACGTAAAATGAATTAAATTTTACGATTAATAATAATTTTAACACATTGTTAGGGACCTCTCTTCGAATAAAGGCCTCCTCAGTTTTCTGTATTTCGCATTGCTCATCCAGTCTTTGCCAGCTGCTTTGTTTATTATATATCTGCAATGATATGCATCAATATTTAACCCCCCGACAAAGATGAGCGTTATAAGTTTGTTTTATAACACCAAGTGACGGGAAGGTGTGCGCCTAATGGTGAGTGACACGCCTACGCCTATGCGTAGAAATTGCAGTGGCGCTTAGAGCTTTGAATCGCAAAGATCTGACCGGCACTTCCACTGTTACTGTCACCTTGATACACAAGGTGACAAGTTCCAATTTCACCAGCACCCTTATACGCAAGCCACACCGCGAACGAAGGTAAGCTAACTTAGGGTCGTATTCCAGAACTCTACTCAATGCTCAAGTCAGGACTTGAGTATGATTTCAAGCACTGGAAATATGACCCTTATGGCAAGGACTTGAGTATGATTTCTAGTACTTTAAATCATACTCAAGTCCTGACACATTGAGTAGAGTTCTGGAATACGGCCCTTAGTTTAGCGGTTCACATCGCGAACTAAGCTGACCGAGCTAGCGATGGGAAGAGTTGTATTTTTTCAACTCGAGTTGACGTGATTACTGACTCGAGTTGACTCGACTCGGCGTCTCACAGCAACGGCGCGGCGAGTCGCGAGTAGAACTCGAACCGACCATTCATCAACTTGGGCACGATGGGCCGGCCGACCGCGACTCGAGCGTTCTCGAAGGTCGCCGAACCGACCGAGCGAGGGAACGCGCTCTATGAATGCAGTAAAGCGCGGGACAGGTACCGAACCGAGTCAGCTCGAGTTCATAAAAAAGTGGCTCGAGTTGACTCGTTGCGGGAGTAACTCGAGTTAATCGAGTGAAATAATTCGACTCGCTCATCGCTAGACCGAGCTAACTAAATTAACCCAACGATCACGCTAGCTATGTAAAATATGTCGCCCTTCTGCCGCTTCGTTCGCGGTGTGTCCTGCGCTTAACCCTTCAACACCCGAACGCAGTAATGCTCACATTACTTTACTTATTGATAGGTAAAGTGGCAGTACCTTCCTCGACGAATTATTTCACAAGGACGTCTACTGTGTGTCTGTTTGTGGCTTCGTAGCTTCTAAACAGAATAGATTAAAATTAAAAATACAAATCGCACTGCTATTACAATAGTGGTGTAACTCAAAGTATGTGAAAATCAAGATTATTCTATTGCTGGCCGTAAAATTTGTTTCTCTACGCGTCAATAAAACTGTCGTTAGAATATTGTAAGAAACAATTTAAATACTTAACTCAAAATGAGGCAAACATTTTGTTACTTAGTTCTGGACAAAACAGTCTTTACTCAAAAATGTGAAATTATTTTTTCCTTTTTATTTTGAAATATATTTGATAAGTAGGAAATTGTTCAGATGTCTGTTAATAAGTTTAATCTATACATACATTAAAAAAAATTCACGCCAAATAAGCAAGTCGTTTTTTAACGAGTCTGAAAAAATACACTTTTGGAGTTAATGCACTATTGTATTAACAGTGCGAAATGATACAATTCGACCATACAGTTGACCAACAGGGCGCAGGTGTAAAAAGTTTGACAATAAGGTCTAAACAAGGTCGTTTTAACAGTGCTGTTTGTTTGTTGTGCCGAGTGTATAATTCCCGCGGTGGAGAAGGAAAAAAGCAATTACGTCATCCTTTGGCTATATTACAATTTTTAGTTGTTATAAATATAAGCTTAGCACATTTTAGGAACCTACTTTTAGCAAAGTTTAGGAACCTAATTTTTGACTCACTGCCCATTTAAGCAAGATAAAAAGTTCAACGGCGGGTGGGGCCACATAAAGTTATTGTAAACACGTATTTTGTATATTAACTTAACACTAAAAAATCTCAAGGACAATAGTAGTGAAATTTGTATTGGATAGCATGAACGCCCCCAATTGCTTCTGAGGCCCCTACCGCCCTAGGACTTTTTAGCGCACACTCTGGGCACTTTGGGAAACTATGGTCTAACACTTGATACGACCGTTATTATTTCAATTTGATTTCATTAATTTGCTTGTGATCTCACTAATTCTGAGCCTTGATACTAGATTTGCCAAAAAAAATTGTTTTTGAAGATAGTTCAAATCGATCGTGATCTCGATCCTTTCATTTGGTCGTCTGGCAATAACAATTACTTAAAATTTAACAAAGTGTGCAAGAGTTGATAGTGAATAATTGTTCTCTGAAGCTGATCTGGATTATCAAAATAAATAAAACCAACTTTTACCACATAATGCAGAAAAACTGGTCTTCATCCACCACAATTCGCATTTATTGAAATTTGACTACTAAATTTACAGATAACGTTATTGATGAAACAGTTCTTTCTCTTACAAGTAATGAACAGATTGACAACGATCCTGTAGTTGCTGTTTATCCTATTACTATATTTTTTTTTATCAATAATTTAATTTATTTGGCGTACTGGTTATGAATTTTTCTCAGTTTTAAATATCCGGTATCCGGCTGGATATTGTTCTACTAACCGGTAGCCGACCGGATAGTAAAAATAGGCCGGGTAGGCCGGATACCGGATAGTTACCGGAAATCCGTTTCATCTCTACTTTATACTAACGATTATTATACAGGTTCTGCGTACTTGGATGATAAAAACCAAAAGAAATCCTTAGTAGTGTCCTAGTTGGCTCTTACTTACACGTTGTCACGATGCAGATAGGTATTTCTAATAAATATTGTAAATGATAAAAGAATGAAAAAGGGCAACTAACATTTTAATCAAAATTGAGTTACATACGTATTCGGAATCAGGAAAAAAGACCAATCTACCTATTTTATTACAGAAATATATCTTGTTGAAAAGCAAGACTGCGTTTTTTTTTGCCATTACGTCATTTGTGACAAATATAGATCTGTATATATAAATAGTTAATATGTAGAATATAACATGTAGATTTCTCATAGATGGCGCTACGCCAAAAAGTCATCAAAAATAAAAAATCTAAGATCTGCAACAAGCACATAGAAACATTCGCAAGGTCCGTTGGTTCGTTCCGTGGCTTAACTGGCATAGCGTCTGACACGGTTTGCTAGAAAACGCTGGTTCGAATCCATCTGGACGAAAGGCAGTGTTCGATCTTTGTATTAATAATTATAAGAAGGGTTTTGTTTAACAAAAGTACATACATTCAAAATATATAAACTAGGGACTTTCAGTAAGTTAAATTTTTTAAAGATATCCTTTATTTAGGAATGAAACTATTTTTCCGGATTTAAATCGCGTATATTTGTTTTTTCAAACAAACCGACGTTTCGGGCCCTTTACAGGTCCCATGGTCACGGTTGACTGCGATTTAAATCCGGAAAAATAGTTTCATTCCTATGTGTAACAATCGCGAAAACCTAAGAACTCGATATATCCTTTATTTACTTACCTATAGTGTTAGTTTGAAAAAAAAAAAATACACTTTATTACTTTTTCGTCTTTCTATTATTTTGTCAATGTTTCGGTAATATTCAAGTTACCACTCCGTTAGGCAAGCAGACGCGCGTGTCAAGGAAATGCGAGTAAAAGGTTCCAGTTCCTTGGGCAGTGATGGGAAATGGAGAATCGCGCTACGGGATGTTTCCATTACTTTCGTTGATGAATAAATGTATAAAGGACTATCCACACACATCAGGGCCGTGCCAGAGACGTGGAAGGGCCGTGTATACACTGACGTGATAAGTACTTATCTGACAATTGCAGCATGCAGCATGATCGTAGTTTTGAGGAAATGGCGCCTAAAGAATTTCTTGGTTTGTTTAATGGATTTATCTCCACTATTTTTATATATTCTTTAATATTTGGAGGTTTTAAATCGGTTAGTTTATGTCTGTAAAATGTAGACGAGACGACAAGCTGCAATAATTTACTAACTTATTAACTCAAGTTCTAAGGTTTTCACGATTGTTACACATAGGAAATTAAACTATTTTTGATTTAGATATGATGGATGGATGATGGATGGATTTAAATCGCGTATATTTATTTTTTCAAACAAACCAACGTTTCGGGCCCAATCACTATTGACCAATCAACCGTGACCATGGGACCTGTAAAAATAGTTTGACTTCCTATTAACTTCTCAATTCTCGAGATTTTATTGGTTAACACGTTATTGCTTGTCAGCACCTAGTTTCAATTTCAACTTTGTATTATATTTGTAGTACCGCAGGTTACGCTTAATTTGAAGCTTTTAACCTTTTAAATAAAATTTGGAGCTACGGACATAAAGTTTGACTAGAACTGGTGACGTCATTCAGATATTTAAAAATCCTACACTTATAATTATACATATAATCATGACATGCACGATGTACGAGTTCTATTTCTGCCGCCAAGCAGTAATGTCAGCATTACTGTTTCAGTTTGGAAGGGTAAGGGTGCTGGTGAAATTACAGTCACATGATGGGACTTGTAAACTTATGTCTTAGGACGACGGGCCTAGTGGCAGTGCCCTTAAAATCTTTGAGATTTAAAGCTCTGAGTGGCACGACACGACAGCTATTATGGATAGGCCAGGCGCACAACTGGTTCGCCCCATCACTTGGTGTTATAAAAAAGACCACATAATTAAATTTTATATAAGTAAATACAGAGTGTCAATATAACAAATGAAATTGAATTTAGTTTTTGTGAATTATTATTTTCATATCATATACCGGCTTTGGCGAAAAAGTGTACCAAATTATTATTTTGCTAAAGTTTGTTATCATGAGTCCGGTTACCAGCTGAATTATTGTCTGACCTTTTTGTGACAAGGTCATAAATATGGTAGATAAAAAACAATATTAAAGAAAGGGAATAAAACATATAATCAGTTACAGTTAGAACAATCTAAGGACTTGAGTATTGCAGTGAGCACTGAAAATCATACTCAAGTCCTTGCCATTAGTGTCGTATAAAATCATACTCAAGTTTGCTCAAATCATGTCTTGAGCATTGAGTAGAGTTCTAGAATACGACCCTAAATGTTATTAAGAATTAAATGTAATTAATTAACTTAATTAAGAATTTATTGTTTGTAACAATACATATTGCACCTTTGGTGTAATAATGACACATCTGCAAAATGACAAGTTTCAGGAGAGAGTTTTAAAGATTCTATGAACTAAATTAGTATATAACTTTTTCTGTTTAAGTGGGACAGTTATACAAATCCACATATTGTATATAATTTGTTAGATAAAGACTATAAGATATGTCTTATATACAGGGTGGAAAAATCAATGGGGCATGAAGGGGAAGTACCTTATAAGATAGCTGACTTCACTGATTTCCTTCACTGAGTTCCTTGTGAAAGAGTTCGTCCAGGGAAGTACTGCCACTTTACCTATTTCTGCCGCCAAGCAGTAATGTGAGCATTACTGCTTTACTGCGTTCCAGTTTTGAAAGTTAAGGGTGCTGGTGAAATTACAGGCACATGAGACTTGTCAACGTATGCTCACAAGCTACATTATACACGCAAGGCGCCGCAGCGGCAGCGGCGGTACATGCGATTGCGATTTAAAGCTCTGAGTGGCACTGCAATAAATGTTTATTCTATTGATAAAAGCACTTTTGACATGTGACTTTATTATTCAAGGGTATGTGATATTATGGATTAAATAAGAACGAAAATAATTAAGTTCCTACGGATTCACACTTTATGTATCGCTTAACTTTTCCACATGGTTTAAAGCTAGTTCGAAAACTCCGCCATGGACAGGAAAAGCTCCATCAAATATATTCGGTTCAAGAAATTTTCGTATGAATGAAATGCGTAACGAATTCTAGTTAAAGCGAATCAAAATGCTTGCCAAATATTGTGTTTCACCTTGAGAAAAATTGAGTTCGTGATTTTTTAGTTTGTTCTATTCGTGAGCTTTGCTTTGTTTAGAAGATAGATATAAGCTAGTCAATCGTAGAATGTTCCAGAAGATTGGGACATGCAATATAACTATTTTCTTTTTTTTTTAAATAAATCTACAATTCGTGTTCCGTTTGCAAATTTTTTTTAATATATTATGTGGGCAGCAAACAAGCACGCGGCCCGCCTGATGGAACCGCCTGGTGTTGAACGCCTGCAACACCAGGGGCGTCCCGAGCGCGTTACCAACCCTTTACGACCCTCTTCAAACCAATTTTGAAGGACTTTATGATGTATTCCTGTGGGAAAACCCCGACAGGGAGTTCATTCCACAACTTAATTGTACGTGGGAGGAAGCTCTTCTGAAACCGTACAGTATGAGATCGCCTCGGTTCCAGATTGTGAGGATGGACTCCCTGCCCGTGGCGAGCGGTGCGATAGTTAAATGTTACTGTTGGCATCATGTCAAACTGTTCTTCAGAACATTGACCATTGTACAGACGATAGAACAGACATAGGGATGTAAAGTCTCTCTTCGAAGACAGTGGTTCAATATCGTGAATCACGGTCTTCGATTCTTAATTGCTTGTAAGTACGTACTGATTTAGTCTTCTCACAAGCCTGTTATCTCTTCTTTTCCTTTTATTTTTTGTCGCGACTGGGCGGTCGCCCAGTTATCACGGCGATTCTGAATTCTGTTTACTAGGCAACAACCTTTAAATTCCTCTGAATAATACAACAGCGCGGTCGCCGCGCGGACCGCCCGCCGCGTAGACCAAATTCAAACCCGCCAGCAATTCTAGCCCGCGTGTCTGGGACGGTCTTTTAAGTTAAAACGTAAAATCTAAACAAATAGAGCGTGTTTTGTCATGACAGTTAGGCGCACGCGGTCGCTGCGCGGCGGAAACGCGGACTCGGCTCTTCGACCGGGGTGAGCGCAATGAAATTCGTGTCGTATAAATGCGCCCTAACGCTTCTGCAAAGCACGGACGGCGGTATCCACGAACATCAAAGGTGCACAGATTACTATACATAATATATTATAAAACTGTGGTTAATAGTTGACGTTTATTACAAATTGTTTAATGATAATTTCACCAAAAATAAGGCCAGGTATTCTTATGATTGAATCTATAAATAAATTATAACTTAAGACGAGGTATTTGAACGCGAACCTAGATGTTAGGAGGTGAGGTGGGGCTGGGCCGCCTCTCGCGTCCCGCAATCTGTGCTCTTAAAATGAATATGAATAAAATAAAAACAGGTGGACAAAATTTGACACAGATTCAACATGACAGTCGGCGCGGCGACTCTAGCCCAGCGGCGGAATTTTCGAGTTTTGGGATTAACTATAGCGCTGCAGTTAAAAATCAAAATTTAGCAGGTTCTCTGTAGTATTTATAGTGAAATATCTCCATATAAAAATTTTATGCAAAGTAAGATATTTTATTCTTAAATAATTTGTTTTAGGCTTTTATGTAGCCTGTTTTTGGGATTTTATATGATTGAGTAAAATATATCCCATCGTATAACGGATTAGCACATTCTTTAGACAATATTCTTAGATACATTGTATATTTTTTGTAAAATCGTTATTTAATAGTAAATATCTAACCTATTTGATGCAGCATAACGTTTTTCCCGCCTTCTCGTCTAGTGACTCATCTTAAGACTTTGTATGTTGTTGTTGGATACATTTTTGGTTTTTGACTTTTGTTTGCCAGTGGAGTGTAGTGTGGTATATTTTTATGGTGTTCCCCATTAATAGTTAATTGTCATGCAAGGCTGCAAAGTCTGTTGTTTAACGCGAGTGCTTGTATTGAAACCTGATTGTATTGAAAAATAGATTCCTGGGCGTAGCGAGGGTTTTAAGCCACGGGACGCAAAACAACTTTGCTGCCGAGCAAAACACACAAATTTTCACCTCACTAAATCGAGGAAAATGGTAGATGAAAGAAAAACAGTTGAACATCACTTTTTTAATTAAAGGATTCAGATATCATTCTCCATCAAGTTGATAACAATTATACAAGAGTATGTCAATGCGGTAAAACATAGAATAAAAATAGAAAATACTCAATTCGTTACAATTTTAAGTCCATAAATTCATTTACAGAGTATAAAAGATTTTTCAAGAAAAGGTCTTTCAACTGGCGCCTAAGTGTTTCGTCAGACGGTTCAAGTCTGAGAGTAGCGGGTAAACGCTCACAGTAAGTAGGTCCGATGACACGCAAGAAAAAGTTTATCTTCGGATGCGTTCTTAATTTACATCTCAGAATTTTTTATTCTTGCTTGTACTTTTTATTTTGTGTGATTAAGTGATTATTGAAATTATTTTAGTTCTTCGACGAATTAAAACAATTTAATAAACACAATTAGTTGTCATTGTTAATTTAATGTCAACAGTAATAAGAATAAAATATACCAACGGATTTATAATACTTATATAGGTAATATACGACAAATCGCGTAGTTGCATGTGTCATTATCTTTTTTTTTCATCGAAAGAAAATCTTTCGTGTGAAGTTGACGATGGTTTATGATCAAACAATCGTCAAGTTCGCACGCAGATTTGCAGTGCTTTTGCACGCAGATTTCTAATGAGAAAGAAAGCCTTTCCGAGCTAGTAAGGTGAAAAAGTATTTGTGCTCATTTCTGTCTTTTTCCATACAGTCCATATCGTCCACTTTATGGAGGTTTCGTGATGATGTTTTTCTTCAACATACAACTGCTCTTAAATACTCACAAAGTACACAAACTTAGAAATTAAAGTCAAAGATATATTGCTGATACGGGAATTCGAACCGTCGACTTCTCGATTGAGGGCAACCGTTCTTCTATCAGGCTACTACAGCAGTCGTCAGAAATGCCAAAGCGAGTTGTTTGACATGTGGTGTAACTAATTTCAACTTTACCCGAAATAATTTTAAAGGAATTTCAGCCATAATCAATTAAACTAGAAGTAATTTGTGTGCTGGAAACTTTTCTTTATTGCCGGATTTTCATTAGACCTGTGGCCGGGGCGATTAATAACTTATTCCCGGATGCGTACCGCATGACTAGCCTTGAAACGTTAAAATTATACTAAGTAATGATTTTGTATGAACATATCAAGACTACAATAGATATACTGTACCGAAACGTTACATGTATTTACATTTTAAAAAAATATATAAACGTTAATAACCATCAAAATAAAGTATTTTCATAGTTAATACAAATTTTTAAATTTCATCTTGCTTTTGCATTCTTTACTAGCCAATGAGTTGGGCGTCTGCGGGGTAGCCGAGACGCGAGACGAGCGGGGTCGGGTGCGAGCCGTCGTCGCCACACTCTCACGCAAACGACATACGTAAGTATCTAATAGTTATTTTTTTATTTTTTCATAATATCAATAGTCTGTGCAGACTGCGCTTGCCGCATGCTTGCACATACACAACACGAGAGTTAAAATTTAAATTAACGATTTTCAAAATCGAAAATTTCTTGCAAATTAAGTTATTATATTGGTGAAAGTGAGTTCCCGCTATAGGGTAAGTTTTAAATGACACACAGAGCGCTAATATTCGCATTTCTGCTAATTTGATTGCCTCTGTGTAATTTTTAATTTGTATCTAATCATTATTCGCAGTTTTTGCACACATACGCTGTTTTATAATCTGCATTTATTGCTGTCTAAATTTAAATTATTAAAAGAAATGTCTGTTAATTTCATTGTCTCAGTTCAAATCATAACTATCTTTTTTTTTTTCAGACAAACACTAGTACGCTAGTACTGTCGTAATTTCTGCGTGTTGCCGTCAGTGCGCACTCAGAACGGAAGGAAGACGACCAAATTGTAGCTGTTGGTTTCTCGTTTCCAGGAACGACCTTCACCTTGAACAACTTTCCGGTAGAGGAAACATCCTTCTGGTTGAGGAAAATACCTTCGGGTTGAGGAAGCGATTTTCACCTAGAACCACCTTCCGGTCGAGGAAACAACCTTCACGTTGAGGACTCAACCTGGAATAACCTTCAGTTTGTGAAGGTCACCGTCAGTTTGGTGAAAGTCTCCTTGGCATTCCAACGTGCTTCGCTACGCGCGCTAGTGCCGAAGCCACCAGCTGTGCTTTCACCTGTTGCCTGCTGAGACGTTCCGTGACCGGAGACCACCCATCATCTTCGGCCGGATATGCTTCTTAGTGGAGTACGGAACTTCAGAAGTGGAAAATAATAATCTGTTCACGTGCACGCGACGTAAACAGACAACCTGACCGGACATTTGCTAAGTGATGACAATAGACTACTCAGCAGTGCAATGACCGTTCTAAACTAGGCTGCTGAGTAGAGTATTTAACTTTATTTATATATGGTTATTTTTACTTTATTTATTTATTTATGTATGGTTAGGGCTAGGCTGTTAGGTAGGCAACTAGGGTTGTTAGTGATAGTACAGCTTTCCCTGACCACTCATGTATAGCCAGCTAGCTACAGCTAGGTAGTTGACTGTACAAATCTTTAGGCCTTAAAACCAAGGCCCTGAATAAATTGATATACCACATTTTTTTTAGAGTCTCAATTATTTATTTTATTTTAAATTCATATTTATATAATATAATTATTTTAATTTTATCTCTTAGTTTTATTTACTACCCCTTAGGTAGGTAGGTTAGTGACTAGGGGACTAACGTACACGGTACAATACTATGTAGTAGATAGCAGTATATCTGCCTGTAGTTATTTATATTTTTTTCTATCTGATTGTCATTAGTTATCATACATCAGAATAGGCAGGGTGTATTTACCTACGCTTCTTGCATATTAGTGATTGTGAATGCCGATTACACAAATGACGATAATGCGAAAACGGTTGCGCGAAAGCTTTAACGTGTGACGGCTTATTTTCACTAATAGTATGTTGCGTGAAAGCTTAAAAGTGCGGTGGATCATTTGCGCTCGAAGACTTCGATTTCGATTCGAAAGCTCGAAAGCGTTAATGGTTAATCCTGCGTTGGTTCGTTAGATTCACGCAAGTTTTAGTTGCACGAAACATTTAAGTATCGAACTTTTTTCCCTTCGACATTTAAACTATTTTAATACGAAGTTTTGTATTTAATTAAAATAATTTGTATTGCCTAATAACTTCATGCATAATTCCATTTATATTTTTGCATTTTCCTGATGCGCCTAGTGTTTTTGTGATGGCCAATCAGGTCTATAAATTTGTTCTATTATTTTGCTTGTTAGTTTTATGAGGCGCGAGTTGAGACAGTCGATACAATTACGTTAAACAAGATGAGAATAAAAGGAGATATTATTTCATCCTACCCTCAGAATTCGTAATATTTTTTGACAATTGCCAGCTTCAATGGAGTTACCGCATGCATATAATAATAATGATGTCTGCCGGAAGGTTTTATCAAATAGAAAAATCACAACGCAATAAACGCGTGTTAATTCTAAATGGCTACGTTATAGTTATGATCCTAAACAAAGTGCGAGATGAAACATGATATTGGTGTTGTGTGCGTAAAAAGATCGGCAATGTTCCAATACAGTTATCAGTAATTCACATGGAGTAGGTAACCACGGCTTAAAAAAATATGACAGAGCGTTCTCATGCGCCAACGCCAGTTCTAGTTAAATATAATTATAGTAAATTGTAACAGTTGATTGAACATCAAATAAAGATTTTTTAATTGACAAAGGGATACAATTTGCGAGTAACCAAATTATATACCTACAATAAAAAATGAAATAAAAAAAAACATAGATTTGGTGTCGTTTGTTTTGATCTTGTTACAAATAACTTTCATACACACACTAACCCACTGACGAATCACAACTAGACACCATGTTCTTATGATATAATTATTTTTTACATTTTTCAGAAAAAAAAAGACGTTCTGAAGCTAAGAGCTTCTTTAAAAAGACAAGCAACAGAATCCCTAGATCAGCCATGCCAAAGCATTCAAAGAAATTTGGCAGATGCGTCAGTAGCCACTACGTCCGTAATACCTAACAAAATGATTTCTCAAGAACTAACAACATTGGAAGAGATAAAAATTCCGAATAATCTAACAGAATGAAATATAATAGATGGTGAAAGATTTGTCGGTCGAAATGTTAAAGTCGGAAACAAATTATTTACAACTAAAACCAATTTAAAACTTTTGCATGATTCTGAGCTGTGGATTATGGATGGTAGGTACTAATAAAACAGGACAAGTTATGAATTAACTTGTCCTGTTTTATTTTGTCAATTGTACACAATCCATGGTTTAATTGGTGAAGGTGATAATTTTCGCACACTAACTCTGGCTTACTTACTGGTTATTGACAAGAAAAACAGAATACTGTTACGTTTTTTTTTCAAGCTCTTAAAGACTACACTTGTCATTATAATATTGTACTCAGTCCCCAAATAATTGCCACTGATTTTAAAATCGCAGCCATAAACGCAGCTAGAATACAATTTCTAGACATTCTTCAAATAGGGTGTTTCATCTGGGACAAAATTTATGGCGTAAAATACGAAGATCTGGTCTGTCAAATCTGCCCATTTTGCTATAAATTACGACATCTCACAGCTTTGGCATTATCTGAAGCCCTTCAATTTTTTAAAGACTTGGCGATGCGAGAAACCGCAGAAGAAGTTTTCGTGTGGTTTGAGTTTTATTATGTCTCAAGAAAGATAGATTGTCAAGTCACATCATCGAATAAAACGATTATCATGGCGGAAATATCGCCGATATTCCCACCATCTTTGTAATCTATATGTACAAAAATGAAACTATTTTTCCGGATTTAAATCGCGTATATTTGTTTTTTCAAACAAACCGACGTTTCGGGCCCTTTACAGGTCCCATGGTCACGGTTGACTGAAAACACGGTTTGTTTGAAAAAACAAATATACGCGATTTAAATCCGGAAAAATAGTTTCATTCCTATGTATAACAATCGCGAAAACCTAAGAACTCGATATATATGTACAATAAATGAGTTAGATTTACCTCTTACGCAAATCAACGTCGAAACATGGCAACGGCAATAGAATACTCTTCTTAATAAAGAAAAAAAAAACATGTTTTGTACACGACCATTTCTTTTATGGTTAAAGAGCAAAAAACAAAATCACTGGATAGAAAGTTCTCGAGCATTGTTCGCAAATACACCACCCAGAAAAAAGAGAAACGTAATGAAAAAACATAGTAATAGTTGGCCAAAACTCCTCCTTCATGAAAGTCGACAGATGTTCGGTCGGTATTCTCACCACCAAAGCTGCTAAAGACGAGCAAGGCGTGCACTTGGTGGTAAGCGACACGCCAGTCCATAGCAGTGGTAGTGCCACTCAGAGTTTTAAATCGCAAAGATCCAACAGGATGTGCCACTGTGTCCGTTACTCTGAGACATAAGTTGTGAAGTCTCATGCGCATGTAATTTCGTCAGCACCCTTATCTTTCGAAAGCAGAACGCGGTAATGCTCACATTATTGCTTGGCGGCAGGAACAAGGTGGCAATGCTTCTCTGAATGAAGTCTTCCACAGGGAGTTCTACTGCTACTAAAAAGTACTTACAAGTTGTTACAGGGATTCAAACCGTTAACCTCTAAATGGAAAAGCAACCGTTTACCCACTACGCATATCGCCTATTTCATGACACTGGAAATAAATTAATTTGTATATTAAAAGATAAGATGTTGAGTCCATAAAATTCAAGGGAAATATTTTTAAGTTTATCGCATTAGATCGTGTCATCTTAGGATCTTAATTTAATTAATATGGCTTAAGATTTGAAAGTTCTTGGCGTTTAGCTGGCATGTTCAAAGTATGATGTCATTAATCACATTCTTTAATACAATTTTTATCTAAAGGTGTTTATTTTTCTTAAACCTGATAAAATAAATAAAATATTTAATTAAATACAATAATAATAATAATAATAACAACTACGGCAACGGCAACGACTGCAACAACAACAACAATAAAAATAATTTATTTCGGTACCAAGTCCTAGATTGTTTGTCAATTATGAAATGTTTAAGTCTAAAGGGTTAGTTACACAATACAAATACAGCAACACAAAAACAAATAAAAATTGGAGTACTATGTGAAGGCATGTCGCATCCAATGCTTCTATATAATTTTTACTGCGTCTGTGGCCGAACGGGCCGGGAGAAATATTTTGTATAGCCTATGTGTGTGTCCATGGCACCCGCGACACAGGGTTTCCCTAGTGTAGAGCTATGTGTGTGTGAAAAAAAAACTTTATTATAATGTGCGAACATCGGCGAGTTCCAGTGTGCGGACAACACACTCAGTATGCTGTTGGAACGTATAGTCGCGCTGTGGCATAGCATCGAAGCGCACCTCTTGCACATAATGGCTGTAAACCCGTCTGTGTGCGCCTTTATATACTCGAGGCGCTGCAATAGCACGACAGCCCCAGCAACACCCGGAACGCGTTATTGTGTTACAACGCGCGCCTGCGCTTGTATATCCTCCGCGTATAGTCGACCCACAGACTGCACATGTAAAAAGACTGTCAATATAATAAAAAATTTTTCTTTAAATTATCTATTATTCTTAAATCTATCAAAAACCATGTCTCCATGACTTCCGCCTCTTTTTTCGCAACTATTGATCTATTGAAGCCGTGACAGACTAAGGATTTTAGTGCCTCTTGGAATTTATGTGCGATATTTAATTTGAAATTTACCGCGAGCTTTTCGGTGAAGGAAAGCATCCTGATGAAACCTGCACGTCGAAGAAGGTTCACAACCCTCTGAAAAGGTGTGAAGTCCGGAGTGGCGGAGTATCTCCTAAACCGTCGCCTCAGAGGAGACCCTGGTCTAGCAATGGGACGTATAAATGGGTTCATGGTGATAATGATGATCTACTGGTACGCTTCCTTTTTTACTGTTTACTCTTTAGAGTGACGGACGATAAAAGTTGTAGTAAGTGTACATTATCCAAATGTAAGTTTCATAACGATGCCACAAAAATGAAATCGCAAACAATACGTAATTAGTAGATTGCAATGCCATGCATTTTTCCTTACTGCATGTGTAATAAATAAATAAAATGTTCGATGCGATCTAGGTTATAAAAACGTTAGAATTATGCTTTATGTTTACGATTGGCCCAAAGAATGCTTTCGTGAGTTGCATTAGTTTTACGATGGCCGCCATAAAAGAGGTATTACGGCCCGAATAGCAAACCAATTGACCGTGAACAGCGTATTCCTACTTCATGGTTTTGGACTAGGTTTATACGGCTATTATTTATAACGTCTCAAAGCTTTTAAGGGGCGAGAAAGGAAAAGGAAAAACGGTTGCATTGTGTGAAATATGATATGTGAAAAAAAGGAGTGAACAAAGAGATGACGGCTAATAGACACTAATGGACGAAGAAAAATACCGTGCCGACCCTAAGTAATGGGATAAACTTGAGCGAGCGATACGTTAAAAGTACAATTGTTGTATAATAAATGAACTATGGAATGAATATACTTTTTTCAAAGAAAAATAACTGTGAGCATTTGACCTCCATCTCACCTCACCTGATGGAAAGTGACGATGACGTAGACGACGGCGCATGCACCCCTAAATAATGCCTATACACTCACGTCTTGAAATAAAGGGTTCAGGGAATAAGTCTGCAGGCAGGGAAATCCACTCCACAGCCGTCCGCCATATGAATAAGGAAGCGAAATACATCGTGCAATACCTTGGAATATCTACAATAGTATATAATTATATATAATAAATAATGTACACACATATAGCCCGTACCAGGGAAATCCTTGTTCGCGGATGCCATGAACACACATAGACAACCACAAATTAACCCAAACTCATGAGAGAAATAAATGTAGGTAATAATAAGGCCGTATAAATATTTATCCCGGCCCGGAAATCGTCCTGGGACAGAGGTACCACGCAGAGGCGTGGCAGACCAGCATGGTAACAGTTCGGCCTCGGAGGTAGTTAATATTATAAAAAATGACATGTTATTTAAAAACAAGATATCGAGCTTTCTATTGGTTAAAAATTTGGATCGGTATATGAGTCGCCGGCTTTGCATGCTAGATACATCTCAGTAAAATTTTTAAACCATCTTCGTGAAGAATTGCGTAAAGGTCGCTATTTTAGGAAACCATCGTGTAGCTAGTTGTTCGTAATCCACGAAATGTTTAGTCGTAAATTGAAGAGCGACCAGGAATTCTATTAAAAATTTTATATACATACCTACCTGACATGTCTGGTGAAGGGTTGATGGTCGATGGAGGAGACTTGTTCTAGAGTGGCGACCGCGTCAAGGAAAACATAGTGAAGGACTCCTGCGGCAAGATGGAAGGACGACCTTGAAAACTGACGACTCAGAAAGATGAACGGCAGGGGAGGCTTATGTTCAGCAGAGGATGCATGTAAGCTTATCATGACACGATTATAGACGAAAACTTTATAGAATATATACATGATATAAAACTGTATGTTTAAACTATTATAGTTTCTATTTTAACATAAAGTATATAGCAGGAACTTCTGATTAAAATGTCAACGATCCTTAAATAAGATCACTTCACCCTAGAGGCTTTTTGCGACGTCCTTTATCTTGCTGCCGTAATTGAATTATGCTCTAACAACGTTGCTTATACGCTGTGATATCGCATTGTGTAAGGCTTTAGTTAGTTAATAGAAATAGTAGTCTCCAAAGGAGGACACAAGATGTAATCATTTAGAGGTTATTGCAAATTGACTTTTATGGCATTAGAATGGTTTCACGTAGAAATTTCTGGAAAGGTTTATTTTGCTGACGTTAGGCCTTGGGACGTCTTGGTAGTGTAACCTAGAGACGTAGCTTAGGACGTGTAGCGAGAGGTACTTTATAAAAATAAACTGGGATTAACTTCATAACTTGATATTTATTATATTTTTTACATGTTTACTTCTTGAGGCTACTTTTAGATCTCTCAAGATGTTCGTTTTTCTATCCTATATTTTTAAACACATTCTAAATACAAAACTATATTCACTCAGCCAGTAGTTCTACTCATAGAGTAGTGACTACATCCCTCTTCCTCACAACTGAAGGGGTGAACATCCCTAGCTGGTGCTCTACCTATGATAGGCAACTTACATAAATGATCAGCCTTTACTATAGGCTAGCCACACACTGCTCGGAAGCTACTACCTTACCAACAAGTAAACCACCGAGGAGGCTATGGCTTTAGTCTGCCAAAAACCTATCTAAAAGGACAGACCATGACCACATCCTAATGCAACAATTGAAAATATAATTACTCATCAGCTATCCTAGCTATTTAGGTAACCTGTCTAAATCCTAACTCTTTATTTCAGCTACCCTAGCTTGGCTGAATGTTCCTAACAAATCCATAAATATCGCTACTAAAACTTCCTAAATGCATCACTAAACTATCTTCAACGTGCACACTGCTACAACAATGACACAGGCTTGAGCATCCATCGGACGATCACTGGGTAACATCAATATTGATCTCCCAGCTGCCTTAATCCTCATCCTGCAGCTATCCACGTTCCATCAGCTTTTCTCACTTTCTTTAAACAAACCAGAACAAACACACAAAGAACCCTAACAACATTTCCTAACATACATATGGTATGGGAGTATACCATATGAAGGATTCCTAATAATTAAATAAATATATTTTCCCCGAATGCAGACAGTCCTTGTTCATCTGGGAGGGTGACCACGAACTATGCACACACAGGACAATATATCTATCAAATTAAAAAAAAACAAAAATTAAGTTATATCTATCCAATCCAAGTCGGTAGTCCATCTTCTCCTCCCGTCGTTCTAAGTCTGCATTTGCCGGAAAATAACAACTTCCCTCAAAATATTCATCACAATGTATCACAAAATAGTCATCATGGTTCCATATGAAAACAAATATAAAAGATTAATTAACCTAGTAGAAACTAAAAACATTAAATTACCTCCTGTAGAACCTTTTCAATCTATTCAGATGGACATCTAGTCCATGCCTACCCGATCTATTCCTATTTACACCCACTCTCCTCACAACATAATTAACTGTACTCAATCGATCTACTGCCCTATACGGCCCTTTAAACAATCTAGCTAATTTTACACTTCTGTTGGAAACTCTCCTAGGACAGTATAACATCACCAAATCCCCTGGTTGATATACAACTATTTTTGCTTTCTTATCATAATTTCGCTTCTGTTTTATCTGCGCCCTCACTATACGTTCCTTAACCACATCGATCAACGCTGCTTGTTTTGCAATCTTATCTTGCAAGTTCTCCGCAACATTGACATAATTAATCCCCAATTCTATATCTGACGCACATAAGGATTCTTTACCGAACAAAACCATATATGGTAACATTCCGGTACTGCTATGTTTACTAGAATTGTAAGCGAAACACACATTTTTTTTTTGCGTGGGGAAATCCGCTTAGGATACCTCTCCACTGCGGGGGCAGCTACTTCTACCGGCTAAAACTCCACGGTGGCCTTCTCGGGTGCTGTAGTGGGAAGGATCCAGGATCGACTTTGCGCACAGGAACCTCCCCAGCATCTAGGAGGAGCTACGTCCTCCCCCTCCTCTCCTCACGACGAAGCGGGCCACACCGCCCCGTCGTCCTCTTCGCGGCTGCCTAACTTACTGGCGAACGAAGCCCCCGCTCCGAGGTGATGACTTACAACAAGCAGTTTTGATTGATATTTGTTTCCCTGTATTACCAACGAAGCATTGACGGACGCTTGTACGCGTTCCACCAACTGTACGCAAAGGAAAATTCGGCGTTTTTCTATCTGCAAATGCAATTTATCTGCAAACAATTGTGAGATTATTGAAACAGAAGCACCAGTATCCCCCAAGGCTTAGCAATCTATATTATTTATACAAATGGTTATAAAGGGTGCCCTATCTACATTACACTTATCAACTACACACAATTTTTGTTCCAAGCACGCCGGTTTCGCATTCCACGTCCGACCATCCCGGCTATCTATCGGCGTGGCGGTGCGTTTGGGTGATCGCCTCTTGAATGAGCAGCTGCGCTTTGATAGAATCGATGTTGGGGATAACCCGTCGAAGAACAGTGGTTCCTTGTGCTTGCGAATACACATGCCGAGGTCTCAAGTTGTACCTTCCGCGTGGCGTAATTCGTTACACGTCAACCGGAACCACAGCCGTGACCGGAGTTTGTGGCGTTTGATAATCTGAATAAGCAGTGATGGATCCACCAACGGGTGAGGGATCCCCCTGTGCTTGCCAAGACTGAGGATATTCCTTTGAAATACACACCGGTAATTCGATATTCTGTTGTTCTAAGTTTGATTGTCGATTAAATACATCTTCCATCTGTATAATCGTTTTTCTCAACTCGTCTTTAGACGCGAACAATTTGCTAGCAAGCACCCACTGATAGTTGGGAGCTAAAGATTTTAGAGAATGTTTTATAAATTTCACATCGTCCTGTATCTTTGCTTTTGTCGCCAAACTATCCAGATTATAAAAATAGTTTACGAGCGGCTCATTAGGCATCTGCTGCCTATAGTAAAACTCTTGACCATAATCGACCTGCGAGGAGAACTGCTCTTTTAACTTTTGCACAATGATATCATAGGTGGCAATGAAGAAAAATGTGCTTTATACCACTGCAAGGCTGGCCCTTCCAGATACGTCGCAATTACATATCTTTTTTGCCCATCCGACCAGTTATTTATCACGCTAATTGCCTCAAACTGGCCCAGAAACTCCTCCGCCATTTAGGCCCGAAAATTTCTGTGCCGGTGTATGATTCATTGTATAGTTTTTTTTTACTTTGCCCGTATTCACTACGAAGCGTACAAACGCACAATAACAATTTTCTAATAAAAAGTAAAAATATATATTACGACCTTATGTAACCCAGAGACGTAACTTAGGATGCGTAGCGAGAGGTACTTTATAAATATAAACTGGGATTAACTTCATAACTTGATATTTATTATATTTTTTACTTGTTTACTTCTTGGGGCTATTTTTAGATCTCTCAAGATGTTCCTTTTTCTATCCTATTTTTTTTAACACATTTTAAATACAAAACTATATTCACTCAGCCAGTAGTTCTACTCATAGAGTAGAGCCTAGACTACAGTAGAGTTAGTTCAGTTATTTGAAAGTTACAGTAAGTTGGGGTCAGTTGACACACAGTTATGAGCTAGAAAATTTAAAAATAAAGGTTTAATGAAAGATTTGTAATGAATCATAAATGATGATAATGTGATCAATTGCGACTGCGTAATAATGTCAAGTGAAGTAAAAATAGTTCGATACGTGAAAAGTAAACCGCAAGCTCAGTACGAAACTTGTATGTAAACCTATAATATCAATCCATTGATTGAAAACCAATCATTATTGGTTTTGCAATATAATAATTATAGGTACGTATTAAAAACGGCAACTTTTTTCGGATCTAAATCTCGAATATTTGTTTTTTCTTTTTCTTTATAGGTCCCATTGGTCACTTTGGATTTAAATCCGAAAAAATAATTTCATTGCCAATTTATAGCAACAGCTTAAACTAAGAACTCGATAATCATATAAGTTTTGTTATATTGAAACGCTTAGAAGATAGACCGAGTTGATAGAGGGGCAACAAGAGGGCAAAAAACTGGAGGAGACTGACGATAACAAAATATTACCACTTTTTTAGACAATAATAAATTTCTTTCACCTATGCGCAATTTCGGAAACTATACAACTGTGCTAAATTTGAGCGAGTGCTTGAGCGATTGAGAGAGGCACCAAAAAGTACGAGTGTCAGGAGAACCGAAAATACCATTAGTGAAAAGTATGTCAAAAAAATACGCATGTAATACGCATTAGAACAATACTTTACACAAGATACCTAATAACAGAACGCATAGTATATTTTTTTTAAATGCAAGAAATTTTATCGAAAAATTCCTTTCATAAATTGTTTTTATTTCGCAACAATTTTCTTTCCTTCGAAAGCGTCGCTTCCGGCCACGGCTTATACCACCAATTACTCCCGCAAGCCTATTTACACTTGATTGCTTCTTGCTGGTCACAAAAATCTAGTCTAGTTAGTTCTTAGCAATAGGGTCTACGTGTTCTCTAAAGTCTAGCTAGCCGTCCACAATAACACCAAGATCACGCATGCTAAAGATCTCTGCTAGAGGATTGTTATTTATGAAATAACAATAATAAAAATCATAAAGAAACATTTGGAAGAATTTAGCACCATCCTATTTTCTACACACCAGTTATTTATGGTATTTAGGTCATATTGTAAATACAGTAAGTCTTGACTTGAGTGTATTACCCTATAAATTTTTAAATCGTCTGCAAACCTTTGAAATTTAGATGTTACCTTAGTAGCTTAATCATGAACAAAAATGAAAAAGAACAAGGGTCCTAAATGCGAACCCTGAGACACGCCTGTTGGTACTGATCTTGGTAGAGATTTAAATTCACGGAACTTGACGGATCTCTTTTATTATAATGAAATAACCAAGTGCGTCATATTCTTAAGTACAGTCTTATACGTAGTTACTTTTATTATACTGTATCAAATATAAAAGTATCCCCAGGAAGACGAAGTTATGAGATTAATTAGCCTCAAGACGTCATCCGTCATTCGGTGACGTTCAGCTACGTAATTAGCTTTGGTGTTTTTGGACACTCGTTTCTATCATCGTATTCTGAAAATCTAAAAGAAACAGAATACGACTCATTCCTAAAAAACTTAGTATTCTAATTACTTATAGATTGTTTGCGATTGGATAGCTTAGGTAGAAGTGAAAATTAATTCGAGCGTTTTTTTTAAGTCGTTGAACGACATTTTTTTAAGGAGGTTATAGCACAGCAGTGCATCGGATACGGGTTGATGTAACACAGTAAAGTAGAGCAAACAAGCATTTTGTATTTATTACAAGTATTACTACTCTATTCCGTCTTCTATCCAGCATTTTCAGGGTACGGACTTTTGTTATTATTATTACTATTTGTTTGGAGCTTATGTTCGAAGTAAAAAGGAGTTTATGTTGTTTTGCTCAGAAACTACTATCGATTTGAAATTTAGCATAGTTGTATAAATAAGTTTCTGATATCGGGCAATTTGATAAATCCTGTCACTATGAATAATGCCCGCAACAAATGATGAAAGGTAATAAATATTTGATGATTAATCTTTTTTTCTGGTCAGTACGAATAATGGCCACCCTGTCTTGGTCAAAGTTATTACTAAGAGGGGTATTTCATTAACCAAAATAAATTAAATAATAATCTGTAATGTTTTTAACCGACTTTAAAAAAGCAGGAGGTTCTCAATTCGACTGTAATTTTTGTATGTATGTTACGCCATAATTCCCACCATTTGTGAACTGATTTTGATGATTCTTTTTTGTTGGTAGGAGGGTACATCAGCTGGTCCCATTTATATTTGAAGAAAACAATCCACCAAATAAGGGTGGCAAACTAGGGGATGAATCTTGTTTCGTGCGCTTTCCGGTGTAACCGATTTCAATAAAACTTGGCAACTACATGTAATTCCACGAACTTTTGAGATAATGGTTTAAGGTTATTACGTGGTATTGCCCGCGAGAAGTAGGAAATTCACACGGCCTAGGTCGAAGTGTAAACTGACGCCAGCACTATACTCTAGCCGAATTCGATATGGAATGTTTAATAACAAATCGTTACTACGCAGCCAATGATACCAGGCCTAAAGAAAATTTTTTGTCAATGCTCATTATTTAGGCTAGCTTTACCCACGGCCTGCTCGCCTAGTTGGTATTTTGTTTTATGTTTGGAATCCAAATTTCAAAAATTCAGGCCAATTATTAAAAAATTTGCAAGGTGCCTATTAATGGGTATGGTTTATAAATAAAGTAATTAAATATTTGATTCCCAATAAAACTTACTACTAGTAGGTAATAATATACGAAAATAAAGGAAATTGTAAGTTGTATTTTGTATCAGGTTACTATGTATATAATTCTGCTACAATTTTCGGTTCTGAACTTGAATTACTAATCGAATTTGAACGTTTGCAAAGTCGCAAACTTTCCCTTCAAATAAAAAAAAAACAAATGTTAGGAATGATGCAGTTTTATAAATAAATAATTACTGGTAATTTTTAACATCGGTTTCAAATCACTTAAGTTAAAAGACATATACAGGTAAGGTCCAATAAAAGCTTAAATACTAGAAACTAAAACTAGGATTAAATCAAGGCAAGGTGCCCAAGATGCTGGCAGCGTTTCTCTTTTCAATGCTCATGCATTGGGCACTGCTGGCCCTTGGGTTTCCCAGACAGTCTATTAATTTTTTGGATAAAATTTTTGTACAGATAAAGGGCACCGGTATCCTACGGGTTTCGACTCCACGAACGACATCATCAGCCACGGTTAAACGTGCCCGCTATACTCGAGGCACGAGGCATATCGCGAACTGATGACAAACGCTCGGACGGAATGATTCTCATCATCATCCTGAGATGGGCACTGGTGTGGTACGTCATTTGCGCCGGCACACTTGCCCCATCCCATCTCCAGCACACCAGCAAGAGAGCTGGCTCCGCAACTGAGAATAAAAAGTAATAAGTACCAGGACCTCAGCTCCGACTACCTACTTACAAGCCTTTGGAGTCAAAACCCAAGTGATTTGACACTTCTATTGAACAAAAATTCATTATAGACATGATTTCAAGATTAGTATTGCCAATATTTACTTGAGTATAGTAAAAATAGTGATAATGAGCAAATGTCTCTTTCATTTTTATAACAAAAACTCTTGCGGTCTATATCGTTTTAATTACCCGAATATGTATGACAGTCCGGTCGACTCGATTGAGATCGGGTCTCGAGAAAATTATGGCAATGAATAGTTTTTTTTCCAACTTTAAAGAGTAGATAAACTCGTTTCGTAATGTTAGTCATATAATAGCTTTCAGTTAAGAAACTAATATCGGAAGTATGACGTATAATTCGCAACCTTTATATAAAATCGTCACATCGGCAAATTGATAACTTTTTAGGAGGTTTATAGATTGTACAAACGAAATTAGTTCATAACTTTTAGGCTTAAATAGAAGAGTTATAAAATTAATTGTTTATTAAAAACCTTGACCTCCATCTCATCGGATGGAAAGTGAATACTTTTTTATTTTTATAATATCAAATGGTGAGACGTACAAGCCGTGCGCCTGGTGGTAAGCGACACGCCTATCCATAACAGTTGCAGTGCCACTCAGAGCTTTAAATCGCAAAGATCTGCGGGGCACTTCCACTGCGCCCGTCACCCTGAGACATAACAAGTCCCATGTATCTGTAATTTCACCAGCACCCTTACCCCTCAAAACTGGAACACAGTAATGCTGACATTACTGCTTGGCGGCCGAATAGGTAAGGTGGCAGTACTTTCCTGGAGATGAATAGGATGAGGTCGATGATGAAGCATTGAAGCGTGCACTCTCGCTTTGAAAAAAAAAAACAAGTTATACCGCTCAGAGAACTACACTGCAAGCAGGGAATTCTATTCCACAGCCGTTCGCCACATAAATGTGGAAGCGAAACGCTTCTTGCGAATCCTTGGAATATCCACAAAATAGAGGTGGAACCCCAGCCTACGTCTAAACTAAAATGGAAGGCGTGCCAAGTGGTATTGCTTTTGGAAATAATTGTTTCAGTGATCATCTGTTGTTTTCGGTTTTATCGTTGATTCCTTTTGTGGTTTTGAGATTAGAGAATGAGTCAATAACATTTTATAGCTTGAACTCATATAGACTTTTGCGCATTCGATTTTCTGTTCAAATATTGGCCGACCCGGCTTCTCTTTTAAGAACACCTACCTACTTCATCATCACGTTGAATATATACTTACATATGTGTACAATACTACAAACAAAGTTAAAGAGATTGAAGGTTGGGTTGCTTCAATCTCTTGGCTCCCTTGGACGGCTTTGTTTATATTTGTTCTGCGAACGACAAGGCAAACAACTGGCAAACACAGGCGAGAGTGTTACCCTGTCGAGATAGAGATGTCGAAATGCGTTCAAAATAGGAAGAGAATAGGATGACGTGATTTCGAAATAGTTCGGCTGCTAATGTGTATTGATGAATGCTTCAATAGGTATAGAATGCTCCGGTTGTTGATAAGACAATTATATTCCGTAAAATGCAGCTTGATTAGGTGCCAGGTCTGAAAAAATAAGATGTATATTTGTAGCAACGTCTTACAATTTGTTTTTAAACATCACAAAACAATAATTACATTACATGCGGTACTTGAAATTCGCAAATCTATATTACATTTCTGTTGGAGTTAGTTCACAAAGAAATATTATTATTGTTAATTTTCACACTTTACCACGATGACATTGCGTCAGATGGAAAAGTTATGACATTATCGAAAACAAAGTACAAGAATAATTTCGTTATGCAAAATAAGGCCTATGTAAAGGTGTTTTGAGAATTCATATATTTTATTTCGTTTCGGAAATATAAAATCGAACAATGGTCGATCAGACATCCACAGCGAAGAAGAACGAACGAAATGTCCTGAGAACAAGTAGTCTTGCACATAGATCTTTGTTCTACGGATGAGTCGAAATTCTCAGTAGCGTTAGAGTAGTCAGTCTCCGAGTGACAGGGACAGTTACAATGTTTCTCAGATCTTTGAGATTTAAATTCACGTCACTTGATGTCATAAAAAAGTATATACTTTTTATAATATTTTAAGTGGTTAAAAATTTTATATTTGCTTGTAGTGATTACGATTCTTAAATTTAAGCAATTAATTTCGCGAGTTTTGTTTTTAATATAGGCACGGACAACGTGCCCTAATGGCTGACAAGATGAACTATTGAATTTAGCTATTTACTTTTTATTGCCAAAATGAACCTTGATGTTAACTTAAACACAAGTTAAGACTGTAAAAGTAACGGCTCAATAGAAGTTAAGTCGCCGGGAAATTTCTAGAAAGTAAACCCTTTTTATCTTAATTGTATCCTTACAGGAGACATAAATATCGATATTGGACCTAATAGTAGAATCAGCGACAGTGACAAATACCTCAATCTTCTAGCCTACCATGGCTATCACATGGCCTACAATGACCCAACTCACGGTAAAAATTGTCTAGATCATTTTGCAGCAAAAAACACGCTAGAGATTAAAACAATTGTTTGTGAAACCTCAATTACTGATCACTATACCATCTTGGCCTCAATTAAAACGAACACCACTAGACTCCCCTCAAAGCCTGAACGAACTACAAAAATTAATTTTAATTGTTTATATACCGGGCTTTATGACTTTGATTGGACTAACTTGTATAATATTAACGACCCTGATATTGCCAATGAGTACTTCACGAATACTCTTAAAACAATCATTAGCAACTGTACTACTGTCCGGAAATCTCACAATAAGCGTAACTTGAAACCCTGGGTTACTCCTAGCCTACTTAAATGTATCCAAAGACGCGATCGCTTGCATGGGGCGCACAGACGTAATAGCCAGGACAAAAACCTCGAGTGTATTTATTTACGGTACAGGAATATATGTAACTATGTACTCCAAAACATTAGGAATCAATATAATGCTATACGGCTTCAACAGAGCTCTGGAGATCTGAAAAGGACCTGGAAAAACATTAAAACCATATGCAATATTGATACCCCTAAGTCAAAAGCTCAATATGATCTGCACAATCTAGGAGGCACCTTAAGAGATTCGGCTAATATTGTCAATAACTTTTTTACTTCAATAGGGTCAAATCTGGCTAATAATATACTTGAATCTACAGGCGTTACGGAAGACAATCTAAAAAATAAGGTTAATCATGTACTGTATAATAACGCAGCATCTTTTTATCTAAGTCCAACCGATCCGTCAGAGATCTCTACTATCATACTTACGTTTAAGACGGACGGTGCACCTGGATGGGATGGATTGACTCCCAGGGTGCTTAAGGAAGTGCGACACGTCATTGCTGTACCACTTGCGCATGTGATCAATTTAAGTTTGTCCACGGGGCGTGTGCCGACACTGCTAAAAGTTGCTCAAGTTTGTCCTGTATTCAAATCAGGCGATAGGCATGATGTAAATAATTATCGTCCGATCTCTTTGCTCACCCTTGTGGCTAAACTATTGGAAAAAGTGGTAAACAGGCGGTTGTTAAATTTTTTGGAATCATCTAATTTGCTGGCGCTAAACCAGTTTGGATTTCGGCCTGGTAAATGCACTGAGGACGCTGTTACACTTCTCACTGAATGCATTGTACGGGGCATGGACAGTGGTGATAAGTGTATCGGTGTCTTCTTGGATCTTCGGAAGGCTTTTGATACCATCTCAATTCCGTTATTGCTTAGGAAACTAGAAGCGTTTGGAGTCAGAGGACTGGCATTGGACTGGTTCACGAGCTATCTGACGGAACGTAAGCAGTTTGTAAAGCTTGATTCTTGTAGCAGTGATATGAGTAACGTGACCTTTGGCGTACCCCAGGGAAGTGTCCTTGGGCCGACGCTGTTTCTTGTTTACATAAATGATTTGTGTGGTCTGGAAATAGCGTCGGCCCGGGTTGTGACGTTCGCTGACGATACAGCAATCATTTTCAAGGGCAAATGCTGGACGGATGTTAAGGCTTCCGCAGAAATAGGTATGTCACATGTTACTGATTGGCTTGCTGATAACTTGTTGACACTCAACACAGCTAAGACGAAATTTTTGTGTTTCCACATAAATGCCAAGTCACGTCCTCCTGATGACGTTAAGAGCCTGAGGATACATTCTTCGCTATGCAGAGATAATTTTACATGCACCTGTCCATCAATTGAACGCTGTGTACAGATTAAGTACCTCGGCATTTTGCTAGATCAGAATCTTAACTGGAAAGCCCACATAGAAAGCTTGGTGACAAAAACTAGAAAACTTCTTCACATCTTCAAAAAACTGCGCTACGTTGCCAATGGCTACCTCTTACGGACTGTTTATTTTGCTTTGTGTCAGTCGTTGCTAACATACTGTATCGTGGTCTGGGGTGGTGCAGCAAAAACTACACTTTTAAGACTGGAACGTGCACAGCGAACTGCTCTTAAAGTAACTTTTAATAGAGGTTTCCGCTACCCCACCTATCAATTGTACAATGAAAATAAGCTGTTAACTGTTAGGCAACTTTATATTCAGAAAGTAATACTACGTTTTCATAGGTCAGCTAAAGAATTAAAGATCTCACACCAACAGGATAATGTCAGGTTGTTACGAAACTTAAAGTCCAGAACACGCCCATGGGCAATACCTCGAACTGGATCTGTATTTGCCCAAAGATTTCATTTTCACATGGGACCTTTATTGTACACGCGGGTAAATAATGATTTACAAATACTATGTAAACCTGCGGATCTAGTAAAAAGGCGCCTGTTTAACTGGCTAGTTAATAAATCTTATGTACATACTGAAGAACTCGTAGCGGTACACAACCCGTATAACCAGGGCATGCATTAAAATCCTGCACTGATATTAAATCTAGTCACTATATTAAGATAAAACTAAATATATATTTAATAATACTTAACATTTAACTTTACTGAACAATTACTAAACATAAAATTAAACTAAATTAAATTAAAGTAAATAAATAGATAATCTATGATATGTTTTATCTACATTCCGCGAGTGTACTGCATGTTGTTTATTCCATCTATACCTATGTTTCCTTTGTACCGGTGATTAGTGGTTGGCGAACTCACTCAGTCTTAATACTTTGCCTACCTACCTTGCTTTTATGATTTGATTTTGGTGTTGATGTGGATCCACCTACAATGTTGAGACTTCGGTTGGTTGTTTTCCGATTCGTTGGTTTTGTTAACTTTTTTGTTAATTTTTTTTTTTTGTTCTATTTCTTTTCGACTGTTTTATTATGGCTTACAAAATGTTACTATGTCAAATTGTAAATGTGTTCAAACTTGAAACCACTAGTGTTAATTACCTACTTTTTTAAATTACTTTACTCTTTGTTTAATTAAACTAAGGTTACTATTAAATTAATTATAATTGCAACGGACGAAAGACTTAGCTACCCATAGTACAGGGGATCCTAGTTTGGGAGCTAAGCACTATTTTGTACCTGTTTTGTTTTTGCAATAAAGATTTATTTATTATTATTATTATAAACCTTACCGTAATTAGTGATATTCACCAGAAACCTCGTTTTAATCATGCGAAGCCGACCTGAGTACTGAAACCGCAATTAATTTTCGAGAAATTTACTGAGTGCGTTTCAAATGTCTTGGTAAACAAAATGTAGTGAATGCGAATAAACAGCAGTCGTGTATTGGTGGCTTGTTGAAATACTTTTAGTGTTAATTTTGGTGGTATAACACCACTTAGTTTTCATATGAACATTTTTACATGTTGGAAATGAAACTATTTTTGCTGATTTAGATCGCGTATATTTGTTTTTTCAAACAAACCAACGGGCCCTTTACTCGTTGACTGTCACAGTCATAAAAACAAATATACGCGATTTAAATCCGGTAAAATAGTTTCATTTCCTATGTGTAACAATCGCGAAAACCTAAGAACTCGATGTTTTTTCAGGTTATCGTGGATCTTACCACAATTGTAAAAAGTTATTTGTCGAAATAACAATAATAACTTGGTCCATATTACTTGCCGCATTTTGAATCCGGATGACCGTGCCGATGACGGGGAATTCTCCTATTTCAAAATTAAAAACTAATCTATAAAGTCACGTGCAATGGTCGGAACAGAATGTTCCAAATGAGTAGAAAAATATATATGCTTAGATACATGGACTGATATAGAGTGGTTAAAACCACCACCAAATATTAATTAATTATTTTTTCGGATTCCGGATTATCGGAAATAATTTTACTGCATCGTAAGATTAAACTACTTACCTAGGAAGTTGAGGCTGATTTTTTAAAAGCATACACTCACTGCCCAGCAGTAGGGAAAACCTGTAGCGCGGGTGCCATGGACACACACCCATAGTCAACCACAATTTACACCCGAAATCACGAGAGAAATAAATGTAAGCCATACGAATACTTCTTCCGGCCCGGGAGTCAAACCCGGGACCTCTGCGTGTATGGTAACAATTCGGCCACGAATGCAGTTTATAATTGAATGATTATGATTGAATGAAATGAAAGTAACTGTAAACAAAATGTAGTAGATAACTCATCTTTCATCAAAGTAAACATTTTTTAAGAGCTACAAGCAAAAGCTTGTTATAACAATCCAACTTCAGCTTTCTAGGTGAATAGTTTACCTACGATGCAGTAAAACTATTTCCGGAAATTCTAAAAAAAAGTAGGCAATTAACTAATATTTTGGTGGTTTTAACTACTCCATGTCACTCTTTGTATCTACATGTAGACATGTATCTATTCATTTGTAACATCCTATATCGACTATTGGTCATGAGAGGCGAGAATCTAAAGTAGATACTCATGATAATAATTATTATTTATTTTAGACTTTAATAACCGTAATACACACCCTTGGTGTAATAAGGCCACACCATCAAAATGATAAGTTTTTAGGAGAGAGGTTTAAACCTTACAAATTAAACTATTATTTTTACAAACGAAATTAGTCGATAACTTTTTATGCTTATAGGAGGGTTATAAAATGTCACAGAAACTTTGTTTCATATAAGTAGTATTATTTCTATGACTTTCATGTGATAAAAGTACTTTTCACCTCACATCTGCGCGCAAAAGCGTTTTTTGCACGCTGGCGTGGAAAAGGTTTTTGGAATCCGAACTTGACGATGGACTGTGGTGCATCTAGCTTTTTCTTTCGATGACAAAACCTAATGACACGTTCAACTACGCGATTTGCGTACACTATTTAAGTAATATAAATCCGTTGGTATATTTCATTCTTATTGTTTTTAACATTGAATTGACAACGATAACTAATTTTGTTTATCAAAACTGCTTTGTTGTAGTTCAACTGTCTTTCTTTCATCTACCATTTTCCTCGCTATAGTGAGGTGAAAAGTTGTGTGTTTCGCTCAGCAGCAAAGTTGTTTTGCGTCTCGTGCCCTGAAACCCTCGCTACGCTCAGTATAATATTTTTGAAATCCTCGCTTCGCTCAGTATAATATTTTTGAAATCCTCGCTTCGCTCGTGATTTAATCTTAGGCGCCTTCGTTTGCTCAGGTTGCAATATAAGCACTCACGTCAAACAACAAGCAAATTTACATAACAAATGTTTATTGAGGTATAATTACATGTGGCTTAGTTAATCAAGTGTGGGAATTAATAATATTAATATTGCTTCTTTTAGTTGAGAAAATATGTCTTTGTTTGGAAATAATATGTGTTGCGTTTTGTTCTACTATGATTTAACGGTGGGCGCCAAGTCAACTCAAGAAAAATTTTCGTTAGTACATACTACATACAGATAATAAACTCTCAATTTAGTGATAATGGAAAAGCAAAATCTTTCAGATTACACTGATTAAATTAAGTAGGTACTTAACTCCTCCATACTTAATCAAGGTATTTTAAACATGACAGTGTTAAATATAACAGTTTCTCCGTAACATAGTGGCTTGTCCTTTGCGTGGCATGTACACGATTTGTATCAATAAAAAACAAATTTTATGTACAAACAAACTTTATTAAATACATCAAACATGTACCTACGTAACATACTGTTGCGGTATCTTTAATAAAACATCTTTTTACTTTTCGGCAATGGATTGTATATGTATACATATATTATTATACTTGAAGCTTAATTTTGTGGATAATACACTGCACTTAATATTCATACTAATACTGAACCTAAGAGATTAATAGTCTTGGGATCTTATTAGATGTTTATAGAGACACGGTGTCTCCGACATCGTACCGACCTAATTAATGCGGCCGCAGACGTTTCCGGCCAATCAGAACGCGCAAAATATAATAAAAATAATAACAAAAAGCATCTCGCGCGGAAGCAGTTATCCCACAGTTATCCATGAACGCTCGCTCTGACTCACTTAACTTCGGCCGTCCGTAACACAGTGTTGTAGACAAAACGGGTATGAGATAAAAAGGTCTATACTTCAGGAAACTGGCGAATGTCAGGCCCATTATTTACCAAGTGAAGTGGTGAAAAATGGCGAAGTTGAGCGAACAAAACAAAAAATGTCGCAATATTCATTATTAAAAGAATTTATTAAAAGAATCATAAATAAATAGACAAAAATAAAGTGGATTTTCTCAAATACAGTCGCTGGGCTGAAGATTGGAAATGGTTAGAAAAAAAACCGAATTGAGGTTGGTAGGCGTGTCTGCGAAAAACCATTAGTTCAGTCGTACAAGATGAAGGAGAAAGCTGTTAATGTCAGGATTCACTGGATCTGATGATAATGCACTTTTGGTTTTAAATGTCGAGTACTTTTTTGTATTTAGTAATGGCGTTTATGTTTGATATTGCTTTTGATGATATTCTTTTGTTTATGTTAAATTTCTACTTGAAGAATTCGGCAGACTAGAAATCACAGCTGGAAACAGCAGGCTGCAGTGCAGACCGTAGATGATAAATGATTTCAATTAGAGGCGACGGTCTGCCGTAGCTGTCCACGGTTGCAGTTTATACGACTGTAATAGTACCTACCTCCTCGAACCTCCACGTACCTCGGAATAGTACCTTTATTTAAGTTAAATTGAGGGGATTCATATCACAGAGTTCTTACCATGGTATATTTCGGAATGATTAGCATGAAGTAACAAGTTGAAACCGTGTTAAGAAACCCGTGACAATTATTGAGTGAATAAACAGTCTTAAAATCTAAATTGAGATGAGTACTTAGTTACTAGAACTAAGAGACATTTATACCACGTCGACCATGATCAAGTTCTCTTGGTCATGGCCGAAGTGGTACAAATGCTTTCGTCATAAAAATTAGAGCGATGCCACACAATGCGTTGCGTCGGGCGGCGTTGCGTCGGGCGGCGTTGCGACGCCGCCAACGCCGACGCTGCGTTGTGCTACGTCATATAAATTAGTTCTAAGTACATGCCACATGGACCATTGAATTGGCGCGCGGTGACGGAACGCGTGAGCATCGGACAAGGGGTGAGGAGCGAAGGGGTGCTGCGATGCGTATGGTACAGCTCACACTGGCGCAGAGTCGAAGCGTCGCGTCCTGTTTTTCAACTACAACGTATGGCGACGCGCGTTTTCGCTCGACGATGCTCGCATTAGCGCGCCCGGATCACAGAGTGGTCGGCGTCTGACGCGTCACCGCGCAAGTAACGCACGGCGACGCGCTCGAAACTGCTCGACTTTGACCAGGCGTCGACGCGCCTTATTTGCATACGATTCCTTATTTGCATAACACAAATTTGTACTTTAATAATGGAAAAATAGAGATGAATATGCTATAGGCGAAAAACACGACGCGTCGCGACGCGTCGTCTCTGCGTCAGTGTGAGTTGAGTCTAATGCCCCGGCAGCGCCCGTTGGTACTATACTTAATATTCAAAAATCTTATTTGTCCTTATCAAATGAAAAAAATAATTGAAGTGACATATTCATAACATCGTTCTATAAATGAGAATTAATATGTTTAAATTTAAATTGCCAGTAAGAAAACTAAAACTACAAAAGATACTTCTATCCATAACAGTTGTATTGCCACTCAAACTTATCACTAACCACTGCGCCCGTCACTCTGAGACATAAAGTTGACGGTCCCCTGTGGATGTAGTTTCATCAGCATCCTTACCCTCCAAAACCAGAACGCAGTAATGGTCACATCGCTGCACGACTCTTCATTGCACGATATCTTTTACAAGGAGCTCTACTGCTGCTAATAGTGAGTGGGAAGCTGTTGCTAAGGTAAAGAGTGATATTCAATTAGATTGAAAGGTTGGAACGACCAATAATAACATCTGTTAAGTAATTAGCGTTAGTCGTTTTGTACGTCGTAATACGAAATCATGTGAATTCATGGGTAAATATTGTGACCGTTAAAGCTATATTGTTACCCTTTTGAAATGTCCTGTTAATATATTAACCTACAACGATAACGAAGGTTTGACAGAGAGTGATAACTCCATTGTGTTACGAAAAATCTCTTTTGTTTCGCTTAGTTAATTCGCTTTGTTTCGATCTTGGTTATATATGGTCAGAAAGAAATGGAAATGGTTTTGTTTTGCTTTTTAATTCTTTTTATATTAGACATAGACAAGTGTAGGAGCCAACCCTATACTACTATATATAGTATTGACGCGTAATTGTTTAAATAGATACATAAATTAAGTTGTAAAAGGTTTATTGGTAAAGATACAAACTCGATGAGGCTGTGTATCTCTTACGTTGTACTTAAGGGAATAAATGTCTAAATTGATTGAATGTTCGTTACACACTCATTTAATTGCCTACATATGCGCCAAAGTAAACAAACGGCCGCGGAAGTGGAATGCAAAGAAAGTGGATCTAAAATGAGTAGCTCCAAACCGCACGTGCTGCTACAGCAAAAAGGAAGGACGCAAAGTAAGCGAAAAGTAAAAAGTGCGCTTGTAAACCGTACAACAAGTATTTGACTGCATTGTAAGTTTAAGTTCATTTAAGAAACAATATGAAGGACTTATATACGTACATTAACATCTTGGTAGCAGTAGAGGTCCTTGTCAAAGAGTTCGTCCAGGGAAGTGCTACCACGTTATCTATTTCTACCGCCAAGCAGTAATGTCAGCATTACTGTGTTCCGATTTTGAAGGGTAAGGGTGCTGGTGAAATTACCGGCACATGGAACTTATCAACTTATTTCTCAGGGTGACGGGCACGGTACAGTGGCAGTGCGCCTCAGATCTTTGTAATTTAAAGCTCTGAGTGGCAATGCAACTGTTATGGACAGACGTGTAGCTTACCATCAGGCGCATTGTGTCGTCCCGTCACTTAATATTATAAAAAAGAACTTACTTGCCTAAATGCCTGGTTAAATTATTAAAGAATTTAACTTAGACATTTAAGGTTTAATTAATTAATTAATTGTAACTTTTTGATTAAAAAAACCCGACCTCTAAAGTTTTTTTACATCTATTTGCCAAGTTTTATTGAAATTGGTTAACGGAAAGTGGGTGAAATACAATAAACTGATTCATCCCCTATTTGCTACCCTTACAGATAGAATATTGTCTTCAAATTTGAATGGGATCGCTACTGAGGTACTCCCTTTCAAAAAAAAAAACGAACCATCAAAATTGGTTCACAAATGAGAAGAGGAATCGCGTAATATACACATAAAAATGCAGTCGAATTGAGAACCTTCACTTTTTCGAAGTTGGTTTAAAATAGGGTTCCCGAGCTAGGGCCCAAATTGCTATAAACGTGGGAACGTTACACAACCTATGAACCACCAAGAAAGAATGTTCTTCAATAAAAAATAATACATTTCATGATCTCTTAAGTAAGTATAGTAAGTGTCTGGGTGTGATTTATTACGAGAGAGGTGGATGTGACAGAGTGAAGATATATATGTAAGTAAACTACTACTTAAGGTACTTGAGTATAGTTACGTCATCACAAAGTTTAGGAAGATTCTATGGACTCTGACTTTCAAGATTGTATACTGTACGTGCCCTGTACAAAGATAAAAATCGATGAAATATAGTATACTTAATATACTGAAAGAAACGTTTTTGTTTGTATCGTGTTTGCATGGCTAGAAAAAAAACGCCTTTAAGGTGTGTAGAAGTTTACCTGCGCAATGGTATATATAACCATAGACATTTTGGTTACAGCCTGGAGACAAAATCCTGAATTTTGTTGTTACATTCTGTACACAAAATTCTGCTTTTAAGCGACGTCAAAAAAGGAGGAGGTTCTCAATTCATCTATACGTTTTTTTTGTATGTACACACGCCAGCATGCCAAGCTACACATTGACGGAACTTGTTCCGTTACAATCTAGCCATTTTACAAAACTAATAAGCAATTTTAATTTAATATAATTTCCTAAAATAAAAGTAACTTCTTAAGTAAAGAAATTTCAATATTAGTGAAGGGGAGGACACTTTTTAATGTGCTCATAGTCTAGTTAACACTGGCAATAATATTTATTTTACTCACTATAAGTAATTAACTACATTAACTCAAAAGGTTAAGTTCTTTGTAGTCTATGCACTATATTTGTATTGTCTTTGTATACATACATGAAGTTCTCGAAAGTAATTTTTTCCGAAAAAAATCTAAGGTCGTGTATTGTGTGCTCTCGATCGCCCCGAGTGAGCGCTGAACAGTCCTAGGGGACGGTCGGAGCCTCAGAAACAATGGGGGAGCGTTGATGCTGTCCAGGAGATGCTATCGTATTTAAGAAAAGACGCCTGAATTATTTATATAATGTTATGTATTTTTCAATACAGTCGTCATAAATGTAAATGTGTTACTAAATAATTATATTTTTTTTAAACTGTCCTCAAACGTTTGCTTACCGGATTTTTTATTGGAATTACATGTATTTACACATATAAGTTTTATTGAAATCTGTTTTTTATTGAAATCTGTTAACCGAAATTGCACGAAACCGGATTCATTCCGTAGTTTGTCACTCTGATACGAGGTATATTTTCTTTAAATTTAAATGGGACTGAGGTGTTCCTTTCAACAAAAAAACAATCATCAAAATCGGTTCACAAATGCCCCCGGAGTAATTGCGTAACATACATATGAAAAAAACACAGTCGAATTACGAACCCCCTTCTCTTCTTGGGAGTTGAAATTTTTTTATTTTGCCTAAGTGGACGGTGAGCTAAAGAAGTTTGGGAACCTATGCGCTAAAGGGTACAATTTATGGGCGACGTGACGACACGTAAAGCGTGTAGTCGACAGTGGGTTCAGATTTGTATCATTTTAGTGGATCATGGTGGCAAGTTTGGATGGAAATTACGCGCGTAATCGGTACCAACTCGTTACTTGTAAGTAGTATAAAGGCCATTTTAATTTTTTTATGTCACTGACGTTGCAGATGGCCGCTAAATGGCCTTGACTGTCATTTGCAAACAAATGCTATGTTCAATATTAATACTTTTCGTGAACACTTTGGTAGCGCGTTCTATATAGATCCCAACGCCTTCTAGCGGCAAGGCGATGTAACTAAAATTGTTGTTATTGGGCTGTAATGTTATAAATCTACTTACCTATTATTAATGTCATTTTTTAAAAACCGACCTTCAATTCTCTAATGAATGGCGTGTGCGATGACCTGCTCTATGTAATGTGAGTGCACCACGAGATTATGCGAATGTGTGTGTTACTACACGGCGTGCGGAGGGCGTGCACACATATAAGCTGCTACGTTTCTATGGAGCTACCATACTTATCTATTATGTTTATTACCTTTACTGGGTCCACGGAGTAGCAAGATAGCTTAGTTCCATTTTTATTAATATGAACCTCCGCAAAGTAATGCCTCAGTCTATATTATTTAGATGTGACATGATTTCGAAATCAAGAATAACTCGTAGTATAAGAGACCTGGTCTCATGAACTGAATTTCAAGAGTCAGTTTTCGCATTTATTCCAACCACGTCGCAAGAACAAGAATAAAATACGAATAATATCTTGGCCTATCTATGTCGCTGGCAGGTCGTGCAAAAATTTTCATAAATTATCCCCAAATAAAGTTTAGAGAGGCACGTAGGATGAAATTGAACTTGGCATCTCATGTACAGCAAAGAAGCAAATTGTAGGTAAGAAATTGTCAAGTATTTTTTTCTTTTTACTTTCCTCTGTAATAATCGTTTATTTCATTGACTGTTTTATTATCACACATTCATCACCAGCCCATCGGAGTCCACTGTTGGGCACAGGCCTCTTCCTATGTGCAATTTTTTGGCCGGTACTCACTTTGTCGCATTCATCTGCTTATAGCAGCCTTTCGCTGATTGTCACTCCATCTGGCCAGGCAGAGGCATCTAGCACTACATTTGTTGAGTCGTGGTCTCCAATCTAGATCTCGTTTCCCCTATCGTTTATCCGTTCCTTGACATAATATATGGCTAGCCCATTGTTAGCTTTCTTAGTTTGCCAGCTATGTCGACGACCTGGGTGCTCTGTCGGACAATCCTATTTGGAATTTTATCTGTCTGAGAAGCACAGCTCGTTCCATGGCTGAGCATTTTGTCTGGTAAATTTATGATCCATTTTCGTTAAAATTTGGCGGAAATTCCGTAGTCCTAAAACGCTACGTCCAAAGGGCACGTATTCCTAAAAACGTGTGGTCATCCCAAAGAAAAGATCTAAAGAAATTAATGTAATGTTTTCCTATGGTGCAGAGTTTTTGTGCCATTTTCCACCAAGCGACTAGCCGCGAGGGATCGCAGCCGTGGCTACTAGTTTTACTTCAGAGTCGCGCCCTAATAAGCCAGGCCAGGTCAGCTGTCTGCGACTACCCTCTTAAGTGAAGATGTTAGCAACTTCATGTAGTTAAGGTCTCGGATAACGACTACACGTATTAAGTGCATGCAGTCGACACCGACTTAATGCCGTCGAGGCCGACTGCTTGCAATAAATGCGTAAAGTCGTTATCAACTTCACGCAGTCGAGATTTCGGCTGCATGAACTTGATTACGACTTACGGCATTAACCACAAACATGTAGTCAATCTATTAGCAGCCTAAGAAGGCGCCGAGTTCCGCCGTTCTCGACGCATCCACAGAGCCTGCATCTCTCGCATCGCAAGCGAAGTATACGGGCCATTACTTCCTAACATCATTTATAATTACGCCATTTGTACCCGAATTTTTGTTCACTGCGCAAAATAGAACTGCAAGTATTCCCATTTTGATGACGTGCCTACTAGAGGGTGCTAAACGCGCTAGAGCCGGTGCTGAGTAAGATAATGCTCTTAATTTAATGACACGCGCGCTTAATACTTACTAGGAATTCATAGGCAAGATTTTGGAGCATGTAGCTTTAAATGAGCATGCGCAACGGTCGTTCCCTTTAGATTATAAATATTATACAGTGATTTAACGTTTGCCAACACGACATTATGTATTACAAATGAACAATATTAACCATTATAACACAAACAACAGTGGCCATTAATTACATCAAAATAGCAGAAACTTGAAACTATAGCGTGACAATACAAATAAACGAACCGTATCCCGAAACCGCTATAATCTAATTCAAATAGTAGAATGTTTATTTGTACGTGTTGTTGTTAGGCATATGGGCATTTACAAAGACCTTGCCTTGTGTTTTAGTGTAACCGTTTAAGTCTATTGTTAAGGGTCGCATTCCATTGTGCCGTTGTATATGTGACTTCTCTGTACTGTCCCCGGAACGAAAAAAGGCACAACTAACATTTTTATCAAAATTGCGTTTTATAGTACTATACAGGGTGAAAAAAAGGGGGTGGTTTTCAATCTGACTGTATTTGTTTATATATGTTAAGTGATGACTCCAACATTTGTAAATCGATTTCGAGAATTCTTCTTTTGTTAGAAAGTAGGTACATCAGTAGTGGTATTATTCAAATTTGAAGAAAATGTTCCTCTAAGCGTGGAATTAGGGGATAAGTTCCGGTTTATTGGATTTCACCCACTTTCCGTTAACTGATTTCAATCAAATTTGGCAAATAGATGTAATTCTACAAAGTTTTGAGGTAAGTTTTTTTTTTATATAAAAAAGATTATAATTTGTGTTTATTCAAATAAAAAAAATTTCTTTATACAAAGAAAATTTCTTCGATCTGACAAGAAACGAAACGAAAAAGATTAGCCATAGAAGCTGTGCAGATACTGTGGCTCCCTAATGTCGCAAGAATAGGTGGTACGGAATCCGCCGCTAGTGACAATGATGACACTACGAATTATCTCTACAGGCGCGTATTTATGCGCTATGAGGATTAGTTGCCGCGCATACAAATTTCAAATGAAGATAATTTCTCTTTATCCATAACACGACAACCAAACTTTGGATACTTTTGACAGATCGCCGTAGCGAAATATCTGGACTACCCGTGGGGCAGAAGACAAGCGATGCTTTTAATTTAAATACTGTATGTTTCGAATTCGTGATTTAAATTTAATTGAAATTTTATGCCATGAAAATGTCCCGTGCCTGTATTTATTTTGCGAACCGTTTGATCTCCCTGAGGCTAACTTCCTCAGTAATTTCAAAGTGTCCTGTGAATTAATAGATTATTTGTGCCAGGAACTAGATGAGGATGTAGCTCCGCACTGTCCACATATATATCTGTGACGTTGAAAGTAAGTGAAGGAAAGGAAGATACGCTTTTATTACCCAGAATTTGACACGTGAATTTCGGTGATAAACATTGTGAACTTTTCATAGAACAACGCAAACGCAATGCAAACGCGATACAAACGCGATGCAAACACGGTACAAATGCGATGGAAATGCGATCCAAACACGATGCAAACGCAGTACAAATGCGATGCAGACGCGGTACAAACGTGATGCAAACGAATTACAAACGCGATGCAAACGCGCTACAAATGCGATGCAGACGCGCTACAAATGCGATACAATCACGATACTAACGCGATACAATCGCGATACTAAAGTGATGCAAACGCGATACAAACGCGGTACAAAAGCGATGCAGATGCGGTACAAATGTGATGCAAATGAAATACAAACGCGATGCAAACGCGATACAATCGCGATACAAATGCGATGCAAACGCTATGCAAACGCGATGCAAACGCGATGCAAACGCGGTACAAATGCGATGCAGACGCGGTACAAATGTGATGCAAACGAAATACAAACGCGATGCAAACACGATATGAACGCGATGCAAACGCGCTACAAAAGCGATACAGTCGCGTTAAATAACTAATTTATTATATATATTTATTATATAATTTTAATGTATTTATTTAATGTATTTATTTAATGTACTTATTAATTTCATTTTTAAATTTACATTTATCAGCAAACCAAAATAATATGCATAAACTTATACAGATTTTCGCACATAATTATTCAACATAAGCGACAGTATCGGTGCAGTCGCATCGATGATTAAAAACTAAAGCGAAATAAATATTTTATACTAAAGGTACTTATTTATGATTTAGTGATGCAAACGAAATACAAACGCGATGCAAACGCGATATAAACGCGATGCAAACGCGCTACCCACGTGATAAAAACGCGATGGAAACGCGCTACAAACCCGGTATAATCGCGATACTAACGCGACACAATCGCGATACTAACCGATGCAAACGCGAATACAAACGCGATGCAAGCGCGGTACAAATGCGATGCAGACGCGGTACAAATGTGATGCAAACGCGTTACAAACGCGATACAATCGCGACACTAACGCGATACAAACGCGATGCAAACACGGTACAAACGAGATGTAAACGCGATACAAACGCGATGCAAACGCGATGCAAACGCGATGCAAACGCGATACAATCGCGATACTAACGCGATGCAAACGCGATTTAGTGATGCAAACGAAATACATACGCGATGCAAACGCGATATAAACACGATGCAAACGCGCTACAAACACGATACAAACGCGATGCAAACGCGCTACAAATGTGATACAATCGCGATACTAACGCGATACAATCGCGATACAATCGCGGTACAAATGTGATGCAAATGCGATGCAAACGCGCTACAAAAGCGATACAGTCGCGTTAAATGACTAATTTATTTATTTAATGTATTTATTAATTTCACTTTTCAATTTAGATTTATTAGCAAAGCAAAATAATGGGTATAAACTTATACAGATTTTCGCACATAATTATTCAACATAAACGACATTATCGATGCAGACGCATCGA
>NW_020654466.1:4916403-4930900 GCF_003589595.1 Hyposmocoma kahamanoa
TACTAAATCAACTTTGTTTTACGATTTTAACACGCACACATTTTTATTTATCACACAAACCATGAGTTGATGCTAATAAGTATGAGAATTGTTTAACATAAAGCTTTTGAAGGAATACTTTAATAATGCCGTGTTACGCGAGATTTCATATAAGTAAACAATTGTGTATAATTAACATAATACGTAAGAAAACAACCCTTTGAAAATTTGGTTTGGTCAACAGTTGTTTTAAAATTTAAATTCAAAACATTACCTTGCTATTAGAAAGTATTTCACCTTTTGTTGAGTTAGGATCCTACTCTAACTTGCATAAACACAGACGGGATGAAGAAAAACCCGAGTAAATTGCATGCCGGCCGTCGAGAGCTTGTTTACTTTTTGTCTGTTTAATAAGTAAAGAGACCACCGGGCACTTTTTTAGGCGGATAACACAGGCAGCGGTATTACATCGCATGTGGCCACGCGATGCAATATCGCGCCGATTATAGTGACGTATACTGTGGCGCACGTAAAAAGCAGAAATTCTGCCCCTCGGATAGCTAAAAGTACCTGAGATGGATTATTTTTTCTTGGTAAAGAATGATTTTTTTCTTATTACGTAGAACGTTATCTTATATTTTGAGATAAAAAATAAAATATATATACATTTATCCGAACAAAAAACTATACAATTGCTTTTTTTCTAAAAATTACACTACAATAAAAGTTGTTACGAGTATTATTACCTATCATTTAAAAGATGTCAGCTCGATATTCCAAATTATTTCTATGTCCACGCATTGCCAGTTTACGCCCACTGTGTGGCGATTTCAGAAGCGCTGCACCCCGCCCCGTACGTGATCCACCTTATAATCAAAGTGCTGTTTTTCTACTGTGAGGTAGGGAGGAATATTACTGAGTAAATAATAAGAAAACTGTACAAGGCCGATACTGAGAAGGTAGGGGAAATACAATTACGAAATTTATTTGGTTTTTGTTTTCGTTTTTACACAAAATTGGTTGGTGTAAAATGATTTTAGTTTATGAATATTCAAGTTTTCTTACCAGAATTAGAATTTACACAAAAGACACACTACTGTACAAAAAACACGTTACCGGCTGTGTTTTTTATGTACAGTTGGAAAAAGGCTACTTTATCAAGCCGTAATCCGTGACCGTGTTAGATTTTCTCTCCTAGCTGTAGAAAAATTGATAGCCAAATTAAATAAAATGCTGCCCTTAACTTAGCCGAGTTTCAATTTACATCGAAATTGGTTTCGAAATAGATTTCCATCTCGTTGAAGAAAGTAGACAATAATGCAACATAGTTTAAAGAGAAATATAATTTTATATGTATGTTCTCCACGCAGAAAAAATATTTTTTTTATTAAATATCTATTAAAATTTGTAATGTGTCTCGGTCAATTATTTAATATTGTATATTGTGTTGTTAGGAACGTCTCTGCACGTACTGCCAACCGACCGTCATAGCTGCAAACTATCAGCGACGAATACTATATAAAGCGTTGCAAATAAAACCAATGGCTTTTTGCTGGTGTGCTCTCGAGGCGTATTTACCTATCGTTTATTTGAATAACGTCTCAAGCTTTTCAGATTTGAATATTAGATTTTTTATTTCATTAAAATTATTCTTAATTTCTAGTCAGTTTTATGATTTCTGGTTTAGATTTCTAACAGTATATTATGTTACAATTATTATTATATATTCTGTTTAATATACAACAGTCCCATATCTTACTCCCTCCCAATCAACATCTTGGTTATACAAGGAAGCCTTATCAATCATGCCCGGACCCCAGATCAGCCCGTTGACACAAACTTCATCCGGTTCTCAAAAGGCTGGTGCTTTGGGTGAGCACTCCCGGGTGCACGTACAGCACCCTCCCACTGTCCAGATAGGTACCGGAGCTTTGACTCGCTCACCTCCTGTTGTGTATTGCACAACTAACGATTGTCACAGCCAGAACAGAAAAATTAAGCAATTTTCTTAACTCTTGAAGTTAAGAGCATGTGATGCCCTTATGGTATGCCACAAGAGACAGGCAACATTTTCCCTTTGGATAGCTAATATATTCTTTAGCAGAAGTAGCTATTAGCCTTCTGGTCACCGAAAGCTTCAACGACGTAAATTGTAAGCACCATAGCGAAGAGTTGCACCTGTGGCTCTCAGGGACATAGGGTTTCCACTGTAAAAGATCAGAAATGTAGCGCGCTGGTGGTGAAGTTGGGATATTTATGCCTTTGCGGTTCTGCAAGTTTGAGATGAAGAGACAAAACTTAAGCGCATAACACGACGTCTCTCTCTCCGCCGAGCACGACGTAATAGATAAAGAAACTCTCTACCGTAGACGAAGTTTTCTCTGCGTAGCAATAAACTCTCTACCGTAGACGAAGTTTTCTCTGCGTAGCAATAAATAAGATGCCGCAACTAAAATACCTTTAATTTCTATTGAGGTTACACTAAACCGATAACAGTTTTTAGAGGAACAAGTCTAACTCCACTAGTTTGTTATAATTATTAATACAAAGATCGAACACTCAGAAAAAATTCCTTCGATCCGGTCGGAATTTTTTCTGAGTGTTCGATCTTTGTATTAATAATTATAACAAACTAGTGGAGTAATTTCACAAAAAATAATTTAATATCAATTCAATAAAAATTTAATTAAGTCTAACTCCCTTCATTCATTTATGCCGTGACTTTTTTTTATAGTTTATGGCATGCATTCAATAAAAGGTAACACTAATTTTGGTATATAACTATCTTTGTTACGCAAATCATTTTGATATATTTGTTGTGTCGAAAGCGCATTTTACATAGTACATATTGTTAAAAAACAATTAAATAATAGCGCATTAATTATAAAATATCGCGATTGTATCGCGTTTGTAGCGTGTTTGCATCGCGTTCATATCGCGTTTGTATTTCGTTTGCATCACTAAATCATAAATAAATACCTATAGTATAAAGTTTTTGTTTCACTACAGTTTTAAATAATCGATGCAAACATGTGACTGCACCGATACTGTCGCATGTTGTGCGAAAATCTGTATAAGTTTATGCACATTATTTTGGTTTGCTAATAAATGTAAATTTAAAAGTGAAATTAATAAATACATTAAATAAATAAATTAGTTAATTAACGCGATTGTATCGCGTTTGTAGCGCGTTTGCATCGCGTTTGTATTTCGTTTGCATCACAATTGTACCGCGTCTGCATCGCATTTGTACCGCGATTGCATCGCGTTAGTATCGCGATTGTATCGCGTTTGTAGCGCATTTGCATCGCGTTTATATCGCGTTTGTATTTCGTTTGCATCACATTTTTACCGCGTCTGAATCGCATTTGTACTGCGTTTGCATCGCGTTTGTATTTTGTTTGCATCACATTTGTATCGCGTCTGCATCGCATTAGTATCGCGATTGTATCGCATTTGCATCGCGTTTGCATCGCGTTTGTATTTCGTTTGCATCACATTTGTACCGCGTCTGAATCGCATTTGTACTGCGTTTGCATCGCGTTTGTATTTCGTTTGCATCACATTTGCATCGCGTCTGCATCGCATTAGTATCGCGATTATATCGCGTTTGTAGCGCGTTTGCATCGCGTTTGTATTTCGTTTGCATCACATTTGTACCGCGTCTGCATCGCATTTGTATCGCGTTTGCATCGCATTTGTAGCGCGTTTGCATCGCCTTTGTATCGTGTTTGCACCGCGTTTGCATCGCGTTTGTATTCGCGTTTGTATCGCGTTTGTATCGCGTTTGTATCGCGTTTGTATCGCGTTTGTAGCGCGTTTGCATCGCGTTTGTATTTAATTTGCATCACATTTCTACCGCGTCTGCATCGCGTTAGTATCGCGATTGTATCGCGTTTGTAGCGCATTTGCATCGCGTTTGCATCGCGTTTGTATTTCGTTTGCATCACATTTGTACCGCGTTTGCATCACATTTGTACCGTGTCTGCATTGCATTTGTACCGCGTTTGCATCGCATTTGTACAGCGTTTGCATCACGTTTGCATTGCGTTTGTATCGCGTTTGTAGCGTGTTTGCATTGCGTTCATATCGCGTTTGTATTTCGTTTGCATCACATTTGTATCGCGTTTGCATCGCCTTTGTATCGCGTATGTAAGAACGGTAGTTTTTTCTGATAAAATAGGCGTAGGACTAGGCCACCACCTAAGTAACCACTTAAAACAAAGGGTAGTCAACTATTGCTATCCAGGAGCTACGTTTAGTCAAATTATTACACTGTTAAGTGGTTGCAACATTGATAAATATACAACAGTGATTCTTATAATAGGTGATAGTAATAACATTAGTAAAAAAGAAGTAAATAGTAGCATTGACGTGTTTTTGAGAATTCATGATAAGTGTGGGTGTAAATTCATACTAAGTGCATTCCCTTACTGCTCTAACCTAGGCATCGCTCGTAATAAGTATATATACAAAACATAAATTCGCACATTCATAATTTGACTTGCCGTCATAGTGACGTTATATTTTGTTTTGACATTAATAAGTTCGTAAGGAACTTCAAACTTTTTGATGATCATATACTTTTACCCTTAAGGTATCTGAGACATATAGCTAGTTTGCTATCTTTTAATATCAAGGACGCTGTTATAGAAGATATAACACAGTCCCACGACAATGCTCCTACTTTAAGTAGCAACACAACAGTATACTTTTTACTAACCATAATTTAAACTGAAAAACACGACAACAGAAAAGTCTAATCGTTTCCATGTAGTACATCAAAATATTCAAGGCTTTTCTGGCAAAACATTAGAAATAAGTCTTTTTTTGCACGATGTTTCCGTTGACGTGGCTTGTGTTACAGAACACTGGCTGAAAGATTACGAAACAACTAACAACATAGAAAATTATGTAATAGTCAGTTCGTTCATAAGAAAGAGCTTAAGTAGAGGCGGATCCATGATTATTATTAAACGTAACTTAAAATTTAAAGAGCGTAAGGATATGACAAATCTTTCTACTGAACGAACTATTGAGATTTTATGTGTGGAATTGGATCAGTTTGTCGTCTTATGTGTATACAGGCCCCCCTCTGCTAATTTTAACGAGTTTGAATTAATTATGGAAGACAGTTTAAAGCGGATTTTTCCAACCAAAAAAAAACGTAGTAATATGTGAAGATTTCAATGTAAACCTGTTGGAAAATTGTTCTACTTCTGTAAGACTCATTAATTTATTTAGTAGTTTTAACTTGATTAATTTTCTTTAGAAACAACTCGCATTACTGCCTCCTCTTCTACTTGTATTGATAACATCTTTTGGAACACACACGCAGTGTCTAAATCAATAATAAATTGCTTAAGATCCGACCATAGTGGCCAATTGCTTCTTTTAATTGTTAAATGAGCAAGAAGGTAGACCAATCTCTCTGCTGACCGATTACCACAGAACGAATCATTAGATTTGAAAATAATATCGGCAATAGTGCCAAAGTCTGTTCCTCCAGTTAAGCTTGGAGGGACAGTATTGAGTAGAGTCGACAAGTTTAAATATCTGGGGCATTGGGTCAACGTGGACCTCTCTGATGACCTGGACGTAGAGAGGGAGCGTAGGGCATTTTCGGTGAGAAGCAACATGTTGGCGCGTAGGTTTGCACGATGTCATAAGGAAGTAAAAACAACCTTATTCAAGGCATACAGCCAAACTTTTTACACGTGCAGCCTGTGGGCCAAATGTACTCGCAAATCGCTTGATGCCCTACGCGTTCAGTACAATAATGGTTTCAGGATGCTGCTGGGGTTGCCCCGGTTCTGCAGCGCATCTGGTATGTTTGCCGAGGCGCGTGTGGATAGTTTTCAGACTATCCTACGCAAACGAGTAGCCTCGGTGATGAAGCGCGTGCGGGATAGCGGCAGCGGTCTCCTAAATACCATTTTGGAGCGGGTAGATTGCCCCATAGTAAGTCACTGGAATGCGTGTCATATGCACTCTAATGTTGCCATTTATAATGTTAAATATAATTTGTTCTAACATAGTTTTAAGATAATTGTTACTAACCAGCTATGAACTTTGTTTGAAATAAATGATTATTATTATTATTATAATTATTATTATTAATAGTTTAAATTCCCTATCGCGTTTGCATTCCGTTTGCATCACATTTGTACCGCGTCTGTATCGCATTTGTACCGTGTTTGCATCGCGTTTGTATCGCGTTTGCATCGCGTTTGTATTTCGTTTGTACCGCGTTTGCATCGCGTTTGTATCGCGTTTGTAGCGCGTTTGCATCACGTTAGTATCGCGTTTGCATCGTGCTTGTATCGCGTTTGTATCGCGTTTGTATTTCGTTTGTACCGCGTTTGCATCGCGTTTGTAGCACGTTTGCATCGCGTTTGCATCGCGTTTGTATCGCGTTTGCATCGCGTTTGTATTTCGTTTGCATCACATTTGTACCGCGTCTCGCATCACATTTGTACCGCGTCTGCATCGCATTTGTACCGCGTTTGCATTGCGTTTGAACCGCGTTAGCGTCGCGTTAGTATCGCGATTGTATCGCGTTTGTAGCGCGTTTGCATCGCGTTTGTATCGCGTTTGCATCGCGTTAGTATCGCGATTGTTTCGCGTTTGTAGCGCGTTTGCATCGCGTTCATATCGCGTTTGCATCGCGTTTGTATTTCGTTTGCATCACATTTGTACCGCGTCTGCATCGCGTTTGTATCGCGTTTACATCACATTTGTACCGCGTCTGCATCGCATTTGTACCGCGTTTGCATTGCGTTTGTACCGCGTTAGCATCGCGTTAGTATCGCGTTTGTATCGCGTTTGCATGCATTTATAGCGCGTTCATTGCCTTTGTATCGCGTTTGTATCGCGTTTGCATCGCGTTCATATTGCGTCTGCATCGCGGTTGTATCGCGTTTACATCGCGTTTGTATCGCGTTTGCATCGCGTTTGTATTTCGTTGGTACCGCGTTTGCATCGCGTTTGTACCGTGTTTACATCGCGTTTGCATTGCGTTTGCATCACATTTGTATCGCGTTTGCATCGCGTTTGTATTTCGTTTGTACCGCGTTTGCATCGCGTTTGTACCGCGTCTGCATCGCATTTGTACCGCGTTTGCATTGCGTTTGAATTCGCAACAGACTGGTTTATTCGTTAAATACTAACGGTACATTTTTGTTTTTCATAGCTTTGCCAGATGGCGCTACTGGTACATTATAATGACATAAGTCATAGACAGCTTTATTTTGATACACCATACTAACAGCATCGCGTTTGCATCGCGTTTGTATCGCGTTTGTAGCGCGTTTGCATTGCGTTTGCATCACATTTGTATCGCGTTTGCATCGCGTTTGTACCGCGCGTGTAGCGCGTTTGCATCGTGTTAGTATCGCGATTGTATTGCGTTTGCATCGCGTTTGCACCGCGTTTGTATCGCGTTTGTATTTCGTTTATACCGCGTTTGCATCGTGTTTGTATCGCGTTTGTAGCGCGTTTGTAGCGCGTTTGCGTCGCGTTTGTATTTAGTTTGCATTACATTTGTACCGCGTCTGCATCGCATTTGTACCGAGTTTGCATCGCGTTTGTACCGCGTTTATATCGCGTTTGCATCGCGTTTGTATCGCGTTTGAAGCGCTGCTAAAGTCGCCGTGTGTAACCGCGCTAATTGTCACACATTTGTGGGACACGTCGTTGGTTCATATTTATTTAATGTTTGTTCAATGTTTGTTATTTGTTTAGTATGTACTTGTTTGTGTTTATCTGACAAATAAATAAATATGCCACGGGGTTCAAACCATCGAGCCTTCCATTGACAAGCGGCCGTCCTCCCACTAGGCTACATTACCCTTCGTAAATGTAACGTAAATCCAATATAAACATATCAAATATACCGTACTTAATCTATTATTCAACTTCCACAGGCATCACAATGCTTATGAGCTCATCATAAATGCTGACCTACTTACAAAATCAACAGACAATTCAAATCAGTGTTCTCGAAAGTTGTAAATTTCAATCATGGCGATGTCGGAAATTCATTGTCTTCAAGTTAGAACATCTTACTGGTTCTCTAATAATACTTACTTTAATATAAAAACCGTCAACACAGAGAACATTGAAAATTTCTTTTAAAGAGTTTTTTCCGCCATCAAGTTTGATTGTTATAAAAAGAATCTTTTGTAAACTTCCGTGTAACAGCATTTACGCACTACGTCCGATTCGTATCTTCGGATACGGTATCGTAATCCAAGAGCGTTTACGGAGTTAGTCGGTGAAATAGACTATAAGAAAAAGTAAAATCCTTTTGTATACATTTTTAAGACTTTAATGGTCTAAATTATAGAAATATAATATATTATTCCTGCATTAAAATGAATTAATAAACTTGAACAAAACTAGACTTTATTTAAAATAATAAGAGATTTCCATATTACATTCTTGGTTTGTAAACAATAGGACGTTCAGTAACTTTCAATTGATAACTGTGTTCTGAAAAACGTTTGTAGCCTTTCGTACGGGTGTGACGTAATTACGGTTCGGTTTCGAATACGATTCAGGTGTTGTGAATAAAAATGAAAAGAAATCGTACGATATCAAATCGAATCGGCCAACAGTAAGGTTCTGAATCGACCCCCAGTTTGGAATCTGATTAATAACAGTCCGAAATGTCACAGCGTCCTGATTTTGATTCAAATCTCGAAATCAGGGTTTCTGAGCGAGAAGATGAACCAGATTCTTACTATATCTTTTTAATTTGTGAGTTAAATCAAGTATTGTTCCGATCAGAAATATCAAAAGTTTCCGATCGGCCAGTTACGAATCGCAATTGCATAATTCGCCTCGATTTGAAAAAGACGCAGTTTCCGATCAGGACAGTCAATCAAGATCAAGCTGCAGGTGTCCGAAGTGTCATTTTATTTCTAAGTGTATATTGTAGTACACTACACATGCGATATACGTATTTCCTCGTATTCGGACTTAGTGCACAAGTGACATCGGATGTGGGTCCGAGTTTTGTAGATTTGTATAGTTTCGGATTCTGTGTGAAAACGCGCTTATTATTTTTTTTGGGTTATTCTTATTATATATCCTGTACAATACCGATAAGCTGGCAACTCTTCGGCGGTGTTCAAGGCTCTGTAGCTTCGCCTCTACTAGTTCCGAGTTACCTATAAGTCTCTTAACACGCTTGTCTATTGAATCCTGCTTGTGGTGGCCAGTTGGTATTTAGCAGGGCCATCCCATAAGTGGCAGCAGTACTCCATACACGACCGAACTTGTACTTGGCACAGCTGAAGCAACTGTCCTGGTGTGAAGTATCGCCTCACCTTGGAAATGACGATGCCAAGCTTCTTGGCTGCATTTTTGGCCACGATTCAATGTAACTGCCGAAGTTCAGATTGGACGAGAGGTCCATTCCAAGTAGGTGAAGACGGTCGGCTATCCGTTTAGTGGAGAAAAGACAGCCTGCGTTTTGGTAGCATTAAATTAGACAAGATAGGCATCGCCTCAATCGGAGACTGCCTTAAGTGTCAAATTCAAACGACTAACCATGGACTCTCGATAAGACTAGATTTCTTCTCCACTGACCCTTGCATTGGTCACGTACTTGTCCACAACTGTGCTGTCATCAGCATACCCAAAGGTACCCGGAAGCAACATATCGTTTATATGCAGCAGAAAGAGGGTTGCGGACAGTACAGAACCCTGAGGAACATTATAAAAAAAATCATAAAAAAGTGGTTATTCAGGAGATGACAAAACTGTATATTTATTTTAAATTTCTTATCAAGGGTGTTAATTTGGATGCATTACTTTAAGAATAGGTGAAAGCCAGTGTGTGAATGTGAAGGAAATGTGATGTGAAATTAGCCTGCAACATTTGTATACACAATCCATTTTCTGCATTTCAGTGACTCTATGCTTTAAGATACGAGTTTGAGAAAGTAAGGCGACGAAATCCTGATCTAAAAGTGTCAGGTAGTACAACAAAAGCTCAAGGACACGAATTTCATCGTGCCACCCGCGTTGCCGCCGCGCAGCGACCGCGTGCGTCTAACTGTCATGGTAAAATACGCTCTATTTGTTTAGCTTTTACGTTTTTTACTGGCTGGAATTTGGTCTGTTGTCGATTTGGTTGTGTTATTCAGAGGAATTTAAATGTTGTCGCCTAGTAAATAGAATTCAGCTTCGCCATATGTATAATGTACATGAAGACGTCGTAACTGGGCGGCTGCCGCGCGGCGGCCGCGCGAAAACTTTCTGCTCGTGTCACTGGGCGTTAAAAGTTTATTTTTGGTGAATTTTGTTTTATAAAAAGTAATGGAACAAAAGTTGTCATCTATGATGTTAGTAATATGGTCTTGCGCGATTATTCGCATTTTACAAATAACCCTGTGATTATGAATTACTTCAGTTACTTATCAAGTGCTTACTTAGGGTTTCGCTATTGGATCAGTTGGTTTGTTTGAGAAAACAAATATACGTGGTTTAGATTCGAAATAAATTGTTTTATTGCAGTTACTGTCACGGAAAGTCAATTCATAGATGTAAATTTAACCGATCTTAAAAAAAGGAGGAGGTTCTTAATTCAACTGTACCTACTCGACTTTTTTCATGTATGTAACGCGATAACATGCATTTGTGAACCGATTTTGATGATTCTTTTTTTGTTGGAAAGAGGGTACCTCAGCAGTGGTCCCATTTAAATGAAGAAATTATTCTACTTCTAAGGGTGGCAAACTAGGAGGTAAATCACTGAGGTGGGTTTTGTTAGTATGCTGTACTGAGATTATTGGTCTACAAAATTGTCTTTTTTAAGCCAGGTAAGGTTCAGTTCTAAGTTACAGGTGCTACAGCGACTGGACCATAAGAGTAGTGATAGAAAAGTAAACAATATTGAAAAATCTAATTAGACAATTCACAACACTACGACAAAAACCATTACCGACAACGCTGCCGTACCTGTCGCGATAACATTACTCCACGAAACCTGAGGAGATAGTGGAGTACATCAGACTAAAAGCGACATACACCAGGAGGGTCTAGTCCCGCTACAACGTGAATTTTAATTCATTTGTGGTGAGAGCCGCGATAGACCATCTGTCGACCTCCTTGAAGGAGAAGTTTTGGAAGTATACGACTATAATGACAAAAAAGGTTACCTGACACCAGATTGTGCCACACGTCGTCGAGTAGTGCATTTCGTGTAGATTAGTTATTTAAGGTTTATATTATATGGGTCGTAGTTACCACAAGAAACAAGTTTCAGTATTAAAAAAAAATGTTTAACTTTTATAGCGAATCGCAGCAGTGGCTACAAATCTTTTTTTTTACATATATTTTATATAGTCTTTTTAACAGTTTACTTTTATATTGAAATTCTAAATTTAAATGTACTTGTTTTTGGCGCCTATTTCTTCCATTCCACTATTGTTTCTGTTTTTCTGTTGTAACTCCGTAGTCCGACACCGTTGTCGTGTAAATAAACTACGATTCCTTTGGTCTTGCTCACTCCTCAATAGTACCCACCTGAACCCCATTGACACAGCCCTTCACACTTTTATTTGAACATTCCAAATAAAGAAAACATTTCATATATTCCACATATTCTTTTATTTTAAAACATTCGTATAAATTTCTCCAATGGCAAAAGCAAACAAGCGATTCAAACTTTTTACTTAACAAGTCAATAACTATCGAGTAGCAATCAACTCGATACAGCGCGCAGACCCAGGGGCTTTTCTTGAATTTGTTTCCACTTTATTTCTTTGTCTAGAGTGCGCTGGAATTAAATTATCAAGAGAGTTGGTCTGAGCGACACTAATAAATAAAGAACAACTTTCCCGAGTTTATCAAACATGTGGTTTAAACTGCCGGGCGTATTATGAACTTTTAAAAACCATGCAAGTTCTAGGCAATTGTTTTTACGCCCAAAAACTGACTGGATAAAATTCGTATTACGACTTAAATATTTTTCGCCGACTTCTCGTTGGTTATTTTGTCTATGACTGGAACTTGACTAGCTCGTGCTTTAAAATGTATCGTTCAAAAACATGGATGAATATTTACCGGTAAGTTACGGTGTTGTATTTGTCACTTAGTTTAAGAGAAAAAGAATAGAGACGTATTATTCATGTACGAAAATAAATGAAGACACTATATAACAATAATAATAAAGGCACTATATAATAAAATAAATACATGATATTTTAATTTTTGTAAATAAGAGAAAAGCGCAAATTAAGTTTCCGAACGACGACGTAAAACGTCGACGAAATTCCGCGGGTAGTTTGTTGAAAACATGTATAAGAACAGTTGACTATAAATTAAATTGTACGTGCCATCATCGCAAATATTGTGGACCATATTTTTGCTAAGGCGGTATCTTTTCATAAATTTGTTGTGCATTCATTTCAAACGGATCACTACGATCTCGTAGTTGTCTTCTTTGGATTTTTTCCATGTTATTATCGTGTGAAGCATCATTTTCGAGATACTCAATCCTTTCGCATCACACATGATGAAACGATTGCCTAAAAATATATAAACTCAAAATTATAATAATTATGCACAAAACAATTCAATAAAAGCTAGACCAAAACACTGTAAACGGAATGGTTTATTGCCATTGACTTAATTTATTTGTAAGTCAATGTTTATTGCTGTTACTTTTTGACAGATCAACCGTGAACCAAATTTCAAAATAACATTGGTAATACGATATTGCCAGCCAAACGTCGGGCAGAAGACAGCCTAGTGTCACGTGACCGCTTTTTTTTTAAATTTATCGCTGGCCATGGAAACAAAGCCCTTCAGCCGAAAACATAAACGTCTAATTATATTTCTGTAAATATGGCCACCACAAAAAGGATAGGCAATTTGAGGTGGCGTGCTTGGATTGACTCGGGATTCCTTAGAACGGGCCGATACGGGTATTTTAGTTCGAGATTCGTATAATTTCGCGTTTCAATCTTCGATTAAGGCACAATAGCACTATCCTATTCCACTTTAAACTAGATTTCACAAAATAATTGAAAGTCAAAATAAAAACGACACTTTTCCCTCCAAAAGGCCCAGAGCGAGTCCCACGTGACCGCTAACTGGCTGGTATTACCAGTTCATAATCAGCGTTGACAATGTCAATTGTTCAAAATCGCGATTAAAATCCCCAAATTTGGAGAGAGCAAAGTTTATATTCCCCACAATTTCCCCACATTTCCAGTACTCATAATTTATTACAAATACATCGCTTAAAAATATAATAAAGAATTAAGAAACTCAAACTGTAATCTATTGACAACGCACACATTCCGGTTACTGTGAATATAAACAGAATGCAAAATGCAAAGCAAATTATAAAATTAGATGACCTTCATATTAATGACATTCAACATCAATTAGTACATTTTTGATTGCCTTACAAAATTAAGTAACTTTTTAACTAACGTTAATCATTTGTTGCGCATTTGGTGACACTATGTTAGTGTTAGAAATAATCAATTAGTAAATTAAGTTTCGACCTATATTTAATATTTAAAAATGACGAGTGGTAAGTTGCGGTGTGGAAGTACCAACTGCTCGTCTTTGTTTCCGAATAGCTGATTTCGTTTTTCTTCATACCGGGGACCGGGCATACCGGGATAAAGGATCACGAACTCCTCACGCACCGACTGGTAATTTTACAATTACATTATTATTATTATTATTATAGATTAAACAAAATGATAAAATGTTAGAAACCCCACATTTTCCCCACATAGCGCTAATCCCCACGAAATCACCAATCTAGTTGAAATTCGTTGAAATTCCCCGCAATTTGGGGAATTCTCCACAAATTGGCAACGCTGTTCATAATACGAAATTACAAGGCAGTTTCAATATTTTAGGCAAAAACTGCGTGGAAATAAGAGTTCATATTAGGCCCCCTGACCTGAGTACATTACGCTAGAATCTTCCGTAGCACCGTATAATGATTGACTATTGCTTTCGTAGCGTTCAGTCTGTCATGTCGATCAAAATACGGACTTGGTTGGTTCCAAAGCCTAGTAATATGATGGAATTACAGTACTTTTTTTCACCAATCTTGTGCAAGCGATATTTAAGAATGTTGAAATTCAAATTCATTTACATTTATGATAATCTCAGAACAAAGTACTAAAAAAACCGACCTCAAAAGGTCGTGGAATTACATCTATTTGCCAAGTTTTATTGAAATAGGTTACCGGAAATTGCGCGAAACCGGATTCATTCCCTTGTTTGCCACCCTTAAAATATTTTCTTTAAATTTAAATGGGAACACTACTGAGGTACCCTCTTTCCAACAAAAAAGAATCATCCAAATCAGTTCACAAATACCGGAGTTATCGCGTAACATACAGTCGAATTGCTTACAATAAAATATTGACTTACAAAGGATAAGTATAGCGTTATTTTCGGGAGTCTATTACACCGTCTAGTATATTAGAATTCACAGAGACGTACTCATTGATTTTATAGATTTACAACTTGAAAC